>NC_139220.1:224061595-224289095 GCF_055691185.1 Crinia signifera
GCAAATGAGTAGGACTATGTATACAATGCTAGTATGTAGTGGGTGTTGTGCTTCATCTGCAATTTTATACATATTTAAAACTACTCCATGTATTAGCAGCCTGGTGTAACAGTTTTGGGTGTGAACTCACAGCTGGGACCGCTGTTTAGAATGGCCACGGCGAAACCTACGCTGACTCTGTTGACCCCAAAGGAGGATGGCTGATTCCTGCAAATGCTAGTCTTCGCCTTTAGTTGCCACATTTGAAGGGGCGAGTTAAGCATGACCCAGCTCCGGTGCAACCAGGTGTTAGGGAATGACAAGGAATCAGCGATCCTCTAAGGGTATGGTCAAAAGGAAATCTAACTACAGGGCCTGCCTTGGAGAAACAACCTACCTAACGGCACCAGGCCAAGGATGGGGAAGGGGACCTAGTCGCAGATGCCTCAAACAAAAGAACCGGGGTACCTCCAGCAAAACCTATTCTGGAAATACAACAACCAAAACTGGTACCCCAAAACGACTACAACCAAGGAGTATAATACGCCTCGTTGTGCCGGGGAGGACTGAACAGGGATGGAACAAATAAATAAAAAACCAACACAAGGAATTGGCAGTTTGCCAGCTAACAGGGATAAATAAACAGAACCAAGCTCCAATAGAGCACTTACATGACCTCACATAGGCACGGGCGGACCAGGAGACTTCCAGCAGCTGTAGATGGGAAGAAGCAAGCTGGGACAGACTGGAGCAGACTGACAGGTATCCAGAACAGAATGGAAGCACGCTGAAAATGCAGAAGGAAGGCTGCACTGGACTATGAACAGGGAGAAACAGACTAAGGACCAGCTCTCCACTCCTAATGCTGCCAGGTGAAGCTGGTATAATGAGGTCATTATACCACAGCCTTGTGCATAAATCAACTCACAGAAGATTGTGCTGCAAAGGCACAGACTCACCACCGGAGGCCACCAGAGAGTCCATTACCAGAAACAGATTGGAAAGACCACAGAACTGACATGAAAGTAATGAGCCACAATAATGGCTCATGACAGTTACCCCCCCCCCCCTTGAGGAGGGGACAACAGACCCCAATATCCACACATCCCAAATAGGGATACATAAGAGCCTGAAATGTAAATTGATGGAAAACAAAAGCAACACCAGACAAAACAGACACAAACTGTAACAACAGCTTGTGACACCTGGTGTCTCTGGAACTTATTTGCACTGTGTCTGCGTCTGTAGTGCAAATAAGAAAAAGTCACTATGCTACACCACTCGTCGTGGCTCACTCATGCCACACTTCATGGCTTATAGAGGCTAGGTGTATGAGGATGTTTCTTTTGTGATTGAAAATGGGAACTGTAGCAGATTTCTGCTCTGGTCCACTGTGCATATATTCTGGGAATAGTTAGTACTTACAGATCACCCCTGAAAATCGCTGTTTTCAGGGATATTAAATATGACCCTAAATCTTTTTGTAAAAAGTTTGTTTCACTGAATGAAAAATAGGTTTCAAATGAATCTTCACTGTTCTCATTTGATATGCAATTAGATTAAGTCAAGTAATAAGCATATGAAGGTATGTATGTGATGCCATGTTAGTAGTTTTTTTTATTCTATATCTATCTTAATGTATATAAATAATGATAAGCCATTTACAGCTACAGTTATCCTGGTTTTTTAAGCACTCACATCGGAGGAATATTAACATATTTATGGAATTAATTAACATATTGCTGCTGGTTAATAACAGGTTTGCATAGTATAACCCTTGTATGCTGGACTCGGAGAGCTGTGTGCATGGAAACAATAATACATTTTCCATGGTTTTGTGCACCCGCAGGTGGGTACATTTGCACACAGAGAACAGGCTGCAGCTGCCTATCTCCCCCTCACAGAACACAGCACTAAGCTTTCTGTGCAGTGATGAAGAGAGAGGCTGCTGCAGCGGCAGTTAAGGTGCTCATACTCGGTGCATTTTGCAGGTGCGATGCATGCTCCCACACACATCGTGTTGCACAGTTCAAAAAGTATGTGCTGTACATACTTTTTGAACTAGCTTCGGATCCCGTCGCATTGCACGGAAATCTAGTTCAGAACGCATCCAATTATTGTAACATGTAGGGGCACCTTCAGTTCTCTCTCTTCCTGCTATGAGGGAGTAAGACTCGGGTCCCTCCATCTCCTTTATCGAATTTCTACAAATTTAAATGTTTTTGTTTTTATTATATGTGCATATATAGCTGCTTACGAGGATTAAGCTTTTATGTATTTTTCTTTAAAATGTTTGTACATTAATGTTTGTATTTTTGAACATATTTTTGATACTTGTATTTTTGAACATACTTTCTTTTTTGGTATCATCCTTTTTTTTCTCCCCCGCCATGATTTGCAAGTCTATTCTGCTAACTAAGCGACAGCTATTTTTTCTGTGCTTAAAAAATTGTAATGAAATATTAATAGTGTCAGGATTACAACATCTTCAAATATTTAACAAGGATGTTCTTCTTTTGCTAGCTTATAAGGAACATATAAGGGCTTTGATTTAGCAGAGTCTGTCTAGCATTCTAAGGCAGAACTTTTCCAATACCACAATAAACAGGCAAATTGACATGATATGTAAACATTCAAAAAATGCCCATACATTCTTTTAATTAAAAAATATATGAATTATACTCACTGATAATTCCTTTTTTTCCCCTAGAGATCGCATGGCAGCCATGGCACTGGAATATTCCCCTCCTCTTTCTAGATTCGACAGGACTTTTTTCATGGACCGCCCACCTTGGTATAACAATCTGCTCCTCCCTCATCCCTGTGTCTTTTGAGCGTCTCCAAAACAAGGTCCCTGAAAAACACCAATACACAAGGGAGGGAAACCAATGGCTCCCATAGGATCTCTACGGTCCCCATGGCAGCCATGACACTGGGACATACCCAAGCTATATAAACAAAGGTAGGGAGTCCATAATGCATGCAATACTGATTTATTGACTGAGAGGTTTATCTTACTGACAAAGCCTCTTGGAGAACATGACTCCCAAAGTGGACGGTAGCAACATTTAAGAGTAGTGATTTGTGAATGTATGGACTGATGACCATGTTGCCGCTTGACAAATTTCAGTCACTGACACTTTAGTCCTCTTAGCCCATGACGTGGATACTGCCGGAGGTGAATGTGCCTTAACTATTGGAGGTGCTAAGTTGCCTTCTTGGTTGTAGGAAAATCATGTGTATAATCCAACCAAAACCGTCTGTTTTGCCAGAGGCAATCCTTTTCTTGTTCCTTCCGGTATAACGAATAATTTGTTTGTATTTCCTTGGTTCTTTCCATGTATATGGAGATTGCTTTCACTAGATCTAACCTGCGCTAAGACTTCTGTTCTTCATTTACTGGGTTTGGATAGAAACTAGGTAACAAGATCTCTTGGTTGAGATGAAAGGCAGATATAACCTTTGGCAAAAAGTCTGGATGCATCCTCATGACCACTCTATATGGAAAAATAACCAGATACGTTTCTTCTATCCAGAGAGCCTGGATTTCACTCACTCTCCTGGCAGATGTAAACCCCGCTAGAAAAACGACTTTCTATGTGAGCATTTTAAGTGAAATCTCCTTGAATGGCTTGAACAGCTGATTATTTAGAACAGTCAGTACCAGATTCTGGTCCCATGAGGCAACCAAAGATTTTAAAAGGGGACGTTTCCTTTTAATGGCTCTACAGAATTTCTTGACCAGCTTCTCCTCTGCCAACCTTCTGTCTAACAACACACTTAGTGCTGCAATTTGAGTTTTAATAGTGGCTACTGGCTGTGTCAATCTTGGAGAAGCCTTCTGCAAAGTTATCCCATGTGATAAATTTATTCCTCACTTTATAATAAGCCAGGGATGAAATATATTTTCTTGCCTTCAGCAACATCTCAGTTTCTTGGTCAAATAGATTATGATGTTTCAAAATCTTCTGCTCAATCTCAATACCTTTAGACAGAATGTCATTGGATCTGGATGGAACACCGGGCCTTGACACAACAGGTCTGGTCTTGTGGGTAACACCCATGGCTCTTGAGTCGACATCTTCAGTATGTTCGTAAACCAGGTCCTCCTCGGGCCAAAAAGGGCAAGACTGCTAGCACCTCCACTTGATCGTCTCTGATCTTTTTGAGAACCTTGCTTATCATGGGGACCGGTGGAAACACGTAGCCTAGGTTGAACTGCCAGTGTACTGAAAAAGTGTCTAAGGTTAGCACCTGAGGATGATAGTATTTTGAGTAAAAGTTGTTCACCTTTCGGTTGGAGTAACCATTAGATCAACTTCTGACTCACCGAACTGGGCTACAATCATCTCAACCATGTCTGCACTCAACTACCATTCCCCTGGGAGAACCTAATTTTGACTTATGAAGTCCGTTATGGTATTCTCTGGGTCTGAGATATATACTGCCAAAATGGACTGAAGATTCTTCTTCACACAGGACCTGATCTTTTCTGATACCGCCATCAACATCTTGCTTTTGGTCTCCCCTTGATGATGTATGTGTGTGACTACAGTCCCATTGTCTGACATCACTCGTGGGAGTTCCAAATTTCATCCATAAGACAACACATCGTTTTCCACACAGCCTCTAATTCTCTTACGTTAGATGATATTCGACTCTCCTCCCAGGACTAGGTTCCTTGTACTGAGATATTTGCCAGATGTGCACCCCATCCTTATAGACTTGCATCTGTCATAAATGCAAGAAATTCGGGACTCATCAGACTGAAATCTTGTCCGGAAGTTGCTTGTCCACCATTTTAAGGATTATTTTGCCTTGCCACTCAGGTATATCAACAACTGACCATTGCTTCTGCTTCTTATGTGTGGTAATATATTCCCCTGTAAGCTTTTCATGTTCCACTGAGACTATGGAATTATGTGAAAGCATGACACCATTATTCCTAGAAGCTAAAGGGCCAACATCAGAGGAAACTTTTCTTTTTGCAAGAGGGACTGGGCCAAATGCTGAATTTTCACGCATCTCTCATCTGACAATGTGATCGCAAACATCTGTGTATCTATAAGAACCCCTAAAAATTTAATTTTCTGGTTCGGTACTAATTGGCTCTTCTCTTGGTTGATAATCCAACTATGCTTCTGCCAATTTTTTACTGTGAAGGCCTCGTTGTACTGAACCTCTTCCATTGACTTCAATGCGACCAGTAAATCGTCCAAGTAAGGCCAGATCAGAATTTGCTGTTTCCTCAATTCTGCGATCAGAGTTATCAAAATCTTTGTAAATACTCTTGGAGATGTTCTATGACCAAACAGTAGGCAAGTAAAGTTGAGAACCTTAGGAACTTTCTGTCTTCTTGATTTATTGCGATATGGTAATACACATCGCTTATGTCTATAGAGGCTAGACATTATTTTTTCCTTATACCAATATAGATCATTGTTTCCATCCAAAACTTTGACTGCTTTATTAATGTGTTCAAATCTCTCAGGTCCAGGATGGTTCTTAAACCCCCTGTACTCTTCTCCATGAGAAATATAGTAGGTTCGAATAAAACTTTCTTCTGTGCTGAAGTTCTGGAATCAACTCTACTGCATTATGTCCAATAACTGTTGTACCTTCAGAAAAAGGGCTTGTCTCTCCAACATTTTCCTTGTTATACGAGAATCCACAAATCTGTCCCACAATTGCCATTTCAGAAATTCTATCCTGTAGCCTCTCTCTCTATAATGTTGATTGCCCACCTGTCTCTGATTGTCTCCTTCCAAATGTTTGCAAATTGCAAAAGTCTGGCGCCCACCTTTACTGGTTGGCAATAGTCAAAATCTTGATCCCCTTCTTAAGGGCTGTCGAAAGGACTAACAGGTCATATTTGCATTTCCTCTCCAGAAATAAGGACTCTTAGCTTCCTTATATCATTTTCTATCTTTCTCTCCACTGTGTCCTTGAAGGCCACCTCATCTTCCGACGGTATTGCGGTTTTAGATGTGAGCTCAGCAACAGCTGAATCTACCTTCGGCACCAGACACCAATTAAGGAATTCATCTTCCTTAAATGGATACACCTTGTAATATCTGGCCCAGCCTCCAAATCTCTTGTCAATATTGATCCACTCTTTAGAAATCACTTCCCACACCACTTTATGTACTGGAAAAGTTCTTCCTTTTCTGGACCTATCTTCAAATAACAGATATACAGAGGTAGAGGTCACTTCCTTGTATATGTTTTTAAGCAACTTTTTACCAAGCCCAGATTAAAAGACCTGACGTCTTCTTCCACTTCCCCTGATTTAACATCAGAGGGGTCCTCAGTGTACTCCATTTCTTCTGCGGAACCTTCGCCCACATATCTAAGACCCGATTGATATCTGGAGCGTTTAGGATTTTGTGACTGCAGAAACTCTTCTTTTGAAACAAATAACTGTTTTATCCAGCCCATCAGCTGTCTGAGCATATCGAATTGGTCAGTTTTCTCTGCGGATTTAAACTGAGCAGCTTCACACTCGTCACACAAGGTTTTCTGTGAAGCACTGGCAAATACTTTGTCACAAGCCATACATGTACAAGACAAAAACTTATTTTTGGCCATCCACTTCTTATGGACAGGTGATGAAGGTACACTAAAGAAGAGAAATTAGCCTAACTAGTACCAAAAATAATTTTTTCTAATGCCCATAAAACCAAAGGGCTTACCTCAAAGGGGCATTATCCGGCTTGTGGGGAGAAGGTGTATCCATCTTTTTTGAATATCAGCTGCAGAATAACACACTGCAGCATGCAGTTACCATAGCACCTTTTAAATGCTGAATTAACACCCATATTTCCAGTAAGTCATTCATCAGGATGGACGAGCGGGACTAATGTTCCCAACTGTGTTTCCGGGGGAACATTAATCAGGCGCACCTTGGTAAGCTATGGGCAGAAATGAAGACACCTCGCACTTCCGCCCACCGGAGCCTTCTGCTCACCACTGCAAGCCAGGACTGCGCACACAGCCACCTGCTGGACCAGACAGCAGAGCGTCCAGAGCTGCATACAAGCAGTGGCTGCCGGAGCATGCCAGGGTATCACAGATGCACATAGGTGAGTACAGAGCCGCCGGTTTCATGCTGATCCCAAGAGTGATGCGGTACACATGGGGCACCCCTGGAATTATACGGCACACATGGCAGCACCCCTGGACTGATACGGCATACATGGGGCACCCCTGGAATTATATGGCACACATGGCAGCACCCTCATCACATACTACCACTGGATTGAGACTGGCAGTCTGTCAGGGATTTCAAAAAGCATGCAGTGGAGGGCAAAAAATAATCTACAATATTTCTGCTTAGTCAGTGCTTATTAGTTACCACTGATAGTCTTCTGCACAAGCACTGCACACAGTGTGCACAACTCTTTATATTTAGTTGCGGACTCTGGGGTAGCAGGAAGAGCAGCGACTCCAGCCACCAGGCTTTACGACATTTTCTTGCTGGACTGCCCCAGCACAGTTTGCGCATGTGGTAATGTGCGCGGTGACATTATGATGCCCCATTGCACATTACACATGCAGGAGAAGAGGGGCAGCAGCCAGCAGTGGTGCTGATAGATGGGAACATGGAGGAGTGTAATTATGGAGAGGAGGAGGCGGGCCACATACAGGACTCTCTGTTTATGCAGCGGGAGGAGGTGGGCCAGAGGGACTGTATGCAGTTGGAGGAGACCGCCGGGGACATTGGCTGACACTGAGGCTGAGCTATATAGTGTGCAATGAGATGTCCGGCTGAATTGTCCGGGTGGCGCCGGCACACATGGCAGCACCCCTGGACATGGGGCACCCCTGGAATTATATGGCACACATGGTAGCGCCCTCATCACCTACTACAGCTGGATTGAGAATGGCAGCTTGTCAGGGATTTCAAAAAGCATGCAGTGGAGGGCAAAAACGAATCTACAATATTTCTGCTTAGTCAGTGCTTATTAGTTACCACTGTGAAACACAAGGAAATGCTGACAGTGGTTCACATCCTTATTAGCAGGGCAGCACGTCTTTGAAATATTTTCTCAGTGTTTACTTTAATTTTTTTGTTGTTGCAATTAATGGCACAAATTGCTAATTTTCCATCTGACACCGTAAACCAATGATTTTGTATGAAACAGTATTTGGTTACAAACTGATTGTGATTGAAACCCTGATCCAAAATTGCAAATGTAACAAAGCTCTAACTTCTATGAAATATCCTGTATCATTAGATACCATAAGCTATACAACATTTCATATGAATCCTTGTGTTTTATCAAGCCGAGCTTTACATTATTACATGTTTCCCTGCCAGTAACACATTTTCATGTTAGCAGACACAGCCTGATGACAGACAGATAATTGCAGAGAACTCTTTTCACTAAGTGCTTTCATTTTCCCATTCCAATTCTCAAGAGCAATTTACCGTTTCAATGGTATAGGTCTGGTGGAGTTAAATGAAATAGATATTGTATGTTACACGGAAGGGAAGAGTGGTCTAAAGAAATTTTTTAGATTGGCCAGGGCTTACAGATCCTTTACATTGGATGTCACCCACACAGTCCAGCAACAATTATACATTATTGATAAAGCTGGAACATTTTATGCAGCACTTTACTGGCTGTTAAATCATTCACATCAGTCCCTGTCTCAGCGGAGCTTCCAATCTACAGCCTTTACCGCCAGAGACCAATTAAACAGCAAGCATATTTTATTGTCAGTCAGAGGAGATCTATGCAAATATTGTGAGTATTTACAAACACCGCGGCGAGAGGGACCGGGGGCGAGAGGGACCGGGGGAAGCAGCGGGGACCCCCTCCAAGCTCTGTCGCCCCGGGGGGCAAGAGCGTCTCATGCGCGCGCGTGCCCCTGGCGGTAGCCGGCCGCTGGTGGCAGAATCGCCATCCACTGCAAAGATAGAGCCGGCTCCATCTGTATCTCTTTTTTTTTTAAATATATTTTATTGGGTTTTCAATACAGGATAAAGAAACAAAAGTCAAACAGATGACCGATGAAAATTAAGCGGAACATGACAGAATCATGGTATCTAAACAGTATATACAGCAGTCCTATTTGACAGTGTCAAATACAAATAACTTTACTGTAAAATCAATGGGAGTAGTAGAATGGAAATCCTACAAGATATAATTATATCTAATGCAGAAGAAAATAGAGATAACACAAAATAAAACTACTATCTGACAATCAAAGAGCTGTATAAGGGGACGACGGGCAGACAAGGGAGGGGGGGGGACAAACATAAGGGAGGCAGTATGGGGGGGGTAGTAGTGAGAGATCAAGGGCAGTTATTCCGGTGTAACTGGAGTAAAGCACAAATAAAACATAGCATGATTAATCTGTCAGGGATGTCAATTACCAGTCGCTATCTGACGCAGCAAGCTCCAGGAGGTATTTTCAAACAGTCTCATGATGTGATCTTGAGATTGGGTATCAAGGGTATTAATAAAGTACTCCCATTTTTTATAGAATTTCTCTACCCCTGCCTCAACGTCTGGGATCGTAGAGCGTCTATCGCAATATAAGATTTGGATCATTTTCTGTTTGACCTCTGTAAGGGAGGGGGCCGACCGGGTAGTCCAATGTATAAGGATGGTTTTCTTGGCAACTGTGATTATCGTGGCCAGAAGTCGAATTTTATATTGTTTAGTCTGTTTGTCGGGGCCTAAGTTCCAATGTTTGAAGTTCCCACAGATGCATGCCAGTGGATCTGGGGTCAGGTGAAGGGAGAACATGGAGTTAATAAATTGAGTGACTTTGTTCCAGAATTTCCGTATCTTCCCACAACCCCAGATACAGTGAAAGAAATCTGCGTGCGAGAGTGTACATTTGACACAGGCACCTGTCTCTGAATTTGTCATGTGTTTCCTCTGAGCAGGGGAGATATAAGCTCTGTGGATCGTTCTGATATGAACTTCTTGTAAATAAGAGGAGTGTAGGTATTTAAGGGTGGTGTCGTATTGGGACAGAAGGTCAGGTAACAATGAGATGCTGGGGGTATCTGTGGACCATTTCTGTAAAGTTGTAGACCAGCTGGAAGACGCTGTTAGGGATATTAATGGTATGTATAGAGAACTGATTCTGTATGGGACAGAGGGAATGAGTTTGAGGAGGGATTGAAAAAGGCATGCCGTGTTATCCGAATTATTCGGCTTAGGAAGTGATTGGACGTAATGTCTGGCTTAAAGGTACATGTAGAAGTTTTGAGAGGGGAGCTGGTATTGCAATTGGAGGTCAGCAAAGGAGAGCAATTCGCCTCCGGGGTCAAACACTTTATTAATGGAGGCTAGGCCTTTCATTTTCCATTGGGAGAAAGTGGAGTTAGTTATTGATGGAGGAAAGGCTGGGTTGCCCCATATAGAAGTATATGGGGAGTATAAGGGGCTACAATTAAATTTTTTCGAAATGGATATCCAAGCTCTGTATGTATCTGTAAATAAAGGATGTTCTTTAATAAAAGCTGGGAGGTCTGGCCATTTAGTGTGGAGCAGACCGTTTGGTGAGAACGGGGCAAATAGAGCGGAATCTAGTTGGGTATCTGTGTACGAACTATTGTCAAGCAGCCAGTCACTAATGTACCTGAAGAATATGGCATTGGAGTATTGTGTCAGGTCTGGAAAGCCCAGTCCTCCTTTGTTACGGGGTAGACGCAGTTTGGCGAAGGCTATTCGGGGTCTTTTCCCTTGCCACAGGAAGCGAGAGAAAAGAGAATTGAGGATTTTTATATCTTTGGGTTGAAGTGTTATAGGTAACATCTGCATTATATAAAAAAATTTGGGGAATAGAATGCTTTTGATCGCCGCTATCCGTCCTAGCAGAGATGGGCAGAGACATCCAACTATCCAGGTACTTCTTGATTTTGTCAATTATTGGGGTAAAATTTATTTTATATAAGTCAGCAAGGTCTGAGGGAATATTGATGCCTAGATATTTAATGGAAGTGAAGGAGATGTGGAAAGGTTGGAGTATCGGCAATGTTTGGAAGAATAGTGGTGCGCCTTGAATTGGGAGGATCTCAGATTTGCTCAAGTTTACTTTATACCCTGAGACTCGGCCAAAGGCAGCTATCAAATCTAGCACTGCGGGAAGGGATGTAGAAGGATTGGAAAGAAACAGGATCATGTCGTCCGCATATAAGGACACTTTAAGCACATGGTTTTGGACAGAGATCCCCTCAATTAGGGAAGAGTTACGTATCGCGATCGCTAAGGGCTCTATAGCGATGGCAAATAAGAGGGGGGATAATGGGCATCCCTGTCTGGTGCCCCTTGAAACTGTAAATGATGAGGAGATAGAGCCATTGCAGGATATTTGAGATACTGGGGAATTGTATAAAGTGCGTAAGATATTAATGAAGCCAGGAGTAAACCCAAAGTGGTGCATTGTTGTAAAAAGATATTCCCAATTAACTAAATCAAATGCCTTCTCGGCGTCAAAGGAAACAATTAGTTTAGGGGTCGAGGGGGGTGTGTTTGACATATGATGGATAGTTCCTAGCAACTTCCTAACATTTATTACGGAGTGTCTGCCTACTATGAACCCTGTCTGGTCCGGGTGGATGATCCGCGGTAAATGAAATTTTAATCTGTCTGCCAAGATCTTCGTAAATACCTTATAATCAAAGTTAAGTAAAGAAATGGGTCTGTAGGATCCCGGCTGTGCTGGATCCCTGCCCGGCTTGGGGAGCAATCTAATAACCGCAGAATTAAAGTATAGTGGGATGGATTGAGTAGTAATAATATGGTTATAGAATTTAACTAAACTGTCACCAAGTCGGGGCAGGAGAATTTTGTAAAATTCCGCGGACATGCCATCCGGACCAGGGGCTTTTGAAGGTTTAGATTGTTGGATCACTCTCGTGACCTCGTCTAATGTAATTGGGGCTTCTAGTCTATCGGCATATCCCTCTGGATATTGGGGGAGGGTGGGAAATACCCAAGGAGAAGGAGATGACTCTGTCAGGGGGTTGTTTGTGTGTTGGGGGGGCTCAGTATATATCTGCGAATAAAAAGACCTCATTACCTCAGTTATCTGGCTGCTTGACGATACCATAGTTCCGTCTGCGTTACGCAGGGGGTGTACTAGTGTGGTTGGCTGTGTGCCACGTAGAATGTTGGATAGGAGTTTGCCTGTTTTGTTTCCATAACGGTGGAATTTGAAGTTAGATGAAAACATATATCTATCGCTTTTTGATTTTAGATATTCATCATAGTGAATTTTAGCTGTATTGTAAGCTGCTTTATTGTTAGGGGATGGAGTTGATTTAAATGCCTGGAACGAGTTTGTTAGGTTTGTTTGTAAATCGAGGTAGGCTGTTGCCATTTTTTTATTTTCAGCTGCGACATAGGAGATAACTACTCCACGCATAACAGCCTTACCTGATTGCCAAAACAAAGCCGGATTTGACTCTGCACTCTCTGCGTTATTAAATTGAAAGTCCATCCAGGCTGCATCTAGTTTATTTCGGAAAGAGATAGATTGGGAGAGGTAATTTGGGAATTTCCATAGCCTGAAAGAACCTCTATTAGCGTTGGTGTGGAGTGTTATCCACATAAGAGCATGATCGGATAAACATATTGGTTCAATAACAGCTTCTTGGATATTAGGAAAGAGTGAGGAGGCTAGTAAGATATAATCTATTCTGGATAGAGTTTGATGCGCAGAAGAAAGACAAGTATAATCTCTCTCTATTGGGTTAATTGCCCTCCACGCATCTATTAGTTGAAGTTGTTTGGCTAGGGCCGGCACACCCAGTTTTGGTAGTGCAGTGGGGGTTCTCTGTGAGGAGGATCTGTCCAGAATGGGCGAGGATATTAAGTTGAGGTCGCCCAATAAGATTAGGGTAGAGGGGTCATACGGGAGTAACCTAGCAATTAGGGAGGTGAAGAAAGATTTCTTGTATACATTTGGGGCATATACCGTACAGAAAACATAAGGTACATTGTCAATAGAAATATCAACTATGAGATACCGACCGTCGGGGTCAATGTCGGTCTTCGTAATAGAGATATTTAAACAGCGTCTAACAAGAATAGCCACACCACGAGACTTGGAATTGAATGGGGCAGCCGCCAATAATTTCCAGCCCATCATCTGTAATTTGAGATGTTCGGCTGCGGTTAGATGCGTCTCCTGGAGACAAGCCACATCCAATTTCAACTTGGCTAGGTAAGTGAGAATTTTCCTTCTCTTGGCCGGGGAGTTAATGCCTCCCACGTTCCAAGTTCCAATTTTTAATGACATTTAAGTAATAGGAGAGTTGTATCTGCACCAGTGTAAAACAGAAATACTAAATCCAATAGAAGTTAGGTTGTAGGAGGGGGGAGCGGACAGGACACAAGGAAAGCAACATACAGACAGGGGGGGATAGTACGACTCGTGAGTAAATAGGGCTAATAAAAGGTACATTGGCCCAATTCGAGTAATCTGAAATAAGCAACTAAGCATGAACATGCAATTTATCATAACTGTGAAACTGAATCTTATCACTATGGTGATAGGAGGTAAAAAACAATGAACCTCAGACCTGAACACTTTAAACAACCTACGTGTATAGAATGTATACTAAATACGCTCTGACATTAATTACTTTCTAATGCCCTATATATTATTAGGAACAATGCTATCATATTCAAAACATTTAAAGAACTATGAAAGCCTTGAAACTGACTATGAACATTTTATGAAGAAAACCTGACAGTTGTTAGGCTGTATTTCTGAGAAAACATATGATATCAGTTTAGGCACATTGAACTATGCCATTAGGCGTAACAAAATGTATGGAACCTGTGGAGATCATCCGCGACCTGAGGGGGGGTCAGATATATCAGATGTATGATCACTTTGTTGCCTTTCCTCCCTGAGAAACGACTCGGCATCTTGTGGGGTGTTGAAGTCTTTGAAAGAGGTCCCGTCAAAGATTCTCAATTTGGCTGGATATATCATTGCAAATTTTTTCTGCTCTGTTACCAAACGAGAGCAGATCGGGGAAAAGGCTTTCCGCGCACGAGACAGTTCCACAGAAAAGTCTTGGAATAGGTATAGTCTGGAGGACTCCCAGATGATTTCCTTTTTGCTCCGGGAGGCTGACCAGATGGCTTGTTTGTGGAGATAATTAAGGCAACGAAACAATACCACTCGGGGGCGGTTGGATGTGGATGAGGAATTCTGACCCACTCTGTGGACTCTTTCGATCACCATGTCTCGGCAGTCCGATTCTATGCCTAATAGGGAGGGCAGGGTGTTCCGGACGAAGTGAGCTAATGCTGGCCCCTTGACAGCTTCTGGGAGGCCTACCAGACGGATATTGTTCCGACGAGACCTATTTTCGAGATCATCCACCTTGTTCCAGAGTTGATAGTTGCTTTTGTCTAGCCGCGGTACATCTCTTTTAAGGCGGGAGACATCTTGAAAAATTTCGCCGACTCTGTGTTCGGTCTCCTCAACTCTGTGGGTGAGGTGGTGTAGCTGAGCTGTGATGTCTGCTACCGCCTTTGACAGTAATGGACCCATAGTTGCTGTAATTGCATCTACTACAACATTATATGTGACATAAGAGTCTTGAGCTGCCACTGCTTTTTTATGGGCAGGTGATAGATCCTGGTTCTCAGAGTCAGTTGTCATATTCGGGTCAGCACGCCTCTTTTCCTGGCGTTGCTGAAGAGACTGCATGGTAGTGAATGGCAAGGGGGGTTTATTTATGAAAGATGTTATAAAAGTTGTATCAGAGCGTATTGGGAGTAGTGGTCTAGGTGAGGCTCATATAGAATATGTTCAGTGCATGACCACGGTAATTGGCATAGAGAATTAAATAGACAGGATCAGTTGTGAATGAGATTCAATTAGAACTAGCTATCTGTAGAATGTGAGTAGCAGACTGACCAGCATGTCTGCAATCACTGAGGAGATATTTTGTCTACAGGTGTATAGCATACAGTCAAATGTGAAGGTCACAAAGATCCTTTAAGGGGGTGGTGGAGGATGGCAGTGTCCACTTATGGCTGCAGACCGAACAGGGGAGAGACTGAGTCTCAGTAAGCAATAATAAGCTGGAGTGTGTCACTCAGTTGCTAGTAAAGCTTATGTGCAGCGTTTGTCTGGTAGCTGAGGAGGTGCTGCTAAGTATGGTTAGCGTGCAGAGACGCTGAGGCAGTTCAGCAGAGTTAGGGTTATACTCACTGTTGTGTGAGGGGGCTTTTCTATGTGCTGCTGCACCAAAGAAAATGGCTGCCAGTCTGTGGGGATGAGAGCCTCCAGATGGCGTCTTCTGCCTCTCCAGTTCAAGTAGACTGTGTTGATGGTCCCCTGGGGGCGTCCACGCAGGTAGGAGAGATGGTAGGGGGTATGGGAGGCGAGCTGTGTAACTCCAGCGGGTTTTCAGGCCCGCGATCGTAGCTGCGGCGTCCGCGCCACGGCTGGCTGTTAAAATCGAGGCCCCGGCTTTTCCGGCGGGTAGGCCGCAACCCGCAAGTAGTAGTAGTAGTACGTTTATTTATATGGCGCCGCAAAGTGTCCGCAGCGCCGTACATAGCAAACAAAAAAAAAAAATGACGAGGTAACGTACAGGGTGTGTTGAAAAATACAGTATAAATGGGGGTATAGCTGGTAGAACTAAAATCAGCATCAGTTCAGAAGTAGGTGTCAAAATTGTCAAGGAGACTAAAGATGAAGTAGAGGAAGGGAAGAACAGGACAGGAGCACAGGTGAGGTAAAGAGGTAGGGTGAGTACGTGAGGAAGGAGGGCCCTACTCATAAGAGTTAACATACTAAAAATAGGTGGGTGGACGAACGAAAAACAATAGGATAAGTAGGAACGGAGGGGAACGGAGGCAGGATAAGAGGATCAAAAGAGGTTAGGAGGAGGGATAGGCTAGTCGAAAAAAGTGGGTTTTGAGGGAGCGCTTGAAGGAGGTAAGGGAATCAGAAAGCCTGATGGGTGGCGGGAGGTTGTTCCAGTGCAGGGGGGCAGCGCGAGAGAAGTCTTGGACACGGGAGTGGGAGGAGGTGATTAGGTGAGAGGTCAGTCGGCGGTCAGTGATGGAGCGAAGAGGACGGGAGGGAGTGTGGATAGAGATCAGTGAAGAGAGGTAAGGAGCGGTGGAGGAGGAGAGAGCTTTGTAGGTGGTGGTGAGGAGTTTAAAGAGAACTCGGAAAGGAATGGGGAGCCAGTGAAGAGATAGACAGAGGGGGGAGGCGGAGGTAGAGCGGCGGGAGAGGAAGATGAGCCTAGCAGCAGCGTTAAGAATGGATTGGAGAGGTGCGAGGCGGGTGAGAGGTAGCCCGGAGAGAAGGATGTTGCAGTAGTCAAGGCGGGAGATGACAAGAGAGTGAATGAGAATTTTGGTCGCGTCAGTGGAGAGGAATGGTCTGATGCGTGAGATGTTGCGTAGGTGAAAGCGGCAAGACTGTGAGAGAGCACGAATGTGGGGGGTGAAAGAGAGGGAGGAGTCAATGATGACACCAAGGCAGCGCGTTTGGTCGGTGGAGGTGATCTCGGTTTCACCAATACTGATGGAGATAGTGGGAGAAGAGGGGATGTTCGGGGGATGGAAGATTAGAAGTTCAGTTTTAGCCATGTTTAGCTTCAGGAAGCGTTGGGTCATCCAGGCTGAGATGGCTGTGAGGCATTCAGAGACCTTGGACAGGAGTGATGGGGATAGATCGGGGGAAGAGAGATAGATTAGGGTATCATCAGCATAAAGGTGGTAATGAAAACCATAGGAGCTGATGAGAGTGCCCAGAGAGGTGGTGTAGAGAGAGAAGAGGAGAGGGCCAAGGACAGACCCTTGGGGAACACCGACTGGCTGCGGGGTAGTAGGAGAGGAGGAGCTCGGAGTGGAGACGGAGAAGGAGCGATCGGAGAGGTATGAGGTGAACCAGGAGAATACCGTGCCAGTGATGCCAAAGGAGCGGAGTGTGTTGAGCAGGAGAGGGTGGTCAACAGTGTCAAAGGCAGCTGACAGATCAAGCTGGATGAGGATAGAGAAGAGGCCTTTGGATTTAGCCGATATTAGATCGTTAGTGACTTTGGTCAGGGCAGTTTCAGTGGAATGTAAAGGGCGGAACCCGGATTGGAGGGGGTCGAGAATGGAGTTAGCAGTAAGGTGGTTTAGGAGACGATTATAGGTCAGACGTTCTAGGAGTTTGGAGGCAAAAGGGAGGAGGGAGATGGGCCTGTAGTTGGATGGGGAGTTGGGGTCCAGATTTGTTTTTTTGAGAATTGGGGAGACAAGAGCGTGTTTGAAGGAGGAAGGGAAGATCCCAGAGGATAGGGAAAGATTAAACAGGTGAGCCAGGTGAGAGCAGACTGACGGACTGAGACGACGGATAATATTGGAGGGGATAGGATCAAGCGGGCAGGTGGAGGGAGAAGCGGATTGAAGGATAGAGTGGACTTCAGCAGCAGTGGTGGGGTAAAATGAGGACAGGGGTTGGAAGGAGGGGAGTGGGGATGTAGGAGGGGAGGAGGGAGAGGGTGGGGTCATGGCAGCAGTGATGGCAGTCCTGAGAGAGGAGATTTTGGTTGAAAAGTAGGTAGCAAAATCAGCGGCTACGATGGAGGACGGAAGAGCTGGAGGAGGGGGGGAGAGCAAGGAGTTGAAGGTGGCGAAGAGCCTGCGGGGATTGGATGATTGGGAAAGGATGAGGGACTTAAAGTAGGATTCCTTGGCCAGAGCAAGGGCAGAGCTAAAGGAGGAGAGAATGAATTTGAAATGGAGATAATCTGCGAGGGAGCGTGATTTCTTCCAGAAGCGCTCAGCAGTGCGAGAGCACTTTTTAAGGAATCGGGTGATAGGCGAGTGCCACGGTTGGGGGTTGGAGCATCGAAGGGGGATAGAGGATGGAGGGCAGGCAGAGTCCAATGTCGAAGATAGGGTGTCATTATAGAAGGAGGCGGCGAGGTTCGGGCAGGACATGGTGGTGATTGGGGCGAGAAGAGGACACAGCGTGTTAGAGAAGGCAGCAAGATCAAGTGTGTTGACGTTATGCCGTGAGACAATGCGCTTGGGAGGGGGAGTGGGAGAGGGGGAAGCAGTGAGGGAGAAGGAGATGAGGTGATGGTCAGAAAGAGGAAAAGCCGAGATAGTGTAGTCAGTAAGGGAACAAGAGCGAGAGAAGACGAGATCGAGGGAGTGTCCTTGGATGTGGGTGGGAGAGGTAGTCCACTGAGATAGGCCAAGAGAGGAGCAGAGAGAGAGGAGTTTGGAGGTGCCAGGATCAGCGGGGTTATCCAAGGGGATGTTAAAGTCACCAAGAATGACAGATGGCAGGTCAGAGGAGAGGAAGTGTGGGAGCCAGGCGGCGAAGTTGTCGAGAAATTGGGAGATAGGGCCAGGGGGGCGGTAGATTGCAGCAACACGGAGGTGGTAGGGGTAGTATAGACGGATAGAGTGAGACTCAAAGGAGGAGAAAAGGAGAGAGGGTTCAGGGTGAATGACACTGTGGGTGCATGAGGCTGAGAGGAGAAAACCCACACCGCCACCTTGGCGACCATCCGGCCTGGGAGTGTGAGAGAAAGAGAGGCCACCGTGGGAGAGAGCAGCCGGAGAGACAGAATCAGAGGTGGAGAGCCAGGTCTCGGTGATAGCAAGGAGGTGGAATGCTCTAGAGATGAATAGGTCATGGATGGCAGGGAGTTTGTTGCAGATGGATCTGGCGTTCCATAGTGCACAGGAAAGAGGGGGGGTGGGTTGTGTATTTATGTGGATAAGGTTTTTGGGATTGCAGAAGCGAGGGGGGGTCGTTGGGAGGGTGGGGGTGCGGGGGCGAGTGGTCAGGATAGGTATGGGATGGGAGGGGGGAGGAGCAGTTGGAGAAAGTGAAGTTGAGAGATTAACAGCCATGAGGAACCGAAGGTGAGAGGGTAGGTTAGTGAAATCAGACAGAGGGATTTGGGAGGACAGACAGCGTCTGTAGTAGATTTGGTAGAAAACAGAGTGAGAGAGAAGGTAACAGGCAAGGAACTACTGTCAGAGAGGAGACAAGTGGGTAAAATCAGGTTGATTGAGTAATCCAATTAAGTATGAAACAGCAACAAGTGAGAGGATGAAGGGAACAGAGAAGGTCAGAAGTGAGGCAAATGTGAGCAGGCGTGAAGAGGGAACCAGAGTGCAATAAATGTGTGGCAAAGATAAGAGAAGATAATAGTGAATGAGTAAAATGAAATACAATGTTGGAGAAAATATAGATAAAAATGAATTAAATGTCAAAATTGAGCAACAGGTTGCAATACGATAGAAAGAAGATGAATATAATACAATAAAATAGAAGATGAAAATTTAGACTGTGTTCAAACTCACCTTTTTCAGTGTTCTAACTCACCTGCTTCAGTTTCCAACTCACTTAAGTAATCAAGCTTCACTTTAGTCAGAAAGCTTCCCTCTCAATGAGCCAGCTCAAAATGAGCTCTGCCCCTCCTTATATAGTATGTTAGTCAGCTGTTACACTCAGCTCCTCCCCCTAATCTCTCTTAACACCTAGATTTAACTCCTCCTCCTAGTATCAGTTCACACCTAGTAACAATACACTATACAGATACAGGCACAACCAAAATCACACTCAGATTTCTCCCTCAAAATTGCAGTCTATATATAGAAAGACAGATAAAGAATACAAGACAGAATGCAAGATAACTCACCTGCTTCAGTTTCCAACTCACTTAAGTAATCAAGCTTCACTTTAGTCAGAAAGCTTCCCTCTCAATGAGCCAGCAAGGACGTTATATAATGTCCCCCGGCTCCGCTGCGCTGCCCGCCGGGTGTCTGCTGCGTCCGTGAGGTGGGGAGAGTCTGCTGGTGTGGGGATATGGGGTGTAAGACTCCCCAAAGAGCTTGTTTGTAGAAGCGTGATAGCGGAGCTCCAGAAAGGTGCGTCTGCTCCCTATCACGGTCAGGCCACGCCCCTCCATCTGTATCTCTTTACCAAGCTCTCATAATGTTCTTAACTTTGCTGTCTTCCCTCCTCTTCTCTCCTCTGCTGTGTGAAATTAACTATAGGTGTAACTAAAGTAATTGCTGGGAATACTGTTGCAATGGAGCCTGGTTTTCCCCCTGCACCCAGTTATGCTGCACCACACTGAGTAACTATTACTCAGTGTGGGATGGATGCTTACCTCCTGAGCACCATAGGCGGCTTCTCCTTTCTTACAAATGTCCTTCTACAGGCAAGTGTGCTGTCCCGTCCAGCTTCATCTCACCTCTCTGATGATGTGATGATGTGATGAGTAATGGTTGTGCTCGGAGTTTGGCAAAAGATGTGAGTGCCCATCCTACACTGAGTAGTAGTGATGCAGTGTAGCTGTCATAGTTCAACAGGCAGGCCCTCTATGAGGTTGCACAGGAGAAAAGGCCCATGACACAGTGGGGCAGATTTATTAGGCCTGGTGAAGAGAAAAAGTGAAAGCAGATAACGCACCAGCCAATCAACTTCTAACTGTCAAACACAGCTGATTGGCTGGTGGGTTATCTCCTTCCACTTTATTTATTTATTAACAGTTTCTTATATAGCGCAGCATATTCCATTGCGCTTTACAAAGGAGACAGTGATACAACAAACAGGGTATTTACAGACAGTCAAAATGTCTTCACCAGGCTTAATACATCTGCCTCATTATCGATGTGCATCTGCCATGGGCTCCCCTTATGGACAGGGGAATTAATGAGATAGACCAAATTACCAATTTTTTTAAAATGTCATTTAAAATCTGCATTATCTTAATGTGGATTTCAAAGTAAGTAATGATGGGCATCCATGATTACAATATACAGCATTAAAACAATTGTCAGAAATTGAATAGTGTTAATGGATTGCACTTATCAATGGACATCGATTCTGCAGGTAATGACTGGCAGCGGGAAAATCACTAAAGACAGTGCTTAGGGCCTCATTCAGATGGAACCTGTGCAAAAAAGGGTCTTGTGCAGGGCCAGATCAAGCCCTCTGGGGGCCCAGGGCTCTCAAGGCAGGTGGACTCCCAAGCACCCCCCGTGGCTGCCATGCACTTCCTTTACTATGCGAACCATGAGCCAACAATGGCCCTTATTCTGATCGGTGCGGATATTCCCGAATTCTTACGGTGCGGTCCGCACGCCACGCTGTGCTGCCGCGTGCGGCCATCGTCCGTAGAAACGCCCACGTGTCCTCCGCATTCGGACGGACTCACTCTTTAAGAACAGGGCGTGTTTACGGATGACATACAAACCATGCGTGTGCGGGAGAAACACTCCGATTCTGCACGGTATTACAGAGTATTACAGAGTATGCACGGGAATACAGCATCCGAACGGGAGTCAAGCGGTGCTTCCGCACGTAAGCGGAGTATTTACGCCAAACAACCCACTATTATGTCTATTCTGCAATACATCACATGACCCACTTATTCAATTACCTATCCTCATACAAAAATGCTTATTTGGAATTGGAATCAATTAGATGCC
Organism: Crinia signifera; assembly: GCF_055691185.1. NCBI lineage: Eukaryota > Metazoa > Chordata > Amphibia > Anura > Myobatrachidae > Crinia > Crinia signifera. The sequence continues at coordinate 224,083,033 of NC_139220.1, forward strand.
AATATATCCTTACAAGCATGCCTAACACATGCATTGCACACATTAACCCTTACAGCAATTGAAGCAGCAATAGTTTCAATTAAAGCACTGACAAGCGTCCTATTAGTGAGTAATGAGTAAAAGAGTCGATTCTATTGGGTTCAGGTGTTAATGCTTGTAGTCATTAGGCGGTCCGTTCGCCTACCGCAGGAACGAGTGGTGTCCGCAAAGCAATAGTAGCCTTTTGGACACCGCACATTTCTTCCCTTTTTGTTCGCGTGCATTCGGAGTGCTATCCGAATGCACGCCCCCCAACATAAGTGTACTCCCCCGTGTCCGCCCATGTTTCCGCCCCGTTTTGCCCACTTTGAAACTACGCCCATGTGTCATTCCGCATGACGCCCATAATACGCCCATATTTCCCGACTGATTGCGGGGAACAGTTTTGTACGGGATTTGCCCGAACAGGTACGGAGTCAAGGCGTGGCACATGCGCGTTGCGTTCTCCACGCATGCGCAGACGCCGTAAAGACGCGATCCGAAAGTATGCGGAAAAGTACGCGTCAATCAGAATAAGGGCCAATATGAGCCATCTGGGGGAGTGTACCATGCATACAGCGAGTAAAGAAAAACTCCAGGGCACTGGGGAGGATATGACGACCACCGCATGGCACCGTATGGCACCTCCATCTCATTTGCTCTTGGGCAGCACGAGTGATTTATGCAATCTCCAGCCTTCACCAGCTGCAGAGCTGAGGACAGGGGGTCCCTTAAGACAGGGGGCCCAGGGGTACTGACCCTCTGCGCCCCCCCCTCAATCCAGCAGTGTGATCACACGCCATGGTTCCTAAGCTGCAGCCTGATGCAGTTTCCTTGCAGTTCCCATGGTCATTCTGAGCAAGTTTTGGTATATTCAGATACCTGTCATCTGTAGAAGGCTTGAAATATTTGTACCTCAATCCAAATTGAGATCCAGGTCCCTCAGAAGGGTGAGGGAGGCTCCTGCAGGACCCTGGACACCCCCCCCCCCCTTACCCCCCTGCATAAACCCATCACAGCTGTCTCCTTAGATCAGGGCTGGGCAACAGCGGCCCTCCAGCTGTTGATGAACTACACATCCCAGGATGCTTTGCATTAGTTTTGCTATGTTGCCATGCTGAAACTGATGCAAGGCATGCTGGGATGTGTAGTTCATCAACATCTGGAGGGCCGCTATTGTCCAGCCTTGCCTTAGATGGTCAAATACCAGCATTAGTTTTACTATGTGGAGGGGGAGTGGCTAAAATGACACTAACGCATAATTGTAGTCCCGCCCCTCCGTGTAGACCCACATACCGCAGCATTTACTATAATGGGGATGGGGCTTGAGGGATTTAAGCTCCATCCTCGCCCCCTAGAGTTAATATAGTTACATTATATATAAGAAGAGAAAAAGAGCTAACTCTGGCCCTTATTCTGATCTGTGCGGAAATTCCCGCATTCTTACGGAGCGGTCCGCACGCCACGGTGTTTTGCCGCATGCGGCCATCGTCCGTAGAAACGCCCACGTGTCCTCCGCATTCGGACGGACTCACTCTTTAAGAACAGGGCGTGTTTACGGACGACATACAAACCATGCGTGTGCGGGAGAAACACTCCGATTCGGCACGGTATTACAGAGTATTACAGAGTATGCTCGGGAATACCGCATCCGACCGGGAGCCAAGCGGTGCTACCGCACGTAAGCGGAGTATTTACGCCAAACAACCCACTATGAAGTATCTTCTGCAAGACATCACATGACCCACTTATTCAATTACCTATCCTCATAAAAAACTGCTTTTTATGGTCATTGCATGACAGTGGCATTGAGTGTGACATGAATATAAATAAATGTGTTTACTTTACCCAAAATGTGTGGTTTCATGAGTACATGTCGAATACACATGTGTATTGCTAGTATTAATATTCTGTCATGTCAATTGTTAGCAGTTTTTAAGTGTCTGAGAAGTACAGCATATGTGGCTGATGAGTAAGGTTTCCTTGAAGCAGCAATGGTTTCAATTAAAGCACTGACAAGCGTCCTATTAGTGAGTAATGAGTAAAGGAGTAGATTGTATTGGGTTCAGGTGTTAATGGTTGTAGTCATTAGGCGTACGTTCGCCTACCGCATGAACGAGTGGTGTCCGCAAAGCAATAGTACACTTGTGGACACCGCACATTTCAGCCCTTTTTGCTCGCGTGCATTCGGAGTGGTTTCCGAATGTACGCCCCCCAACATAAGTGTACTCCCCCGTGTCCGCCCATGTTTCCGCCCCGTTTTGCCCACTTTGAAACTACGCCCATGTGTCATTCCGCATGACGCCCATAATACGCCCCTATTTCCCGACTGATTGCGGGGACCAGTTTTGGACGGGCTTTGTCCGAACTGGTACCGAGTCAAGGCGTGGCACATGCGCGTAGCGTTCTCCACGCATGCGCAGACGCCGTAAAGACGCTATCCGTAAGAACGCGGTAAAGTCCGCATCAATCAGAATAAGGGCCTCTGTGTGGGAGCACTCTTCACCAGAAATAAACTGTTTAGTTAATTGCTAAAACATAATTTTATTAAATATCATTAAAAAACAATAGTAGATATAATCCCTTTATGTATGGAATATCACTTATCACGAAAATTTCAGTTGTATATATTGCTCTAAAGGGGTGTACACACGGAGCGATTTTTGCTAGTGAGCGACTTTTACTAAGCGATTCGACTAAATGCACCAGCGATTTTGTCTATAGGCGATTTTGACTGTACTAGAATTAACATACTTGGTTGGTATTCATTGCAGATCGCCTAGTAAATATTTCCCTCAGCAGTAAATACCAGGTATTTTGACTAGACAGCCAGCGATCTAGTCAGAATATTCTTGCCTGACAACTCTTTTTTACTAAGTGATATTATAGGGAGATTTGTCTAACCTTGACAGAGATCTTTACCAACCTTCTAAGCAATTTTGACTATGTAGTCAAAATCGCTTAGAAGGATCGCTCCATGTGTACAGCCCTTTAATTGGCGGTAACAGTATCACAGCCGTACTTTATGATTGCAGTGGGAATAAAACCAGATATTTCCACTATATGTTATTGTTGACCATTCATACCGCTTTCAAAATCATTCAAAGTATCTCATTGAATTGCGGTCACTTAAATCATGGGTCAAGAGGCTGGTATATAAGATGTATGGTGATTCTGTGCTGATATCCCCAGATAGCAGTAAATATTGACCCTAGATGAGTTGATTCTCAGGGAACCATTGGATTCACATGCCGTATCCTAGTATTCCTTGGTGGGAAGGGTTTGGGCGTAATCAGTGTAGTATGACCGCATGTGAGTTATCCCTTCCGTATATATAATATGACAGGAACTTATCCACCATTGAATTACATTAAGGCCCTTATTCTGGTTGGTGCAGTAAAATCCGCGTGCGTTCGTGCCGCCAATGTTTTGTGTCTGCGCATGTGCAGAGGCGTCTCTGGGCATGTGCGAGCGGGGCGTATGGCCAAATCCCGCATGAAATGTGAACACTCCGAACAGGGGGTGGAGAGGGGCGTGAAGGGCTATTTGGGCTCATTACCATATGCGTACGCCCCGCGTTTCATGGGCGTTCCCATGCAAACGCTGGGCGTACGTATGGTAATGCAGTCGTGACGCATGTGTAGGGGGCGGGCATATGATATCGCCGGATGTCAGCTGCCCGCCCAGATCCCTGCTTTTGCACGGAAAAATGTCCGTGTGGTCTGAGGTTGCGGGAGCTGGTGGACCACTCGGTCCTGCATTCGATGGTCTGCGACCATCGAATGATGGGGGAGGTTCCCTGAGATGGAGGAGGCGTATTCCATGAAAAATACACGTGCGGTCCGTTCGGCCAGCTTCTTACCGCGTACGGATGGAGTTGGCGATCCGTATGGAAGGCGGGGTTTCGCACGCACGGTCCTGGCCGCATATTCGGATCTGGCCGCACCGATCAGAATAAGGCCCTAAGGGGCAGATGTATTAAGCCTGGTGAAGAGATAAACTGGAGATAAAGTGGAAGGAGATAACGCACCAGCCAATCAGATCCCAACTGTCATATTTCAAACACAGCTGATTGGCTGGTGCGTTATCTCTTCCATGTTATCTCCACTTTATCTCCAGTTTATCTCTTCTCCAGGCTTAATACATCTGCCCCTAAGTGTGGTATCCGGATTCTATCTCCTCTACAGTATTTGATATGTTGTCAATCTAAAACACTATTATTGTGGCCGCACAATATATTATCCCTCAATTATGGGAGAAAAATACTGCTAAATAATTTAAATTTGTTTCAAAGAGAGAGAGAGATAAAGTACATGGCAGCATTGTAAGAACCCTCACGCCTCCATTAACTTCTACTATCCTTGCACCATGCCTGCATCGGGCGCAGATTGAGAGAGTATGGGCCAGGTAGTTCGGCAAAAAAAAAAATTGGGATCTGTTAGTGGCAATTATTGACAGACTATCAAACTAACTATCCAACTTTCAATCCAAAGAAACACCTTAAGGGCCTGATTCAGACCTGTTTGCTAAGCTGCATATATTGGCAGCCTAGCAAGCATGTAAATGCCCGCCCTCCCCACCGCCTGAATCCGCTCGCTAGCATGCAAGCGGATGCATTCGCATACACATCCGCTCACATGAGGCCGCATGGCAAAAAAAATCATTTGATGTCGCTCACCATCAAATGATTTTTTGCACTGTGCGTAAAGAAAAGTCAGCCTGGACTGACTGTTCTAGTGTACGCTTCCCTACGAATTCAGGGCGGGCACTGCTGTCATGTGATGTCAGCCACCCACTCCGAGCAGGCATGGGTACGCCTGCATTTTGTGGGCGCTTCCATAAAACGCTGAGTGCTCCCCTGCTTCCGCCTCAATGCCCACCCATCCTGGAGCAAACACCTCAGAGCAAACCCCAAATATTTGCCGGGGGACCGAATTCTGCCTGCAGCGAGCCGGCCTGAATTACCCCATAAGAGTGCACAACCAGCAAATCCAGGTTTCTCACTTTCTCACAGTGCAGTGCTATTAAAAAGCAAATAAGAGCACAACAACTACAAACACATCTCACCCAGCCTAGTCTGCAGTATATTTTGGCCAGTAATGATGGGTCAATTTTTCACAGGTAATATTAATTTCATGCTCTAAGAACAATCATAATTTTATTAGCACAGACTTTTTATTACGGCACATACAGTATCTAAGCAGAAGTAGTTGGGCTAAGACGGGGAATGACAGAGACATACATTATAGTTTATAATGACAATTTATAGTCATCTTCAAACAACTAACGGTCATTTATCAAAACCCACTTGGAAGACCGATCATTTCATGCTGTGTGCCCTCTATTTCATTGATTAAATACATTCAACTTGGAGCCAAATATAGAATCTGTTTAGTAATAGAACAAGCAGAAAGCCATAACTTGAAGATACTTGTTGATTTTAAAGCGGTTTTATTACTGATTTTCCATCATGTGCGTTAATGTTGATTGCAGATTTGTACAAGTATAGTAAATATGAGTTCAAATAAAATATAATAATGCCAAACATATAGACTGGTATACAGAACCTTATCACTGATATGTGTGTAGTGCAGTTTCCAATATAAGAATAAATGATATGTAAATAAAGTGCAATATAATGATGGAGGTGAGTGCATGTATTAATTCATATCTCCCAACATTGCTAACCTTCAAATCGGGACCTGCCCCGCCGAAGGCTAAGAGGAGAGTGGGCGGGCCTTGGGTAAAGGGGCGTGGTCTAGTGCTGAGACACCCGTTTTTATAATATTCGAGGTCATATCCAGAGCACACATAGCAACTGGGAAGCCCCTCACCCCCTCCCTGCCTTTTCTCCCTCCTCCCTGCAGTGAAGAGATTCCGTGTGCAGGCACAGGGCATCTCTACAGAGATTACCGCAGAGCAGCTGTGCGCTCCTGCTCCCCAAATCTACCCCCCTCCCCTGCCCGTGGGACATTGCCACCCATGGAAGGGACAGGCCTAATTCAGACCTGTTAGCAAGGCTGCAATTTTTGCAAATGGACAAAACCACAGGGCTGGATTTGTCACCTACTGTGGGCGTCAGCCAGGCTGCCTGTGACCAGACTAAGTGATCTCCAGACCAGGCAGCAGCATGGCCGAGCAGGCAGCAGCATGGCCGTGTGGGCAGCGGCACCAGCATGGCTGAGCAGGCAGCACTGCTGCTCTTCACTCACCACTGCCCGCTTGGCCACGCACCGGTCAGGTTTAGCTCAGCCACTGCCACCCGCATATACTACACACAGCCTATTGACTGCTGTGTATAAAATGGGCATGCAGAGGCTGGGTCAGCTGAGCTGAGCTAAAAAGCGGCACGCCCGTCGCCAAGTCCAGTGTGTTGTTCCTCCCCCTCCCTTCGGGTCCATCCAGTCCAGACTAAACAAAATATTGAGGTGCTTAACTTAAGTATAAGTTTGAGTAAATATATAACTTAATAATGGGTACTTTTGTATTAGCACGGCGCGCATCGCATCGTATACCATAAGGCATACGATGGTATGCGATGCGACATCGTGTGGCGAGCGTAGCGAGCCACCGAGCCCGAAGAGTGGTGAGCGCATGCGCATAACTTCACAGGTATACGCATCCCCTCGCGGGGCTCGCTGCGCTCGCCATGCTTCGGGTTCACGTTTATAGTGGGGGGTGGCGTGGGGGTGCATTTAACATTGTAAGCACCCATTAGGGTGCTTAAAAGCACCCATTAGGGTGCTTATACAATTTTTAATCGAATAGGGGGCTAAAATCATTGCGCGATCAATATCAGGAACGCCGTGATAATACACAAGTACCTGAATATGTTAAAATAGGGGGATTAGGCTGCTAAAATGTTGTGCCTAGGGGCGGCCTGGCCCTTAAATTCTCCCCTGCAAAACCATGCTGCACTGCATTTGTAAGATGTGGAGAGAGACAGATAGAGAGAGAGATTTGGGTGGGGTGTGTTAAAAATGAAACCTAAATTGCAGTGTAAGAATAAAGCAGCCAATATTTACCCTGCACAGAAACAAATTAACTCTCTCTGCACATGTTGCATCTGCCCCACCTGCAGTGCAGCATGGTTTTGTCCATATGCAAAAATTGCCGCCTTGCTGACAGATCTGAATCAGGCCCATTGTGTCTGTGGGGTTTTTAAAGAAATTAGTGGGTCCATGTGCAAAACCAAGGAACAAGGCAGTGACTTATGTCCCTTATGTCCCTTCTTTTGCCTTTGTTCCTCCGGGAGCTGGGCTTTATCCTTGGGCACAGGCTGAGTACATAGCTGAGTACACAGGGTGGAGTATGAGTCTCCCAAGTCCTGCAGCACACCCCTGGGCCACCCACCCACCCATTGCAAACACTGCACACAGTCTGGGCACAGCAGCCACCACTGGTGCCAGAACAGCAGATCTGGAAGCTCTGGGTCAGTGATGTAGCAAAATCCTGGGAGACACTGACTCTGGCCATCCTGTGCCTGATGCTTCATGAGACAGAGGAGATTGACATAGCAGTGTGGAGGCCCCAGGACAACCGCCCCTATCGCCTTAAAACCACATGCCCCAGGGACAGGTAGATACCTGCAGACGTTTAGAACTAGACTAAAGCCCTGCCCACACCTGGCGATATAATGAATGAAATGTGTCATTTTGGCACTTCTGAGCCAAATCATTAATTATTTTACCCGTGTACCCGTGTATGCCTTCAACCATAGACGACAATCACTCCAGCGGGTCCTCAACAATCCCCTTCATCATTTGTTCATATACAGATAAGGGAGTGGATTGTGCTGCAGACTGCAGCATGACCCCCGCTCCCCCACTGTCGCTCCCACCACCAGCATCGGCAAGTGAGTATGCACTTGCTGATACAGGGTCCCCACAGCATCCAATATCGGGGATTGCCCACTGTGCGTTGGCCTTAAAGGTGCATTATATGTACTAACCAGCCCTCCTCTCCTATTTGTGGTCTGCATGCACAGATGGGAAGCAACTGACACTGGTAAGGGTCACAAGTAATATCCCAGGATACACAGATCCTCCCCCTCCTCCTGTGCCTGGCTGCTGCTGCAGAGCTCTCCTCCTCCCTGTACCCGGTAGGGGAAGCACAGGGCTAGGGAGGATGTCACAGGTCTGGGCAGCAGGTGTAGGGGGTGAGCAGTGTGGCCAGTGCGGGGCGATGGGGTCAATGTGCGGCAACGGGGGATGTGGTAAGAAGCCCATATGCTTCTAAGAGTATTGCCAGCTTTTGCAAGCGATACCCCCCACAGCGGTAACCTGGTGTGCAAACAAAATGCGGTAAAAACCCAGTTAACGGGGTTGTTACGGCATTTTTGTGATAGAACATCCCGTCCTGACTCTTGCTTCCAGACAGGAATACATATCTTGCAGGATAGTGTTTGAGGGGCACCATATGACTTTTATTGCAAGAGGGGAAAGTTGTACAGGGCTGGGCTATACAGTAGCATAAGTAAATGTAAGTGTTATGGTTTTGGGTGTGAACCCACAGCCATGACTGCTGTTTAGGATGGCCACAGCGATTCCTACTCTGTCTCTGTTGTCTAATTACAACGATGGCTGGCCCCTGCAGGGTTAGATATTCACCTATAATAGCCACATTTTGGAGGGGCCCCAACTCCGGTACGACCAGGTCTTCTGTGGGACAAAGTACCAGAGATCGTTATGAAAGAAACAAAAGGTGAACTAACTAGGGAACCTAAATGAAAAGCAGAACTGAAACTGAACGGCAGCTTGCCAAATATAACTAACACCACTAAAAGTGCCAGTGATCAACAACCGATGACCAAGTCGCATACACAAGATAATACACCATGCCAAAAAGCACACCACACAACAGTACAAACACAGAATAACACTGAGAACGCTGTTAAGGAATAAACACCCAAACGGCATTAGACAAAGGTAAAGCACTGAACTGCGGCCCTCTCTGATTGCAGAGCGGTAACAAACAAATGACTGGGCCTACAGGAATAGAGAAAGATAACCAGGTCTCCAAATGGAGAACTTACGTCCCCATGAGGGGACGTGGAATACATGCTGCGCTCACCATGCTTCGGTCTCATTTTCCAAGGCCGCTCGCCACGCTTCAGGCTATGGGTGTGTAATGGGGTCTTCCATGTCACCCACGTACACTAACGTATATATGTTTGCTGTTAAAAGAGACATGTTTTTCACTGATCCCAATGTATCTCATAACATTATATTGTAGACGAGATACATCAATGATATTTTTCTTCTTTGGACAGGGGGAAAGGATTTATTTGAGAAATTGATGTATGATATCAATAATCGTGATTCACTGATAAAGTTTACCTTCACATGTGATCCGGTTACGGCCAATTTTCTTAATGTAATTGTCTCTTTGACTGAAGGGAGATTCCTGACAGGGGTGTACTCTAAGAGTAATGATAGAAATACGTTGCTTAGAGCAACTAGTCATCTCCGCCCTGCCCTGAAACAAAGGCTTCCATTGTCCCAGATGATTTGGGCAGCTCGAATCACTAGTCAAAATGAACTGATTTCGACAGAACTGGACAAGATGGTTCAAAAATTTGTAGCCTGTGGCTATAAACCAGTTCTATTAGAGCAACACAAAAGTTTTGTCTATGAAGCGTGAGGAGTTTTATTTGTCCTACACCCAGAACACTGACGGATCAGATTCCATTTGTCAGTGACTTTTCGGTTGCTAGCCCGATTGTGGGCAGAGCGGGAAGGCTTGTGGCCCATTATGGGAACAGACAGAGATTAACATTTATTTTCCAAAGCTAAACCCTTGTTAGCTTTCAGACAGGTAGGAACCTAAGGGACAGACTTATCCATGCAGATGTCAGTGAGATTAGCAGCACCCCGAGTAATGTTTACGTTAAACCACCAGGGTGGGGGCGTGATCACGGAAGTCTCCGTGTAGGGCGGGAGTCTGTGAGCCCTCTGGCGTGCTGAAGCCATGACGGAGGTACAGAGGAGAGAGATGCAGTGAATAATTGATACCCCTGACGCACCCTGATGGTCCGTAAAATACCTGCTGCCCACGGTGTGTTATGCTGAGAAGACCGTGATCCTGCATGTGTCCTGGCTGGATGACGTACCCGTGACGTGACGGAAGAGCAAAGCGGGCGAAGGACGACGAGTGGTTGAGCGGTGCACGTGCAGCGAGCGCACTGAGACTACCAGGCGCTTGGATCAGGGTGACTGACGGAGCCCGCACACGAGCAGCCGGAAGGAGAGGTGTTCAAGCGGCACAAGCAGCAGCGAGGCCGCATGCGAGAACAGTAGTGCTGGTGGAGCCCAGGAGACAAGCCCGGAGGCGCGGAGGTGCGCAAGGAGGCCGGCAGGAGAACAAGGAGGCAGGCGCCAAGAAGTGTGGCAGGTACTGGGGTACGGTACAAGAAAGTTGCTTTGAGACTATAAGTCAGCCACACAGGCCCAGCACCCACAGCACACTGCCAGGTACTGGGGTATGGCATAAGAGAATTGTTTTATGAATATAAGCCAGCCACACAGGGCTAGCGTCCACAGCATACTGCCAGGTACTGAGGTACGGTACAAGAGAACTGTATTGCGACTATAAGCCAGTCACACAGGCTTAGCATCCATAGCACACCGCCAGATATTGGGGTATGGTACAAGAGAACTGTTGTGTGAATATAAGCCAGCCACACGGGCCTAACACCCACAGCAAACTGCCAGGCACTGGTGTATGGCACAAGAGAACTGTTTTGTGACTACAACCAGCCATACAGGTCTAGCATCCACAGTATACTGCCAGGTACTGGGGTACGGCACAAGAGAATTGTTCTGTGACAATAAGCCAGCCATACAGGCCCAGCATACTGCCAGGTACTGGGGTACGGTACAAGAGAACTGCTGTGTGACTATAAACCAGCCGTACAGGCCTAGCACTCACAGCTTACTGCCAGGCATTGGGGCACGGCACAAGAGAACTGTTTTGGGATTACAAGCCAGCCATACAGGCCGAGCACCCACAGTATACTGTCAGGTACTGGGGTACGGCACAAGAGAACTGTTTTGGGACTACAAGCCAGCAATACAGGCCTAGCACACACAGCATATTGCCAGGTACTGGGGTATAACACAAGAGAACTGTTTTTTGTGGGTATAAGCCAGCCATACAGGCCTAGCACCCACAGCATACTGCCAGTACACGGCTTAAACTGTTTGCAGAGAAACAAAAATGGGTAAGACAGGACAAACCGCGGCTGCTGCAAAACTAGAGAAGTTTGCGAGAGGGGCTAATAAGTCCGTTAACAGAGAAGGCCGGGATTCTACCTCTCCTAGTAAGCCAACCCAGCTTGACTCACCGTTATCAGAGCAGGTACCAGAAAACACATTCCAACAGTTAATGGATGCAATCAGGGGTAGTGAAGAGAGACTGAGCGGGAAGATGGAGCAGACTCAAAATGAAATTGTCTTACTGAGACAGTCTGTACAGAGTATACAAAAAAGGGTGGACGAGGCCGAGACGAGAATATCAAAACTGGAGGATAGCCAGGGGCCAATGGCTGTACAAATTAAAAAATTGAATGAAGAAGTGATAAATGTTAAAAGCCAAGTAGCGGAGATGGAAGGTCGCCTCCGGCGAAATAACATTAGAGTCATCGGCCTACCTGAGAGGATTGAGGGTGAGAACCCCGAAAGGTGGCTGGAAACGTGGTTGATTTCCCAGGTTGGCAGAGAGGCGCTAACGGCCCAATTCAGTGTGGAGAGGGCCCATAGGGTGCCAACAAAAATCCCGCCACCAGGAACGCCGGCCCGGACCATGATAGCAAAACTGTTGAATTTTAGAGACCGAGACTGTATTATTCGAAAATCTAGAGACACTGGCCTCACAGTTGATGGTAATACTATCATGATCTTCCCTGACTTTGCCAGGGAAGTGCAAAAAGAAAGGATGAAATTCTCGGTGGTGAAGAAAAAGCTGAGGGAGTATAATATTAAGTACTCTATGATCTATCCAGCAAGACTCAGGATTATATTGGAAGGACAGCATAGCTTTTTCAATAATCCTGAAGAGGCCATGATATGGTTAGAGAGCCGTAACCTCAAAAGGAAAAGTAATTTTGTATAAAGCATGATCTGACGGATACTCATTATCCTACTTAAATCTCTATATATATTATTCTATATGTGCCAAAGATGATCTGGTATTATTCTCTTTTGTGTTATCCTTGATATCGGCTCGCCAGGGGGCTCACTCGTGAGAGTGATCACAAAATTTGTTTTTGCCCCAGGTGCTTGAACGAGGTAGAGTTGGTGCTGTTGTGTGTCTTTTTGTTTTCTTTGTGGTTTTTCCTTTTTTTTTTTTTTTTTCTCTTTTTGTACGGTGTAAGGATGGGGGGAAGGGGGGGCGAGGGTAAGGTATACTACAAGGGGGGTGGTATACAGGGAGGGGGGAGGGGAGGGGTAGATTGGGGTCTGCTAAAAATTGCTAAATTGGAGAATATTGGTACCGTCCTAAAAGTTAACTATGGTATAAGAGAAAAGAATGGTGAAAATTGTATACTGGAACGTTCGAGGACTGAACGATAGGATTAAGAGGGCAGTAGTAATGAATCAATTGAAAAAATATGGGGCGCAAATCATCTGCCTGGGGGAAACACATCTGGTGGGGGAAAAAGTAAAAACCCTGAAAAGAGCATGGGTGGGCAATACCTACCATTCAGGTTTCTCAAATATGGCTAGAGGGGTATCTATATTATTACATAGGAATGCTCCTTTCATATGTCAGAGACAAGAGATAGACACCTTGGGGAGGTATGTTTTTCTGCAGGGTCTACTGCAACACACAAGAGTATGTATAATGGCGGTGTATATTCCCCCCCCATTCCAATATGATGTGTTGAAAAAGGCGGTGGAATTTGCGGCCAGTTCCGAAGGTGCAGCGGTTATGTGTTTGGGAGATCTGAATAACGTCCTGAATCCCGAGATTGATAGATGGAGAAAGGGAAGTCTAAGTGGTAATGCGGGAAATAGGGGCCTGCATCACTTCTTGGAGGATATAGGGTGGCGGGACTGGTGGAGAGAGAAACATCCAGAGACAAGAGTGTATTCATGCCATTCCCACTCATATGAGTCGCTGTCCCGAATAGATATGGCCTTGGTGGATGACACTTTGTTCCCCCTGATAGACCAGGTGGAGTATATGCCACGTGGGATATCAGACCATGCTCCAATACTGGTAAATCTGGAAGAACAAAGTGAGCAGGGAATGAGGATGTGGAAGTGTCACCCATCATGGCTGGAGCAAGTAGGTGACGGGGCAGAGGTAATAAGGGACTGGGAGACTTTTAATGTATATAATGAAGGATCAGCAAGCATGGAGGTAGTATGGGATGCCGGGAAGGCGAACATAAGAGGGTCCCTAATTAAGAAAATTGCACAAATAAAAAGAAACGCTAAGGAAAAGGAAATAGAAGCTGAGAGGGCTAGTAAGATCTTAGAAGAGAGATATGGGCAAGATAAAACTGATGAAACTAAAAGGGAATGGTTGAGGGCAAATGCTACATGGGTGGAGCTAGTACAACAAAAAGCTGTGAACCAGGAATCGTTCTTAGCACATAATAAGTACATACTGTATGATCGGCCTGGGAGCTTTTTAGCACAATTGGTCAGACAAGATAGGAAGACAAACAATATTATGCAAATTGATAGAGGAGATGGGATAATGTTAGATAAAACCGCAGAGATTGCAAATACGTTTGTTCAATATTTTAAAAAATTATACACATCTACAGCTGGTGAGAATGGACCAGAGATAGAATCTTGGTTAAGCACAATTAAGTTACCATGTCTAAACCAACAAGAGAGGGAGTGGATGGAATTGCCCATATCCTTAGAAGAAGTGGTCAGGGCTATAAATGCTTCACCAAAAGGGAAAGTACCCGGCACCGACGGATTACCGTCTGAAGTATATAAGAAATTCTGTAACCAGTTGGCCCCTAAGTTAACAGAGACATTTAATGAATGTCTGGGGAAGAATATGCCAGAATCAATGAATGAGGCAATTATAGCACTGATCTTAAAAGAAGGGAAAGACCCCAAATTATGTGAGGCTTATCGACCAATATCCCTGATCAACTCAGATGCCAAAATCCTAGCTAAAGTGTTGGCAAGTAGAATGGAGGAGGTTATGTGTAAATTGATACACAAAGACCAGACGGGATTCAGGAGTGGAAAAAGTACAGCTATAAATGTCAGGAGGTTTTATACCAATATGCAAATTGAACAGCTGCAAGAGGGAGAAACAGCTACTATCTCTCTGGACGCCGCGAAGGCGTATGATAGTATAGAGTGGGAATATTTATGGGCGGTCTTAAAAAAATTTAATTTTGTGGATAAAGTTATCGATTGGATAAGAACAGTATATAGAAGGCCGAAAGCCAGGATCCAGGTGAACGGTTTTTTGACAGAGGCATTTGAAATTAAAAGAGGAACACGACAGGGGTGTCCCATGTCACCGGGATTATTCAATCTAGCAATAGAACCACTGGCCTGTGCTTTTAGACAAAATCTGGGTTTGAGAGGTATTGGATTGACAAACAGAGATGATCAGAGACAGATAATTTCATTATATGCTGATGATATGTTGGTATATGTATCGGACCATAAAATAGAACTTTAAGTAGTACTGTCTAGCTTAGAAAAATTTGGGGAGACATCGGGAATAAAAATAAACTGGAATAAGTCCAATATAATGCCAACTAAGGGCAGGTGCCCACAAAGAATGGAGAATGATGGAACACTACAATGGACTAACAATATGAAGTATTTGGGGGTACACATATCAAGTAATGTAAATCAGTATATACAGTCAAACATAGAACCACTGGTCAAATGGTATCAAAGTAAAGTTAGAACATGGGGGAAATTACCCTTAACTATAACAGGTAGGGTTAATTTAATAAAAATGGTAGCCCTCCCAAAAATGCTATACGTATTTCAACAGGCCCCCCTATATCTCCCAAATAAGATATTTAAAAAGATCAACAGTATAACATCGTCTTTTGTATGGGGGAATAAAAGAGCAAGAATTAAATTAGATACATTGGTAAAAGATAGGAGACAGGGAGGGCTAGGATTACCCCACTTCAGACTATACTATATAGCGGCGCAGCTGTGGCATTTAAGGGAGTGGATCGCGGAGGATAGGGAAGAACACATAACAATGTTAATTAATCAAACTAACATAGGATACTCCCCCAAGCAAGTTCTGCTGGATAAAGACTGTAGAAAGACCAATAAAACATTAATTAAGCAGGCAAAAAAGGTATGGGAAGTGGCAAATAAAATAATGGGATATGAGGGAGTGGATCCTGAAACTCCGATTTGGGCAATAAAAGGTAGGGGACAAGATAGGGATATAAGGGTAATAGAAATAAAGAGCGTATGGCGGAAGTATGGGATAGAAAATATACAGCAAGTATATGAAGGAGGCAGAATTAAATCATTTGCACAATTAGTGGAAGAATATAAAGTAGAGGGGAACATGTACTTCCGATATATACAACTCAAGCAAGAACTGAGCACTATATATGGAAGAGAGAGGGTAAATATACAGGAGTCACCAATAAAGACCATATTAGAGCCAGGGAAAAAAATTAAGATCTCAGGTATATATAAAACCCTACTTGAAAATGTAAATAATAATCAGATCGATAAAAATAGAATAGAATGGGAAAGGGACATAGGTAATATCACAGAACAAGAATGGGCCCAGGCACTTAGATCCCCAATGAGAGCCACACACTCAATAAGATACCAGCAGATCCAGTATTTCATTCTCTGTAGAGTATACGTAACCCCAGTAAAATTAAGAAAATATGATAGGAGTAGTAACAGTTTGTGCCCCAAATGCAGTTCGACCCAGGGAACATTTATACATATGATTTGGAAATGTGTGAAGGTACAAAAAATTTGGCAAGAAGTAGAACAAATAATAAAACACTTAGGGGTGGTAGATTTCACAATCAACGAAAAAATAAGCTTGTTAGATATAATAACACAAAGGAAGATAACTAAAGACCAAGCACAGATTATTAGTAAGTTATTGACACTAGTAAAAGTATTAATAGCCAGGAAATGGCTGGCACACGATGGGCCAAGTATAGAACACTGGATCAGATTGGTTAACTGCACGATAAGACATGAAAGATATATGTATATGAAAAGAGGGAAATTAAAAAAATATCACCAGGTGTGGGATATATGGATGAACTCAAAATATTATGATAAGGAGGAGTAAGGAATATAGGAAGCGGTACTAGGAACACTAAATAGGATGAATAGGGTTAGCAGATAACAAGGGGGGGGGGAGGGGTGGGGGGGGGATGAGATAGGGATGGGTAAAGGTTTTAGGTATAAGTGTGTGTTAAGTATGATATAGGATTGAGGTTATTAGGCAAATACAGCAGAGCTTCTACCAAACTGAACAAATTAGCCAGTGGACAGGGAAAGACAGAGTGCAAACCCTGAAAGAGGAAAAAGTATAGGTAGGACTCCGGGAATGTGCAATGTCAATGAAAGGGAAATGGAGTTTTTGTGGGGGCAAAAAAAAAAAATGAATAATGTTATAACCTGCCATGCTCTGTAGATGTACTGTGTTTTATGTTATGTACGTGATGTAAGTGACTAAAAATTTGAAATAAAGAAATAAATTATGAAAAAAAAAAAAAAAAAACACCAGGGTGTTATAAATGTAATAACTGCATAATATGCAAATATATGACAGCATGTATGTCATTTAGACACCTGCATTGTGACAAAATCTGACATTAGACAGGTCCTCTCTTGCAATAATAGGTTTGTGATGTACGTGGTAACCTGTCCATGTGGGCTGCTCTATGTGGGCCAAACCTCTTGCAAATTCAAAGAGAGGATGGCAGCACATACATCAGCCATCAGCTTAATGCTGAAGGGCAATGATATTGACCAGCCGGTACCTAGGCACTTTAGGCATACCAGTCATGTCTTGGAATGTTTTGGGTATTTTATTATTGACCATGTACCTATTTCTTTGCGTGGGCGGGGGGACCAGTGGCAAATGCAGAATTTCTAGTGGGGGGTTTCCAAATTCAGTCTACAATCTCGCACTTGGAATACAGTATTAATATCTAACACTATAGAAGGTCTATAGTATTGGCTGTATCAAACATTTAAATAACATAAATAAGTGGTCAAGAAAAGGTTAAATATACCATTATAATAAATACACAAACATGTTGGAACTAGTACTGCACTTTCTAAGCTGACATTCAAACACACAGAAAACTTGTTAGAGGCTTCTACCACTGGGCATGTTCAGCAGCTCTTCTCTGTCCCTTATACTGCATAATATTGCTATTGTCATTTTTTTTAGCCACTTGCAAAAAGTAGGGGGGAACCCCCCCCCCTTCATTTGCCTATATGGACACAGATTTAAATTGTTGCTCATCAGGGAATCTCAGTGGATCTTGAGCTTTGGAACCACCAAACCATGAGGTCTGAACTAGAAGATTAACTGGAATAGCCTGATGTAATGTCCTCTTTGTACTTGCTTGTATTTTTTGTATTTTGTGTATTTTTTACTTTTTTTTTTACTTTTTATTTTTTATGATTTATTATTATTTTTTTTTTTGTATTCAGGTACTGGTATTCCTTATTGTTTATGTTTGTTTCAAAAGTTTTTATGTTTATGTGTGTGGCTCGCAGGTGTTTCTACTATCTCAGTGGCTGGATCCCTTGAGCCCTTTTGGGTACCCACAGAGGCTGGAGTCCACTGCGCATGCCGTGGCACGCACGGGTGCCTGTGGTGGCTCCGTTGTGATGGAAGCAGCGTGTGTGGGATGCTGCTGGCGGGTAAGTGCTGGGGTATTTCTTGGGGCATGTTTTTGTATGTTTTGTAATGCTGTATTGTCTGAGGATGGGACTGAGATAACATTTAAATAGTTTTGCATCTTTATTCAGCCTCCGAATGCTCCTTTCATTTGGACTTATATAAATATATGTGTTATATATATGTGTGTGTGATGTTGAACCGCACAATGCCTACCATCAGCATAGGTAAACGCTTAATTATCAATTCAATATTTAGTTTTATAAGGCACGAGGATGCCTCCTACAAACTTGGTCCTCTGCTCATTTATATTACCCTCCTAATTGACAGCATGTTGGCAATCAAAACTATAGAACTATTCAGTACATAACAATGTTCTATATATGATGTGCAAATATAGCCAAATAAAATAAATGAAAATATTGTTCTACTGATAGAATTAATATTTGTATACAGCATAAGCCTGTGCTTCTTTAAGAAAACACAATCTGTAAAAGTAGTTTCTACTACCTGTGATGGAGAAAAGCTTTGAGCATAATGACCCCAGGCATTATTGGGTGGCATATGCCAGAAGAGATACTGCTGAGTGATTTCCCATTGTTAAAAGTGAAGCCTCTGTTATCTGATACTTTCTTGCCTGTATCTGTTGGAAGTAAGCCCGCTGACAGTTCTCGAGTACTCAGGACAGAAAGTGACACACACGGACTTGATAATCTGTTCTCCCACAGAGGAGGATGTCTGTATTGCTTTCTCAGGATTTTGCTATCTGTTACACAGCTGCAAAACATGTCTGCATACCCTCCAACATGACCCATTCCATTAGGTACACAATGCTCTGTTTCTGGACTTCCCTGCCAGTGGCAGTTACAGAGGTTGGGCTGCAGCACTGTGCAATATTGAAATAGGGGAGCCACACCTAATGCCACCTCAAACATGACTGTCCTGGACTCACTGGCAGTTGATGTGACCCCCCTCTTTGAATATTGGACTGTGCTGGAGTCCAACCTCTGTAAAGGTGGGTATACACGGATAGATGTGTCCAACGATTCAATCTCGCTAACGATTAGGTCTGAACTCCTGAACCAACGATTTCATGTGAAATGTGAAACGATTTAGCTAACGATTGGTAGCAAACGACCGGTCGTTAGCGAGTCGATATCGTTGGTCGTTCCTCTTAAAACACAGTCGATTGATCTACTGTCCTTTGAATTTTAAATAATGGGAGGAATAATGGGTGTGACTAAAAACAGGGTAGACAAGCATCCTCCATTGTACCTCAGACCAGTTTTGTTGTTGGAGAGGTTAGGTGTATACCGGATTTTTCCAGCTACTACAGTGCTTTTGCTTTTGTTAGCAAAGTGTGATTTTTGCGTATTGTGCTATCATTATGGATTCCTATCGGTACCAGCTTGCGTTGTGCTACGCATATCTCATGCTGAAACGTAATAGGGATCCAGCCCGAAGGAGGAGGCGCTGTTTCCTCCTTCACCATGCGGTGCTCCTCTCCACGCAGCCAGGGTGGGACAGGTTGACGTAATGGAGGAGGGGAGTGGTTTCCTAGTCGTCAGCCAAACCCAAATTGTTCATTGAAGAAACGATTAGCAAAACGATTGTGCACATCGTTAGCGATTGGTCGCTGATCTTTCTGCATGCAGGAAAGATCAGCGAGCTCTACTAACGACTGGCGGGTGCGCGCATCGCTGGCCATATCGTTCCTAAACACGGAACGATTTGAACGATTGGTCTTTTCGATCGATCGGGAACGCCCAGATCTTTTGCCAAATCTATCCGTGTATACCCACCTTAACTGCCACTAGCAGGGAAGTCCAGGAACAGAGCATTTTGTACCTAATGGAATGGGTCAGGTTGGAGGGTATGTGTCTGTTGAAATACCCAACTCACAGGGGCGATTTAAGAGAGGAGGGGGCCCGTGTGCTGGGGACAGAGTCTATGGCACATGCACAGGTTTCCGGGTATAAGGTGTCCATGTCGCGTTCCCAAAAATGTGCAAATAACTGGAAAAAATGGCCACGGTGGAAACTTTCACAGTGAGTTTTGTGGCTGCGCTGCCGGTGCTGGGCCGATGAAAAGATGAGTATGATTAAATGGGTGCAGGGTGTGTGGTGTGTGGGCCTCCCTGGACCCTGTGGTCTATGTACACCACACACCTTGCACCCATTATAGATACGCCAGTGCCAACTCAGTCTCCATGAATGTATTGAATTATAGGTCATCTAATTTTCATAAAATGCTAACCTGTTTCATATGTTGTAACTCAGGTCACGCAAAATACTAAGCTGCAACAAAAAGAACATGTATTAAAGGTACTGATCAGTGGTGGTCGCTGCCCCTGGGCTGCAGCACTGACCAAAGACTGCAGGGATGAGCTGGCCAGCACATATCAGCAGACACCTAAAGATGTAAGATATGTACTTGCTGCTTTACCTGAGCAGGGGCGGAACTACCGGTGGTAGTCATGGTGCTCTACGGGGGGAACTAAAATTGATCTTGCCTACTGGCAACTGAGATCGAGTTATGGAACTGATAAAGACTATGGTCACTCTGTAGAGGGCGAGAGAGATTAGGGCCCCCTACCCTCTCAGACACCATTGGCTCTTCCTCTCTTACCATCGCAAGCCATGCATCTGAAATCACAGTCTTGTGACCTCCCCTAACCATTGGCTTAGGCAAACAAAGACTCTTTGGGTTCATCTGATTCACACTTGTGCTATGCCATCTGACACATTCCTTACAGACACAGAAGGCCCTCGACACAGGGTTTCAGCACTTATTCATGTACAATACAAAATAGTCTTCAGTTGAATGGTAAATATATAAATAAATAAACTGATACCCTGTGTGCCCCAACTCAAGGCAATGCCTTTTCCCCTGGCACATGTGAAGAGTCTCTACTTTGGGATTGGGGCCCAAAGCATATTGTTGCACCTGGGCCCACCCCTCACTAGTTCCACCTGTACGTGAGTATGAAGTTTATTCTGAGATTGAGACTAAATTCTAATTTACAGTACAAACAAAGATTTGCTCCATCAGCTGTAACAGCTGAGGGAGCTGGTATGCAACCTAATGTATGAAGCATTAGGTTGGTCCACTGAAGGTCAACAACTGAAAGTCGACATGGGTTAGGTCGACAAGGACATTAGGTTGAGACAAGCATAAGGTCAACTTGGGGAAGGTCCACAGTCAAAAGGTCGACATGGAGTTTTCACTTTGTTTTGACCCGATTGTCAACACAGTCGACATGGACACTTAAAAAGTGCACTGTGTCCCCTCGCATGGCTCGCTGTGCTCACTATGCTTCGGGCATGGTGCCTCGCTACGCTCGGCACAATATTTTTTTCTCCCACAATGCCCTTGTCATTGGTAGGGCATGAAATACCGCCTGTCAGCACATGTCGGCTCAAAAAAAGTGAAAAACCCCATGCCATCTTTTGAATGTTGACCTTCCCCATGTCAATCTAATGCTTGTCTTGACCGAATGTCCCTGTCGACCAAAACCATATTGACCTTTATGCATGTTGGCTTTCATGCAAGTCAACCTTCAGTGGTCAAACTAATGCTTGTTGACCTCATCCTTTGTCGACCTAGTGACCATGGCCCTTATTCTGATCGGTGTGTACTTTCCCGAATTCTTTCGGATCGCGTTTTTTAGCCGTCTGCGCATGCGTGGGGAACGCAATGCGCATGTGCCACGTATGGTCTCCGTACTTGTTCTCACTAATACCGTACAGAAATGTGCACCGCAATCAGTCGGCCAATATGGGTGTGTTATGGGCGTCATGCGGAATGACACAGGGGCGTAGTTTCAAAATGGGCTAAACTGGGCGGAAACATGGACGGACACGGGGGAGTACACTTATTTTGGTGGGCGTGCATTCGGACAGCACACCGAATGCACGCGAACAAAAAGGGAAGAAATGTGCGGTGTCCAAAAGGCTACTATTGCTTAGCGGACACCACTCGGTCATGCGCTAGGCAATCGGAACGCCTAATCAGGACGGACGCACCTCAACCAATGTCAGGTGAACACAATACAATCACCTAATTTACTCATTACTTGTAAATTTCACGCTTCTCACTGCTTCAATTGAAACCAATGCACCTTAAATGGACCATTACTAAACACACATATATGCTGCAGTTTGCACACACTTTTACACTGCAAATAATGAACACAGCTTCGTATTACTAATACTAATACACATGTCACTTCTGCATGTATCAATTAATCCAGACATTTTGGGGCCAAAAATAACATTTATTAAATCAACAAAGAAAATATTTGCAAAACCATCACAAAATAAATGGTACCATAACAGGACAAAAATGAAATAATATATAAAAAATAGCCACAGCAGAATCATTAGGAACACATCAGGTGGCTTCACAACAAAAGTACAGCAACAACACTTCAAGTACAGCACACAGTAATGCTAGGCCAAACAGGGCAACAGGGGAACCAAACATGACATTTGAACCGCGGGGAAATGTGGTGACCCTCGGCACGGAATTTGACAGCGGATGCTGACACACACAGCTCGATGGAAGATTTGGGAATACATAACGGTGGAGATTAATGGGGACACAAGTTCATTTGCGAGCACGTTTGCCCCTGGCAGGCTCCTTGCCACGTGCAGCAGCTCTTCGGCCTCGCCCACGGCCACGCTCAGATGGAGGGTCACGTGGAGCACATGCTGGGGAGGGGGGGGATGTTCTTCCCCCCTCTGGCAGCAGGGAGTGATGATGTTGTTAATGCACCCGAAACGGATGCTATCAGGACCCTATTGCTGGTAACTAGCTCCACCATAAGCTCATTATGGCGGAGGAGGAGGTCATTTTGCCGCAGGGCTTGATCAGCCAGCACCTGCAGGCTAGCAGCAATGGATTGCTGGGTGACAGCCATAGCCTGCAGGCTCCCAGCGATACTCTGCTGGCTGGTGGTCAAACCCTGCAGCACCTCCTCGGCCCTACGCACCCGCTCGAATGCCGAGTCTCCCTGCTGCACAATACTGTCTAGCATACGGCCCCACGTGGACAATTCAGCCGCGGACATTGGCGCCTGCTGCTGCACGGGCCTGCTACTGGGGCCAGGTGGCACAGACTCCACAACCTCCTCAAGAGATTCTTGACCAAGCGGTGGGGATGCTGTTGAAGGAGAAAATACCAATTACCACACATTCCATGCAAAATTCAAAACATCTACTTATGGCCTGGCAAATAATTACCTTCAAGCGTAGAAGCCATCACTTCCGCTGGGGACTCGCTGTCTATGGTGCTCACCCCCCGGACCTCCTCCACTGCTATGCAGCACTGTGCAATCTCTTCCAGGGGGGTAAGCTTCAGCTTGGCAGGCATGGGGCCAGCCCCAGAGGTGTGGCTGTGTTGCCACCGCTCGGTCAATTTCTTCTTGAGGTTGCCTTTGAAGTCGTGCCACCTGCAATCAAAGTGTACATATTAATACATGTCACTCCTCATGTTTGCTGTAGCACCCATTGCAATGTGAAACATAATACAACATGTGCCTCCTGACACCAAACTTAAATTATATTATTTTTTAAAAACAACCCTTAGAGGATATAACCACAGTCACCCTACAATAACTATCAAATCAATATCATGGCAAACATTTCTGTGCCTCCAAGCAACGTGACCACCCATTGACCAACTCCATCTAATATTGAATGTAAACATTACTGGACTTGGACTGCTCAAATGTAAAACACATGTACTTGCCTCTTCTTAACGTGCTCCGTCTCACGAACTTGTGGAGCCACTGCATTAATCTCCGCCGTTATCTCCAGATCTTCCATCTCCTTGTGTGTGTCAACTTTACCGCTGGGCACTCTATCAAATCACGTGCCCGGGTCACCAGGATGGCAAGCTCCTGCGGTTCATATGCCATGTTTCTTGTGGTTGGTTCCTCTGTTGCCCGACTGCGGACACGGCCACGGGCACGGCCACGGCCACGGCCACTGGTTGCTGTACTTGAAGTGCTGGCCTGGCTACTCTGTTGGGAAGCCACCTGCTGTGTTCCCAATGATTCTGCTGATGCTGAGGATGGGCCAGCTGCAGCTTGGCCAGATGTGGATGGCCCATCTGGCTGCTCTGGGTTGAGGGGGACATAGGTGGTGTTGGACTCCATGCGGGCCAAGAGGTTCTGCACCACCTGTTCTTCCTCTGACTCTGAGCCAGCCATGTTTGCAACAACTGTTTGCCTTTCTAGGACCACTTTAAATACTATTTCTGTAATTGGCTTTAATCAGCTGCAACCTGCGTTCCGTATGGCCGCGTTCCGTATGGCAGCGTCAACCGTGCGGCGCATACGGCACGCCCCTTGGTGTGGCTAAATATTTCACAAAAACCTGGCTTAATGAGTAAGTCTGATTTAGTAGCTAAATGCTGTTTTTTGAACACCAAAGACCAAATAAAACTGAGGTCACACATGAAATGTATATTTGAATGTACATCTGTACTGTGCACTTGTTTGGTATGTAGTACAACTGACACTACCCATTCCATATGTAAATCCAGTCCACCACTTAGCCACAAGTAATCAGTGCTAGCATCAAAATCACATGTGAAAGCACTCCAAATTCATGCTGGATGCTAGCTACTTTTCATTCCACCTCTGTAGTATGGCCCAGTAGAAGGTAAGTGTACACATGGCAGCATGGCCTAATTTGGGGAAAAGGTCTGCCACTATTTGCTATGTTTTGGTTGCATAGCTTTCATTCTAAAATAGCTGTTTAGTACCTTTTTGAGTTAGGTGTAAGTGTCTAGTGATACAGACTATTTCACCTGGTGCTTATACCCATGTTTGGTGAATGTTATAGATTATATATATTGTGTTTACATCATAGTTTAGAGTGTGTGTTTAGGATGGGGGTGCGATGCAATGGGTTAGCCGTATGTTCGGGCGCATACACGCTGTTAGTGTAAAAATGAACAATAAAGTTAATACCAAATATCACTCTGACCAACCAATGACAGCACCTGATTGTTTGCTTTGTGCCATTGCTAAAATGGCTGCCTACCAGCGAGCACAACCATTCTCCACTGCGGAGCTGCTCTCGCTGGTGGCAGTGATGGAGAGGAGGCTGGGGCAAGCAGGCCCATTTATATCGAACCGGGACAAGTGGCGGGCATACGTGGCGGCCCGGCGCCGAATCTTCGCCCGCACCAATGTGCGAAGGACCATCGCCCAATTGGAGAGGCGATGGTCTGACCTGCGGAGGCGGGAGCCGGAGCGTCTGCAGGCTCTGAGGCGGCGTCTCCAACGCTGTAAGTATTTTCGCTGAATACACATTTTTGACAGTGGGCCCGATTCTCAAAGCTTCAAAAGTCATAAAATGGAGAGTAATATACAGGCAGCCAATCTACTTCTACCTGTCATTTTTCAAACACAGTCTGTGACATGGCAGGTATGATGATGTTGTTAATGCACCCGAAACGGATGCTATCAGGACCCTATTGCTGGTAACTAGCTCCACCATAAGCTCATTATGGCGGAGGAGGAGGTCATTTTGCCGCAGGGCTTGATCAGCCAGCACCTGCAGGCTAGCAGCAATGGATTGCTGGGTGACAGCCATAGCCTGCAGGCTCCCAGCGATACTCTGCTGGCTGGTGGTCAAACCCTGCAGCACCTCCTCGGCCCTACGCACCCGCTCGAATGCCGAGTCTCCCTGCTGCACAATACTGTCTAGCATACGGCCCCACGTGGACAATTCAGCCGCGGACATTGGCGCCTGCTGCTGCACGGGCCTGCTACTGGGGCCAGGTGGCACAGACTCCACAACCTCCTCAAGAGATTCTTGACCAAGCGGTGGGGATGCTGTTGAAGGAGAAAATACCAATTACCACACATTCCATGCAAAATTCAAAACATCTACTTATGGCCTGGCAAATAATTACCTTCAAGCGTAGAAGCCATCACTTCCGCTGGGGACTCGCTGTCTATGGTGCTCACCCCCCGGACCTCCTCCACTGCTATGCAGCACTGTGCAATCTCTTCCAGGGGGGTAAGCTTCAGCTTGGCAGGCATGGGGCCAGCCCCAGAGGTGTGGCTGTGTTGCCACCGCTCGGTCAATTTCTTCTTGAGGTTGCCTTTGAAGTCGTGCCACCTGCAATCAAAGTGTACATATTAATACATGTCACTCCTCATGTTTGGCTGCCTGTTTATCACTCTCCATTGTATCACTTTTGAAGCTTAGTGCATCCAGCCCAGTGAATGTTATCATTTTCACATTATTGAATATTAATATTACATGAGGTCAATTGTGTGTTGATGACATAGAAATGCCACATATATAATGTGGTTATGATATGTACTTGGTATAGTGATTTGAATTCTTTATTCTCTACTAATGTGGCTGTATTATGTGAACTCGCAGCCATTTATCTAATTTGCCTCATTGACTACTGCTCGAAAAAAAAGAGATTTACAGGTAATGTTCGAAAAGTAAAACAACAAATGTTTTTATATAATATCATATCATTTTTATTGTAGAATACTAATAACATTGAATGTCAAATAACACTCAACCATTTTGTTTGTTAAACCCACAGCGCGGGAGAGAGCCAGACAGGCCCGTGAGGAGGCCACAGACGAGGCCCAGGAGGAGGCCCAGGAGGTAGAAGTGGAGGGCCAGGTGGAGGTGGAGGAGGAGGAGGCGGGACAGGTGGAGATGGAGGAGGAGGAGAAGGTTGAGGGCCGCCATGAGGTGGAATACCTCACCTCCACCACCCCTACACACACCCCTCCCCCTAGCCACTCACCAACCTCCTCTGTCTACCTCCCCCCCCCGTGTACCAAGAGGAGGAGGAGATCACCCTACCCCTCCCCGATTTGCCACCACCTCCCAATGTGGAGGAAGAAGAGATGGCGGAGCTGGCTGCCAGGGGTAAGTAGACGTAATGCATCATTACTGAGTTAGGTACAGTTTATGTCGCACAGCTGATTACATTTTGCTATAATATAGTAAAGAGTAGTCCAACAAAATGGAAAACAACAGACACACTTTGGCCTTATAGGACCATGCTGCAAACGTACAATCTGGATGCTCATGTAGGTGATGAGTGTTTATTTATGGAGGGTCTTTGTATAGAAGCAACAATAAAACATCAATGGAATATGGCCAGGCCTGATTTATACTGGAGTCCCAAGTGGCCAGTTCCCCTGGGCCCCCCTCTAGCCAGTGGGCCCGTGTTGTTGTCATGTATTTTTGAAAGGTATTATGTAGGATGGATTGACCTTAGAAATTGTTTGGTGTATGGAAGCGGATTAGTGCAGCACTTTCACCTATCTGGCAATGTGACAAGGAATCATGAAGTAATGGGTAGAGGGACTAGGCTAGCCTTTTAATGTGGTATCTATTCTATCTCTCTCTCTCTCTATCTCTATCTCTCTCTATCTCTCTCTCTCTCTCTCTCTCTCTCTCTCTATCTATCTATCTATCATGCAGTTTAGCTATTAAGCAGTAACATGCAGGTATATATGTATGGCTAAATGTGGCATGTTGTAGTGGGTGTAGGTTTGGAGTTGAGTGAGAAGTCTTTGGCCAAGACAACTGTGAGTGATCCTCAAGTGTGGTTGGGATTTTGATATTTAGATTGTGAAATGTATATGTCACACAAGTGTGTGTGTATGTGTGTGTGTGTGTGTGTATGTGTGTGTGTGTGTGTGTATGTGTGTGTGTGTGTGTGTGTGTGTGTATATGTGTGTGTGTGTGTGTGTGTGTGTGTGTGTGTGTGTGTGTGTGGTGGCAGCATCATGATCATATATTTGCTGCCATTACATACAGGATTGGCTAAGTATTTGTTTGTATGTATGATTTCTCATGGTGTAGGTACTTAGGATTGACTGTACAAGGTGTACGTGAGTAGCATAATTAATGTTGTACCCCCTTTCTCATGCCCACAGATTACCAGGAGGCAGCCCAGGGTGTTCGAGGGGCCCTCATGAGGTTGCGGGAGGACCTCATGAGGATGGCTGCCCATGTCCAGGACCTATGCGACCTGCTCCTGGATTAATTTATTTTTTTGTTGTTTTTGTATTGTAAATAAAAGTTATCGTTTCATTAAGAAGTTGTTTGTGTGTTATTTTAGTATTTAACATTAAAAGTATAAATAGCATATAAAAAAAAAAAATGTTGATGTTTAGTTATGTACACAGCAAAAGGGTAGATCACATTTTTATCCCCATAGGGAATGTTAGGGTTAATGTATAGTGTTTGTAAGTGTTTAAGGATCAATTAGATAAATAAGAGATGACCAGGAGCAACAATCTGTTTTCAAAGTGGTTTGATAATTGCCTAAGTGTGTCATGTGATCTATTTGGGAACTCAGATAAGAGTAGTCTGGTTTTGTGCGTAAGTACACCGCATCTGTGCGTAGTGGCCGGCTCGCGTGCGTTCTGACACGGGAAGGCCGTGCATACGCGGTCACACCGTGAAGAATCTGACTGTTTCCCCCGCACACGCATGGTTTGTATGTCGTCCGTAAACACGCCCTGTTCTTAAAGAGTGAGTCCGTCCGAATGCGGAGGACACGTGGGCGTTTCTACGGACGTTAGCCGTACGCCACCGCACAGCGTGGCGCGCGGACCGCACCGAAAGAATTCGCGAACGGCCGCACCGATCAGAATAAGGGCCCATATCCGGATGGAGCAAATCTTTGTTTCTTTCTTTGTAAATAATACTTAAATAAGAAATACCAAAACATAATTTATATTTTAGATAAATACATTTGGTAGACAATAGAAATAGTGTTAGCAATACTATTTTCCTGTTTTTATTTTTATTTGGGTTACTAGTGATTAGTTATTGTGGATTACTATGGTAAACACAGCTACATGACATATAACATATTAAGCAGAGAGGCTTTCAAATTCCTCTCTGAGCTCTGTTTACTGTGTCTTTCTTCTTCTTTTACCCCCTCAGACATCATATAAAATGCAGAGAGCTTTAAGCCTATATGGATATGTTTCCAATGTCAGAGGTCCTGATATCTTCACATACTGTAGGTCCTGAAAGGCTTTTATGGGAATTCAGGGTGCTGCCACTCAGTCCACAGATGAGACATCTGTCTTGTCCATAAACCTCCCTTGTACAGCTGTTTGCAACTCTATTAACTGACTGTAGCTGGAGCCTAACTGTGTCCAGTGTGAATAACTCATAAGCAGTTTCAATAAATAATCTCACATTCATTAGAGCCCATGTCCCTGGAAACTGCACAGATTTGTGGGAAATGGCTCATTAACCCTCTTTCCACACATCTATTACATTACAAATAATGCTAGCTTTCCCAGGGCAGCCAATTAAAGGCTCACATATACAGTATTGCTATTGTAGTCAGTTCTCCGAAAGCTCAAATGATCACAGCTAGCCCGAATTACTTAAAGGATAAAGGGGCTGCTTCATTATGACCAGGGCAGTCTACTTACTTCCTTTTGTGATTGTGAAAATTCACACCTTATGCCCATCCAACTCACTGTTGTTTTTACGTCCACAGCCACACAAATGACTACCGGGACTTAAATACTCTCCATGCTAGGTGTAAAAGATCTGTAAGAAACAAGATTCCAACTGTGATCGCATGCTATGAATAAGCTCAGAAGTCCACTTACATGAACATGATTCTCGTGACACCTATTTCTTATTACAGCACAATATGCAGATAACTGTGGCCCTTATTCTGGTTGGTGCGGATATGTCCGCGTGCGTTCGTTCCGCCGATGTTTTGTGTTTGCACATGTGCAGAAGCATATCTGCGCATGTGCGAAAGGGACATACGTCCAAATTCCGCATGAATTGTTTACACTACGAACAGGGGTAGGAGAGGGGCGTGAAGGGCTGTTTGGCCTCATTAACATATGCATACGCCCCGCGTTTCATGGGCGTTCCCATGAAAACGCTGGGCGTACGTATGGTAATGCATGCGTGACGCACGTGTAGGGGGCGGACATATGACATTGCCGGATGTCAGCTGCCCGCCCAGATCCCTGCTTTTGCACGGAGAAATGCCCGAGTGGTCTGAGCTTGCGGGAGCTGCCTGACCACTCTGTCCTGCATTCGATGGTATGCGACCATCGAATGATTAGGGAAGGTTCCCAGAGATGGAGGAGGTGTATACATGAGAAAACCACTCGTGCTCCGTGCGGTCAGCGGCTTACCGCATTCGGACGGAGTGAGCGATCCGTACGGAAGGCGGGGTTTAGGACTCACGGTTCAGGCCGCATATTCGGCTCCGGCCGCACAGACCAGAATAAGGCCCTGTGAGATCCCACCGCATTTCCACTTGTGTCTGACTGATTATCATGATCAAAGTATTCCAGAAGTAACTATACTAAATTGCAGCAGGTTTGTTACAGAAACATAATTATAAAAATAGTCAACAATGAACATTGACCTGAGCAAACACATAAAAGAACACACTCAAGACTGTCGGTGCATCAGATTCTAAAACATATAGATATGGTATTTAGATTGGGTGAAATGGGCCATGGCCTTATGCCCACTAGTCCATGCCCCCTGGTGTATGATGGCGTGTCACGCCTCCATTTCTCGCCACAATGGGGGTAAGCTCAGCCTCTCCTGGCTATAAATAGATTCTGTGTGATTATACCCAGTTACAGGGTTCTCCCACCCCCTCTCCCATGGAACACTGCAGCTCATTGGCGGGACTGTGCCTGGAAAAACCTGACTGCTCTGACAAAAATATATTTGGTTGAGAGGTATGTACAAATGTAATTGTCACAGCGTGCCAGATCTTGGCACTTACTAACTGGGTCTGACAGCACTGGTCTCTGTCAATGAGTGGGAGGTCTCGAGTGCCAGTTTCCTTCCACTCCAGCTCCTGGCAACTGCTGCAAGGTTGCTCTCCCCTCTCTCCTGGGTATGCAGCTGCAAGTCCCATAGGGATCAAAAATTTGACGTCACGTTGGCGGCATATTCAAATCTCCACCTTAAAAAGGAAGTCCTGAGTGCACTCCTGTTCCAGAGTATAGACATACCAAACACACAGCGACACACACTTATTTTATTTGTCAAACTACGTTCCTGTTTTCCTCTTACCTGTATCATCCTGGATCAATGTCATCTGTGCTCAGTTACTAGTTTTGCCAACCAGCTTTCCTGCAGTCTGCATGCCATTCAGCGGCTTCTAGTGTCTGCTGCAGTGCATAACAGTCCTTAAACCTTGGAACCCAGATTTAGGGCTATGACCATACTCTATGGGGTTTATTTACTAAGATGTGAATTCTATTAATGATGAGAAGTTGCTATGGGCAACCAATCAGTTTCTACCTATGATCTTCTAGAAAGTGCTAAATAAATAAGTAAATTCTGATTGGTTGCTATGAGCAACATTCAATCTTCAATAGAAATCCCATCAAAACCTCTATTTGGGGTATCCATCAATCTCACTGAACAAGTTGTTTGCTCCAATAGTCCACCTGTGACATTGCAAACGTAGATGTGCAGAGGATTACATTTATAATGACCTCTAATTATGCCTCTTTTGCATATTTCTAGGAATTAAATCTTTACTTTTTCTTTAAATTTTCCTTTGCCACCTCAAACAGACATTTTCTAAGTACCATTACAGTTACACAACAAATAGTTAGTTGTCCATGCATAATCATAGGCTGATAAGCAGTCTATATAAATTCCTTATTAGTTGGAAAATTAGATTTAATACTGCAGGCTGTTTAATCATCAAACTATTTTAGAACAAAAAATCCCTGGTATATTCTTATGTGTTTCAGCACTCGGGTCAGATTATTAGCCTTTTTTTTGCTTGCCTACATAGATATCCAAATTCACTTGCAATTAGTTTCTATACACAAAGGAGCAGTATTGCTTAGACAAAAAGAACTTTTCAGATTGCTAATTGGTTCTAACTATTTTCAGCATCTTGGATCTTCCAAGTGTAGCTGCTGTTTAAGAAACTGGGAAGCTGGTGGCTTTTTTTATGTTCATCAATGGGACAAACATAGGGAAATGTATGCAATGTAACATAGGCCTTAATCTCTACATTATCATCCCTTAATTAGCTTGTAAAAAATGTTTGCGCATTTTATAGCACCGTGCCTGATACTATAATAATTTGATTGGGGATTTTTCGAATCGCACTGCTGCTAAATAAAGTTCTCTAATTTGTTCCTTGTAAGGAAATGTTGAGGATATTCAGGACATTGGCTTAGCTCATGCTTTATCTCTGACTAATGTAATATATAAGGATACCTTTGGGACATAAGAGAACAGCGTCCATGCCAAAATATTTAACTACTAGTAAGCAGGACCGCCGAGAGAGAGAGAGAGAGAGGGGGGGGGGGGGGATACTAATTGCCCGGGCTTGCTGGATTGTTAACAATTGTTATTCCTCTTGATAAAAGGGCTGAAGCCCAGAATCGAGCTGTTGAGGTTCAATAAATCATCTTTAAAGCTGCAGTGATGTGCTGTTTCCTCTTCTCTTGTTGGAGTGGAAACCCTGCCATATGTATATATATATATAGCAGTAGTACAAACCGGCACTCGGGTTAATGGTATGGTGTAGGGTCCTTAGAAGATTAATACATTTGTATTGAAGAATTACAACATGGTGAAGTAAGGATATAGCCTAATGTCTCCTTACTTCACCATGTTGTAATTATTCAAAACAAATGTTTCCATTCTACATTGAGTGCTGGTCTGTTCCTTTCCTTTGACTAGGTTGGGTAAGTGCTGCTATATATATATATATATATATATATATATATATATATATATATATATATATATATATATATATATATACTGTATATATATTCTGCACTGCACAAACCCCTCTGCTGAGTCTGCACTGAGTACTGCACTGCCACAAACTCCTCTGTACTGCACAAACCCTTCTGCCATAAACAACACCCCTCTACACTGCACAAACCCATCAAGTCTGCACTGCGCAACACCCCTCTGCACTGCACAACACCCTCTTAGTCTGCACAGCACAAACCCCTCTGCACTGCACAACACCCTCTGAGTCTGCACAGCACAAACCCCTCTGCAGTCTGCACTGCACAGCACTCCTCTGCACTGACTACACTCCTCTGCTGCACAACACCCCTCTGCACACTAATGATGAAGTGATTGAAGTTCAACAGCACAGTCGACTCAGCACCCCAGAGACCCGCCACCAGCAGAGCTGTGCGCAGCTGGAAGCGTCAGGGGCAAACGCAGGATTTTCAGAAGGGGGTTTCCAGAGAGGGGCAGAGCAAAGCACGGAGATGGACACTTAGGTAACCCAGTATATGCCGGGTCAGTTAAAGTATTATAGATATACCAAATGTATAATAATAATATATATATATATATATATATATATATACACATAACAGCAGTGTAGACCCCTGGGCATAGCAATGTATTGGTGCCCCTACCTATCCTCCAGCGGTAGGAGTGTGGGGTGCTATGTAGGGCCTGGATCAGTAATTTCCACGAATTACCCCTTTACTGCACAGATGGTGGGAGATGGGGTGGGAGAAGGGGGCATTGGGCTGAATGAAGGGGCCCTGATACATAACTTCCAGGGTGGTAGAGGATGTTTAATATGCAGAGGAGGGGTGTATAGTGGAGTGGGCTTATTATTCATAATTTTCTGGTGGGAGGACAGCTTGCTTGACTGCAGATATCTCCAGTTCCCGGAAATAGATTGCTTAGCTTTTAATGGGAATAAAAAACTAGAGAATCCCACCTACCAAATGGTATTGGGGACTAGGGGATCAGAGTTCAGGAGACAGAGCAATCTGCCAACGAGTATATAAAACTACATACCAGGAGTGTGGAGCTGGAGCAGTAACCAGCTGCTGGAAGGCTGATATCTCTGGTTGTGGGAACAGTAGAGACAAGCTACTAGTGTCCCTCAAAGGGGGAGAGTTCTAGCTTTTGGAATATACCCTCAGGAAAACTCTAAGTCAGAAAGAAACTGAAATATCTGACTGGGAAGAGCAATTAACAGGCTTGGATGGGGACCACTGCTTTGAAGTCAGATATCTCCGGTTCCCCAGCGCCGATTTTTAAAATTCTTGTACCCATGGAAAGAGGGGACCCTCAGCTTTCAGACTAGTGCCCTGGGATTCCTGGGGGGGTTTCTGGGTACTCAGAAACCCCCCCTGCGTGCGCTACTGCGCGTGACTGTGAAATGGCGCCGAATTCTGTAGACGCTGAGCTTTTATAGACTCGGTGTCTCGCAAGGAATCCGACGCCAGATTCCAGCGTTCAGCCGTGCTTGGGTTTCCGAACACAGCTGGAAACTCGCGAGTGCGGCTCACGGGCACTCGGGCTGGGGATGTTCAGAGCGATTCGGATTCCATGGAATCCGAACCGCTCATCTCTAGTATATATATATATATATATATATATATATATATAGAGTTGAAGAAAGAGACTGGCACTCAGAGGTCTTTGTACAAAATGTGTATTCACAACAAGTGAAAAAACATCCAACGTTTCGGGGCTGCGCCCCTTTGTCAAGGTGTGTGTGGTAACAAAGTGAAATAAAAGTGCTTACCTTAAATAAGGGGTGGTGGGTAGGAGGCAGCGTGACGCGCTGGGCCATGTCTGCAACAGCTGCGGGTACAGGGGCGGAAGTGACGCGGCTGGCAATGACGCGGCCGGAAGTGGTCATGTATCAGCACGGATTGAAGGAAGAGCTTGAAACGCAAGCGCTGTAGTTGTCTAGGTAACCGTGCCCGTCCAATAGGCATCTGTCAGCGGCAGAACGGCTCCAGAGACTCACGCTGCCTAGGGTGATTAAACAAAGTGACAAAGCTTTAGAAGAATACATTTAAAATCACGTGCACAATAGTTTCAATAAACATGGTTAAAAATTGACATGTTGCATGTGAATATATGTGTGTCATAGTGTAAGTAAAAGCCTGTTAATCTTAGCTGATTAAGTGGATGGGTGTCTGCACCCCCGGTGCTGTGGCATTCTTATTATGCTTTGCAGAGACACACATAGGATTGTTGTCCCTGTGTCAAGAGTGTGGGGTGGCATATGGTGACAGTCTGCCTCAGGGCACATTTGAAAATATTCATGGCGTCAAGGGGTTCTGTGGTATTAAACCACAGGCTGCAACCTGATTGGGCTGTACATAATAGTATTGTCATTGAAGAGAAATCACAGGGATGGTGAAAGAGAACACACAGGGGGACACTATCTGCGTCGATGTCGGCCATCTGGGTGTTGACCCTTTTGGTCCTGTTTGTGTGCTGGTATTCTACGCACGAGCATGTACATGATATTGTAAACACAGGAAGAAAATCACAGGGACAGTAAGAGGAAGCAGAGAGAAGGAAAAGCACACTATCAGGGCCGCTGTCTGCTGCCTCAGTGTCGACCCTTTTTATCCTGCACGGGTAATTATTTTGCGCAGGCGGGCATACATAATATCATTAACAATGGAAGAAAATCACAGGGACAGTAAGCAAAAGCAGAGAGAAGGAAAAGCACACAGTTACACCCGTTGACGGCTATCTGGGTATAGGCCCTTTGGGTCACATGGTAGTGATACTGATTAGCTTAGTGATATTGGGTTAAGCGGAACAGACGCTGGAAGTACTGGGTGGACTTATACACGGGGATATGAATGGGCTCCGTCACTGGAAGAATGCTGCTGGTATAAATAGTGGGCTGTACCCTAGACATAATAGGGCATACATAATATAAATAACACTAGAAGAAAATCAGAGGGATAGTAAGAGAAAGCGGAGAGAAGAAAAAAGCACACTGATCTGGCCTGTGTCGGTCATCTGGGTGTCGACCCTCTGGGGTACTGGTTTCACAATTATAAATTACACTAGAGAAAAATGACAGGGACAGAAAGAATGAGCAGAGAAGAAACAAAAGCACACTGTGTTTATAAGGGGGTACCCCCCTTAATGTGTTCTGCTTAATGTGGCTGGGAGCCCTATCTATTGGGTTGCCCATGGCAGCATATCAACATCTGAAGAAAATCACATTGACAGTAAGAAATGGTTTAAGATGAAGAAAAACCACCCCATATATATAAGGGCAGGGCCCATTGCGGAAGAATTTGCCCGGTGGGGACGGATTTCTTGCTCAATTGTAGCCTGGGCACTGATGCAGTTAGTGGGGCAAAAGCACGCCAGGTGTCAATGGCGCCCCAATGGGCGAACCATTCATAGGAACACACTCAGTGGCAGTCTGTCATTTAGTCCCATTGGTTTCACTGAATTTAAGCGGTGGATCCATCTGGTTTCGAGGCGTAATAGTTTGCCCTCTCTGTCTCCTCTGCGTAGGCCTTCCGGTATATGGTCTACTGCCATGTGTCTCATGTCTGACAGTTTGTGTCTCTCTTGTGCGAAATGCTTCGCCACAGGTTGGTCATTGCCTTTACCGGTTAGCGCCTGGCTGATGGCTGAGCGGTGTAAGGCCATCCGTTCCCTCATGGTTCTGATGGTTTTCCCTACATAAGTTAGTTTGCACGGGCAGGTGATCACATATACAATGTGTGTGGAAGTGCACGTCAATACCTGCCTTATAGGGAATTTTTGTTTGGATTTAGGGTGCACAAAATGTGTGCCTGTGTCCATGTGCTGACAAGTGGTGCATTTGATGCACTTGTAGCATCCAGGTGCCCGGCTTAGGAAATTACTGGCAGTGTTGCCTACTGCTTCAAACCCCGTGACATCATTATGGACCAGTGTGTCTTTTATGCTCTTGCCTTTGGTGTAGCATAACATCGGCCTCTTGTTGCGGAACCCTGGTAGGTTTTTTGTCGGTTTTGATGATAGGCCATAGTGCCCGTGTGGCCCTGGATAGAATGGCACTGGAAGAGTTGTACCTGGTAACAAATGGTAAAATCTCCTGTTGAGTTTGATCTTTAGTATGTGACCCCTCCAGTAGGCTTCTTCGTTCCATAGCCAGTACTTCCAGCTTCTGTTGTTTCAGGACCTTTGGGTTATATCCTCTTTGTTCAAATTTGCTGACAAAATGCCCAAACACAACCGACCTTGGAAGCTAAGCAGCAATGGGCCTGGTAAGTAATGGGATGGGGGACCTCCTATGAACACCAGGTATCGTATACAAATGGTATCAATACAGGTCCTTGTACACTCACCCTTTATTAAAGGCCTCTTATCATCCCCCTTTTATTCCCTGCCCCTAAGCTCACAATGGCATGTATGTCATCATACCCACGGAGCACCTATACCACGTACCACTTACCACAACTTACCACGGTAACACCATTATACAAATTCCCCGTCACTACACCCCTTGAACGCTCACTTAACCACTACCTCAGTAAAGATCTCTACTGTCATCATATCCATAATGAATCATAAACAACATTCCCTCTCTGTGGACATCAAAAGTGTGCTACTAGCAACAACTACACAAAAAATTGTTGAACTCCCAATACCATCTGTAAGGACTACCGTCCTCATCGGACCCTGACTTTGTGTTTTACGATCCTTCCTTTTTTATTTATTCACTTTTCCCTGTTCTCCCAAGACTCACATAAGCTTCAAACTTGATGCAAACATCCAAGGATACAAGCTTGATTTAGCATATGTGCGCTCCCATTTGAAGCTATACAATTGACATTAACTGACCTGGTCTATACAGGTACTTATACCTTACTGCTTGCAACCACCGCTGCGATACTATATTATATACAACAGCCTTCTTTTTAATACACAATCTTTTAACAGGTATAGTCTACTACGTAAAAAGCACACTCCTGTGTCAGGCGCCGGGGGCACACTCTGGCAGGGAAGGGGTGCCCAGCCGCCCGGCCGCCCAACAGCGTAGCGTCTGGTTGCTCGGCAACCAGAGACGCTAGCCGTCTCCACGTCAAGACGCAACCCCCGGCAGAAGCCGTCGGGGTTGCTTGGCAACGGAGGACGCCTCTGACAGGCGCCGGAAACACCTCTCCCTGCTCTGGCGTTGCTGGGCAGCGTGTGGGACGCTGTCCAGCGCGCGTTATCCCAGCAGGGATTAATTAGGCTACTGCCCATTGGTTACACTCCCTTTTTAAGGGGAGTCAGCTCAGCCAGACCCCGCCGGTGATAGCTTCCGCTCTGACGCTGTCACCTGCCTGATCCCGCTTCTCCTGTTCCCGTGCCTGTCTGCTTGCTGCTTGGAGCCATCCTAATCCTGTCAGTCAGTTCCTGGTACTGTAAGTTCCCCTTTTGGGGGTCTGGTTCTTTCCCCTTTTGCAAGTTGCCCGCCTGGGTATTGTTTGATTTATTAACCCTCCGTTTGATTTCTTGAGGGCATCTCCAGCAGTTGCTGGGTGTTCAGTTACCCTGTCTGGGGTTTGCCAGTTGGGGTTATCTTCTTTGTTCTGTGTTTGTGCGTATCGTTTCGTCGTGTGCTTTGGTGTGGTGTATTTATATTGTGTATGCGACGTGGTCGCAGTTGGTGGCGACTAGGTCGCTGGCGCCTTTAGCCGCGTTAGTTAGCTTCGGCAAGTTGCCTTTTTCCTTAATTTCAGTTAGGGTCCCTCAGCTAGATTATCCTTTTGACTGTACCCTGAGGGGGTCCCCGGCTCTTTGTTCTTACCTAACTCCTGGCTGCACCGGAGCTAGGGCGGGCTTAACTCGCCCTCCCAAACGTGGCGGCTACAGGCGAAGCCTAGTTCTCGCAGGAACCGGTCACCCAACTCTGGGGGTCAACAGAGGTAGCGTAGGACTCCGCCGTGGCTGTCCTAAACAGCAGTCCCGGCTACGGGTGCACACCCGAAACGTAACATCCTGCTTTCCTTATAGTGCGATAGCCCTGATACACGATACAGTGCTGAATATCCATATCACAATAGGCACCTATCTTTGTCATCTACTACAGTGTTAATAAGCCAACCTTCTGTCCAATATACACTACGGTGTTACCAATACACAGCTAACTACCTTAAACTAAGCCGCTTATTGGTACACAATGACAAATCCCGGTTTTCCATCAACCTTGTATTCAAGCTGCCTATTGGATCATTAAAACAAACCCCCGTCTCCTGATTTGCCCAGTACATAGGCACTCGCATTGGACAGGTCAGCACGATAGATGCGCCTATTGGCCAAAACGCACAATATAGCCAGGAGAGACGTAGTTGACTGACACACCTCCTCTGTGACCAAGCGTAGCGAAACGTACATCAGAGGGATTCCGCCGTGTCACGTGGTGCACACACGTGACCGGCTCACTCCAGGCAGGGACGCCAGCAGGAAGCGGCGAGCGCTCACTCTCCTCTTTTCAGTACAGCAGCAGACCACATCCCATACCGGTCAGGTCTCCCAGGTAACCACTGGTCTTTACCAGTGGACTTATTACTACCTTAACTGTACTTTGCTTTATCTTTAGCATATGATTTAATAATCTGTGTGCCCCCGCACTGCCTTATGATATTACTGCTGCATTTCATGCTGCAGAGATCCCTGCTGCACTGAGAGACACAACTGGTTTTAGGAAAAAATCCTATGATTTAAAAATCCCCACCAAAACAGTCCTCAATTTGGTGTCAATTGTGGGACTAATGAGGATTACCTATAAAGACCAGTGTGAGTCTCCACATTATTACCACACGTATTTTTGCTGCGCTTTTTTAGAATATAAACCAGGTACAAGAACCTACAAAAATATTTTAGAGCATACCAAATAAAAGCTAAATCTTAAACTATTCTCATAAACCTTGATCTGTGACATAAGGGTGCCCCCACCCAGAGTTTTTCTTTTTTTCTCCTCTTCCCTTGGCATTGTTTCACTGCATGTACCTGACACATGATAGGCATAGTGTGGCTGAGTACCCAGGTTCTAGTATCATGGACATGTGGTGACATGACTGCAGAGCTTACACTCTAGTGACATGGCTGCAGAGCTAACATTCTAGTGACATGGCTGCAGAGCTAACACTCTAGTGACATGGCTGCAGAGCTCACTCTCTAGTGACATGGCTGCAGAGCTCACTCTCTAGTGACATGGCTGCAGAGCTCGCACTCTAGTGCCTCCAGCTCATCCCCTCCCCCGGCGGGTGGTACTCCTTATGGCCCTTGCACAGCAGGAAGAGGGACCTCCAGGCCTGCACGGCGGAGGCCAGCAGGGACAGCACCCTGGCAAGCATGCTGAAACTGCAGGCGGACTCTGGCCCCCACTCCTCCACGGTGAAGTGCTCCCTGTTCAGCGTGATGTTCCCGCTCAACCAGAAGCCCTCAGTGTGACACACACCACCAGGTAGTGCTTCCGGTGTTTGCGCGGCTGCAGGAAAGCCGCGCAATGTAATGGGACTGTCAATCAGTGGTGGGATTCAGCCTCTACCCGGCCGATGCGCTCATTAGGAAACGGTTCTGCAGAACCCATGATGCATTAGGTATCGGTTCTGCAGAACCGTGCGAACCGGCTGAATCCCACCAGTGAGTGTCTATGGCATAAGGTAAAGAGAAATAACATGTTTTGCATATTATAAAAAAATATCAAAATCATGTGTGATACATTGCTAGAATTGTATTTTAATAAAATGTCTTGGAGAAGGAACCTCAAATTATTTGACTGACTCTCAGCTTGTCCCTCTAACCTCTCATTCATATAATGATTTGTAGTGGAGTTATAGCCAGCACCAATAATAAGTTGTAGTGCAAGAATTAATCATTACCAAGAAACGTATCTTGAAATGTGCACATCACAGCTTGGTTGCATTATATATCAAACAGATATGCTTAAGATATGTAAATGTTAATCATCCTTGTTCAGCTGCGTGGTTCTTATGTGCAGAATTACTTTATCGTTATGAAAGAGTCAAGGAAAAGAGGTCACTAATAAGAGACCAATTGCCTGCTCAAGACTTAATTTTCAATTGTAAGAAGATATTTCAATATTTCAGCTGTTTCTTCTTTCTCGCCACACTAGTAATGACTGCTTATCACAACCCAGCCTGAAACCCACTCTCATCTGTGTACCTTTTAATAGATTGTTTGAAAATGTCTATGAAACATATACTTCTATCAAATCACTAGCCTAATGTATTTTTCATGGCCCCTGCAAACACACAGGGCTGGTTATCCAATGATGTAAAAAAAAAAAGAAAATCCATGGCAGTAGTAGGCCTTCCTAGAGGACAATAAGGGGTGCCCCGCTGACCCCCTTGCAATCTTTTGCAGTGAATACAGTTAAATGCCTACAGCAATTAATTGATTCTCCTAAAGCAGTGGTTCTCCACACACAATCAAAGGTGAAATAATAAGCTCCACCTTTTAAAATGTGTCAGTGAGTAATGAGTACAGCTGTACACCTGCCAGGTGACCTGGAAAACGTGCACTGTTGGGGGTCCTTGAGGACCGAGGTTGAGAACCACTGTCCTAAAGCATCTATACACACTAG
Source organism: Crinia signifera (assembly GCF_055691185.1). Classification (NCBI taxonomy): domain Eukaryota; kingdom Metazoa; phylum Chordata; class Amphibia; order Anura; family Myobatrachidae; genus Crinia; species Crinia signifera. The sequence continues at coordinate 224,124,289 of NC_139220.1, forward strand.
ACAATTTTTCAAAAGATATCACTTATTTGCCTATTCCTAGTTTGTATGATCAATGCCGTTAATGATGCCATGCTCCCGTGATTCGCTAATGACCCCCCTGTCGTCTGTGCAGCATCAATGAGGCATGCTGTCAGCGGGGGCTGGATGATGTCACTGATGATATAATTTACAGATATCATTCAGGGCATATACTCAACATAATTTTCTTGGGAGTTCAATGGAAATCACTGTCGTTATGGTACATATCAGCTAGGGTGTCCGGGGCGTAACTCTCTCTATGCTACATTGTTTGCCCAGCGGCACCACCAATAAAGTTATCTGTATTGGCAGTGCCACTAATTTGCTAGTGGGTATGGGGCTTTTGGTGACACTTCCTTCAGTTATAATAGGTGTCAGCTCACCCCTAACGGACAGCAGTGGTGAATCACCTATCTAAACAATTGGTTAAACAGAGCAGGGAAATAGAGCGACTTCAGTTGTAATTACCGTATATACTCGAGTATAAGTCGACCCGAATATAAGCAGAGGCACCTAATTTTACAACAAAAAAACTGGGAAAACGTATTGACTCAAGTGGGACCCTCACTCAAGAATAAGCCTAGGGGGGCTTTTTCAGCATAAAAAATGTTCTGAAAAAGTAGGCTTATACTCGAGTATATATGGTAATATATTAAAATATGACTGGGAAATACGCTGAAAATATAGAATCACTATAGTAGCATTCACTCTAGCACATCCCTCCCCCCCCCCCGCCAGCCTATAGAATGAATGTGTTTATCTGTATGGATCTGCCCTGTACCTCCCACACTGATTGCTTGTATAAGTGATGACACTATACTAATGGCTTCTGTATGTAATGAGATGTACGGGGTGGAGTGCCGACCACGCACAAACCCACTGGCCACTGCCCTTTAGTATGGTTAGGTTAACCTGATGCAGGATATGCCACTGGGCAGCATTGGGATGACATACATACCACCTGTGAAGGACCCCCCCCCCCATAGGGCGCACCATGTAGCTGAGATGACACTGACTGACATGCACAATACAGGGTGGTATGCGTGTGGGAGGATGAATAGATGAGAGATGCCAGAGGCAACCTACTGCTGCGGGGTAAAGAGATGGGGAAGCTGCTCTCCTCTCTGCTGCACTAGACACAATCCTCTCACATACCAACAGGGTTCATACCGTATTACACCTAAAACCTGCTCTGCATGCAGCATGTGCCTGCTGGAAGACCATGGCTGTCTCTCGACATGTACTGTATTGCGTATATGGGGGGATCTTGAAATGCACACTCTAATAATATACATGTATCATGAAGTGTCATTATGCTGGGACCTGTAGTTCTACAAAGAAAGACATGCGGTGCCTGATGCATGCACTATAACATTAAGCTCTGCTATCTCATATAGAGCAATAAATTGAGGTTCTTGGAATATTTATTGGCCAAGAAATACTAGCCCACCAACCGCATCTAGGTAACTTCAAATATTCTGGTGGGTCCCTAGTACTAAGTTTGAACCTGGGGCGCAGCACTCCAAAAAAGCCAGCAAAAGCCTGTCACCTCAGGACAGCACACAAGTGAATTGATTGACAGTAATAAAACACCATGTTGACCTTTTGACTGTTGACCTTGCCCATGTCGACCTAATGCTTGTGTCAACCTAACAAACTGTCGGGCTTGTCCTATGTCGACCTTTCAGTATGTCGACCTAGTGGTGTTGACCTAATGACTGTCGACCAACTAATGGTCTACCATATGATCCATACCCATCCATACATATTTCCAACAAAAATCACTCATCAGATGTGACCATGCAGAGCTGGGCTTTCCCTGATATGGTTGTAGTTTCAAACACCCTTTTGTTTTTCCTATGTAAGCTAAGACACAGGTACATTTCACCATATGAATGACATAGTTAGTGTTGCAGGTGACAATGCTATTAAGGGGGGTATTCAATCCAGGCCTGTATTTCCGCCTGTTGATTCAACGTATTCAATGTCCGTTTCGATCTTCCAACTTTCAGAAGCATTCTAAAAGTCGAAAAACAACGTGGTTCAGTGAATCCACATTTTATGTTGGAAATGGGTGATAATTTGAAACTTTGGCAGCTGTTTCTGACAATGCAGATCCAACTTATAAAATAGTTGGATCTGCCGCAACAAGCCTCAGATGTAAACGGCTGGAATTGAATAGGTCCTGGTCGATATTTTCGACTATCAGAAATATTGAATACCCCTAGTTATGCTGAATTGGGTTTTTATAGCTATTTTATTATACATAAACTAACTAAATATATATAGATATATAGATTTTTTTTTTTTTTACAATTGTGGAGACACAATTGTAAAGAGCGACGGAATCTGCTGTGCTATATAAGAAACTAAATACATTTTAAAAAATGAAGTAATATTGGTTATTATCCTTTTTATATAAGATATATAATCTTCATAAATGCAAATATTAGTATGTCTATTTAATCCATGGAATCTGCTATACTTCTGTTATTTAAATATTTCAATTTGGTATTTATCTTGAAACTATTAGTAAATGATAAATTATTCATAATTGCTCACTCCCCTTCATCAGCTTCAATTATGAGGAAAATAGATTTCTGAACAGCTGAATGAGGCAGCAAAATTAGTCTACATACTTTGTAATTTGCTGTAACTGTCATAAAATATACCATGCTTCATCATCCCCTCAAAGGAAAAATAACACCTGCCATAATGTGTTGCTCTACTTGCTAAAATATTTATTATTTGCTTATAAATCTGTATTTGAAAAGGCCTCGAGCAGGAGATCCTAGTATGGGTAATACATCAGAATGATCGGAGTCAGTAAGCATTCTTTAACAGCAGCATAATAGAAATGTGTCTTTAGGTCTCTGGATATGTACAATGGAAATAACTCTTAGGAAAAAGTGACATTAGCTAAAAAAATTTACAAAAAATAAACCCTTGGAGACTCAATTTGGCGTGAGACCATTATCCGGTGCATGACTCTGTTTTCTTAATTGGATAAAGCAGTTTTGCATACAAGAGCTGAAAGACTAAAAACATCATGCCAATTGCCAAGGCAAGTAGGTAAATCATTTAATTATAGGAAGCTCATATGTCCCAAAGGATGGGTAGTTAAATACATGGACACATCGAATTAGCCACAGGAAATGCCATCTTTTCATTCGTGCACACTGTTAAAATGAGTTTGCTGCAGGAAATACCATCTTTTCATTCATACATAATGTTAATTGGTACATATTTAGTCATGCCTCTAGGTCCTAAAATGAAAACATGGAAACTGTACATTGTAATCAGTATAAACTATATCAAGACTTTGTGTTTAGTTGTTAAAATGGTGAAGGTTAAGCTATCCTGAGATCAAAGGAAAACAAATATTAATTGTTTGGTCAATGAAAGAACTTTGCAACATGAGTGACCAAGACAAGAACGTGATACTGTATAAAATAATATATTCTTATTACAGTTGGGAAGTTAGCCATATGGTTGTTTTACGCTAAGTATAGAAAAGAAATGCTAAAGATAAAAGCCTTTCACTTTTATTTCAATCAAGCCTTCTAAAGAGAGAACTTGATAAAGCTGGCACTTGGACTAGCGAAACGCATTGGTGCTAAAATGCAGATCAGTGCTACCCCAGTTGGTCTTCATCCTGCTTACAGTTTGACCATCCGGTCTCCACATTTTTGGAAGTCCTCGATACTCTGGATAAATTGGTCGCATATCCATGTGAGGTTACAGATTGGTCCATTATTCCATCCGGGGCCAATCCATCTAGCGACACCCAGGACCCTTACCATTGTTTGGACTCCATCCATTGGGACCCCAGCCATAGTCATAGTGCTGGTTAATTACATCCTGCTTATTGACCTGACAATTTGGTCTCCACACCTGGATGTCCTTGGTACATCATCCTGGACGAACTGGTCATAAATTCTAGTGAGGTTACAGATTGGTGCACCTATGACTGACCCTCTAGTGACACCCAGGACACTCACCATCGTTGGGACTCCATACGCTTGGGACCTCTGCCACTGGTACAGTGCAGGTTACTTACATGTTTCAAAACTGGGCACATTATAATTAGCACCAGATCTGCATAGTGAAACTGAAATTGTTTTATTATCATTGTTTTTATTCTTTTCATTCTTTAAATATTAACTACCCAATTGATTCACTTGGTATAGTCGTTATATGTGTGCTGCTTTTTCTTTTTATCTTTCTTCATAAGAGAGAAGTAGACAAGTGGATAAGTTGCCCTAAGCAACCAATCAGCTTCTAGTTAGAATTTATCAAGAACATTCTATAAAATGATAGGTAGAAGCCAATTCTCTACTCTTTAGATGTCTTGATACCTTTGTCCACTGTCCCTGAACAATTACATTGCCATGGAAACAAAGTAAAATATCAAAATGTAGAATAATCAATGAAAATATATTACATGATACAGTTGATCAAATTACAGATTGAAAGGTGCCTTTAAAGTGTTTTAGCACATGTGTGAACATGCAGGAGAATCCATTAGCTATCTGTCCCATTGGGTATCACCCACACAACAGAAAAAGCATCACCACCAGCAATGGAACCTTAAATCCAAGTATTTCAAGGACCCCATATACATACAATTATATTTGGTGTACATACCCCACCACTGCACTCATCAGCCTAGACCATTCAGAGAAGGTGGGACCTCTAGAGGCAATCCAAGTAGGTTATTATAAACTTTGTTCCTAAAAAATTATGATATTCTTGCCAGTTAATTCTATCCTTATGGCCCAATGCACATTTTTGGATTCTAGTTCTTGTTGTATGCAAACAAAATATACTCAACAACTGGACATTACCAGTAGATGTCAAAAGGATCAATAGGTCAATAGGGCACAGAGCATTAGAAATAACCATACTTCCAGACCCAAAGTTCCTTAAGGGGTTACATAGATCATATAAAGGATATAAACCTGAATCTGCTGGAAATGTCCTACATATGTCATTACTTGGGGCCCACTCCTTATCTTTCGAATGACCATGGTCATCTTCCTATTTAGCCCTAAGCGCCTCAAGGGCAGTATCAGAGCACATGTCTGCAACAAGGTTTCATCAGCCTTGGTAGAAACTACAGGAGATAGAGAAACAAACTGCACATGAAGGACCTGCCTGAGCTGCAGGTATAAAAGAACAGAGAAACCGAGGATTAAAACTCCTCCTTAATAGTTGCAATTTTTAAAGCAATTTGCATTTTGAATCGTGCTAAATGGTTTTCCATTACTCCTCTGGATACATGTGGTACAATTATTAGATAATTCTATTAAATGTGATTATACTAGGCAAACCAGCATGTGTGGTCAATAAAGCAAGATTATAAAGTGCGCAAATATATTTTACCGAAACCTGCAGTGTTCCATCTAGATGGTATAACTGCATGGCATGTTATTGAATTAGCAAAACCATCTTTATCTACAATACAATTTCTAATTTTTAATTACATTTAACAAATACAAATATGCACAGTATATGTGATAACATTAAAATGTTATCTACTTATTTAATAACACAATTGACTAATTGGTACTTAACAAACCTTGGCACTACATAGCTAATGAAAACAGCAGAAATACTTGATTATCCAGAATTAACGTAATTAGGCATTTGGAGAAAGGCAACATCATTGCGATTGTGAGATGTTCCAGAGCATCACATAATCCGCCTGCTCAGAGACACAGCACTGTATCATTAAGTGGATGAAGGGCATTCGTCAAGCATGCTAGATAAAAATTATATGACATTGGAACCTAAACCTAAGGGTACTGCAATTAAGCTTCTTTGGAAGGAAATGGCATAGGATACAAAATGTATTATAGATTTCACAACCACTGCATGTACTGTAAACAGATCAATAACAATTTATTTAATATTAAATAATTGCTTTGCCCTGCCCCCAACAACTTTTCTCTGAAGCAAAATATAACATTTAATTTATGAGGTCTAAAAATGGTTATCAAAATGGCCCTTTAGCCAATATATAGTGATCGATGGAGGCTCTTAAAATTTTGTAGAATCTTGCAATTCTATTTATCCAGCAGTAGCTTTCAGATATTACCCACTTGACTGGCTAATATTTTAGCAAAACTTTATTAGAAATTGCCAGTATGTTTTTTTAATGAATTAGGGCCCTTATTCAGATCTGATTGCAGTACACATTTGTTCTCAAAATGGGCAAAACCATGTGCACTGCAGGTGGGGCAGATGTAACATGTATAGAAAGAGTTAGATTTGGGGGAGTTATTTTGTTTCTGTGCATGGTAAATACTGGCTGCATTATTTTTACACTGTAATTTAGATTTCAGTTTCAACACATCCCACCCAAATTTAACTCTCTCTGCACATGTTACATCTGCCGCACAGGCAGTGCACATGGGTTTGCCCATTTTGAGAACAAATTTGTACTGTGATCAGATCTGATTAAGGGCCTAGTAGTTTAAGAACATCTATTTAAAACATATTTGAGACAATTTTATTAAGAAATTTTTGATTTTTTTTTTACTTTACAACGCAAAATGATATATAATTTTTAAATTCATGTAAAACCTATTAAACAAATTTGAATAAAAATAGTTTAGACATTTTGGGCAATATATTTTAAAACATAGTAACACTATTGACAGAAATATTAATAAATTGAAATAAATATGTATAAAAATGTAAAATAATATTTTTCCTACATCATGCTATACTCTGCAGAAGTACCCGTGTTCCTTTGCAGAATGTCTTGCCCCTTTGAGAAGTAGTTGTCATGTTTGGATTGTGTCTATTCATAGTTGGAGGAACAAATAATCAGAAACACTTTTCTGTTAGCTGTAAGGGTTCCGCTGGTTCCTGGTTTCTCACCAATCATTGCCACCTTTATTCTAAATTGTAAGACATGTTTGCTTGCCACCTATGTTTTTTTTTATATGTAAAAGAAAACATTACAAGCAGTTAGGTGAAATAGATGGGTTAATATTCATATAGAAAAGGCCTTACACATTTTACAATTTATGGGATAGTTTGTCAGTGGTTGATCTGTGTTATCTATCTACCCACTTTAAAATATAGTAAAAAACAGTTTGTGGTCTGATTGTGGTTGTGTGGTGTTTTGCCATTTCCACAATATTTGTGTTGTGGACTGTTACAGATGTCTTAATTGTTCTTCGATCCCCTCTTCGCCAACTATCTCCATCAGCATTGGTGAAACCGAGATCACCTCCACCGACCAAACGCACTGCCTTGGTGTCATCATTGACTCCTCCCTCTCTTTCACCACCCACAATCGTGCTCTCTCACAGTCTTGCCGCTTTCACCTCCGCAACATCTCGCGCATCAGACCATTCCTCTCCACTGATGCGACCAAAATTCTCATTCACTCTCTTGTCATCTCCCGCCTTGACTACTGCAACATCGTTCTCTCTGGGCTACCTCTCGCCCGCCTCGCCCCTCTCCAATCCATTCTTAACGCTGCTGCTAGGCTCATCATCCTCTTTCGCCGCTCCACCTCCACCTCCCCACTCCGCCTTACCCCTCTGTCTATCTCTTCACTGGCTCCCCATTCCTTTCCGGGTTCTCTTTAAACTCCTCATCACCACCTACAAGGCTCTCTCCTCCACCGCTCCTTATCTTTCTTCACTGATCTCTATCCACACTCCCTCCCGTCCTCTTCGCTCCGCCGCTGACCGCCGACTGACCTCTCACCTAATCACCTCCTCCCACTCCCGTGTCCAAGACTTCTCTCACGCTGCCCCCTTGCACTGGAACAACCTCCCGCCACCCATCAGGCTTTCTGATTCCCTTACCTCCTTCAAGCGCTCCCTCAAAACCCACTTCTTCCGACTGGCCTATCCCTCCTCCTCCTAACCTCTTTTGCTCCTCCTATCCTGCCTACCCTACCCCTCTATCCATTCCTAATTATCCTATTGTTTTTCATTCATCCACCCACCTCCTTTTAGTATGTTAACTCTTATGAGTAGGGCCCTCCTTCCTCACGTACTCACCCTACCTCTTTACCTCACCAGTGCTCCTGCCCTGTTCTTTCCTTCCTCTACTTCATCTTCAGTCTCCTCGACAATTTCGACACCTACTTCAGAACTGATGCTGATCTTAGTTCTACTATTGGTAAGTATAATTTTTTTAAATAAAAAACTTTTTATAGAATGTTTATTGTAAAACAATTCTAAACACTTTTGGTACTTGTGGAGTATCACGGCTCCCATCGTATGGCATCGTATGCCATATGTAGTGGCATACGATGGCATGCGATGCGATGTTTTACCGATTTTTGAGCATTTTTGCTCAAAAATCGTATGCCATCGCATGGCATCGTATGCCATATGTAGTGGCATACGATGTCATACGATGCGATACGATGTTTTACCGATTTTTGAGCATTTTTGCTCAAAAATCGTATGCCATCGCATGGCATCGTATGCCATATGTAGTGGCATATGATGTCATACGATGCGATACGATGTTTTACCGATTCTTGAGCAAAAATGGTGAAAAATCGGTAAAACATCGCATGGCATTGTATGCCATCGATGCGATACGATGTTTTACCGATTTTTGAGCCATTTTAGCTCAAAAATCGTATGCGATCGCATCGGATGCCATACGATGGCATCCGATGCGATGCGATGGCACCCGATTTTGCACTGAAATGCATCAGAATGCATTGAAATGTGTATTAAAGTAGTGAAATGCCCCCCAAATGCCATTTTTCATAGTGCACCACCCCCACTATCAACGTCAACCCGAAGCGTGGCGAGCGCAGCGAGCCCGCGAGGGGCGGCGGTACGCGTCCTACGACCTTTTCATACCCCCACTATCCACGTCGGCATGGAGTTGAGAATAGAATAGTGTGGCGAGCGCAGCGAGCCACCGAGCCCGAAGCGTGGCGAGCGCAGCGAGCCCCGCGAGGGGACGCGGATACCTGTAAAGCCCGCGAGGAGACGCGTATAGCTGTGAAGGTATCCGCGTCCCCTCGCGGGGCTCGCTGCGCTCGCCACGCTTCGGGCTCGGTGGCTCGCTGCGCTCGCCACACTATTCTATTCTCAACTCCACGCCGACGTGGATAGTGGGGGTATGAAAAGGTCGTAGGACGCGTACCGCCGCCCCTCGCGGGCTCGCTGCGCTCGCCACGCTTCGGGTTGACGTTGATAGTGGGGGTGGTGCACTATGAAAAATGGCATTTGGGGGCATTTCACTACTTTAATACACATTTCAATGCATTCTGATGCATTTCAGTGCAAAATCGGGTGCCATCGCATCGGATGCCATCGTATGGCATCCGATGCGATCGCATACGATTTTTGAGCTAAAATGGCTCAAAAATCGGTAAAACATCGTATCGCATCGATGGCATACGATGCCATGCGATGTTTTACCGATTTTTCACCATTTTTGCTCAAAAATCGGTAAAACATCGTATCGCATCGTATGACATCGTATGCCACTACATATGGCATACGATGTTATCCGATGTTTTACCGATTTTTGTCCATTTTTGCTCAAAAATCGGTAAAACATCGTATCGCATCGTATGACATCGTATGCCACTACATATGGCATACGATGTTATGCGATGGCATACGATTTTTGAGCTAAAATAGTCAAAAATCGGTAAAACATCGCATCGCATCGTATGCCATCGTATGCCACATGCGATGCGATGCGATTTTTAGCATACGATCTGCATACGATGCAGGTCGTGGGAGCCGTGATACTCCACAAGTACCCCACTTTTTATTATGTAGTTTCACTTATGTCTTTATTGGCTGGCCTGCTCATTCCCATGATGCGAGAGTTCTGGCCAATTTGGAAATACTGTATACCTGATTGCTGAGGAGAAGCCGGATGGTTGGTTGTTCCCTAGAAAAGTAAAGATATATGTTTTTGGTTTTTGGCAGTTTTTTGAGTTAATGTTTGTGTAACCAAAATACCACATGTATTATCACTACATTTTTGCCATTACCCCTGATGGGTAAGAAAAGTGGCAATATTCTCTGTAAAGCACCACCAGATGACCATACTTGTACTCTCACAATTACATATTCAAACTCTTGTCTCCACTTTACAGAAATCCAAGATAATCGATGGGGTGGAGTTCCCAGTGCATATCATCGGGGATGCGGCTTACCCATTACGTCGATGGTTAATGAAGAGGTTCACTCAGCGGCGTCAACTTACTGCTGAACAAATTCACTTCACCCATACCCTCAGTTCTGCATTGATGGTGGTTGAAAATGCCTTTGGCCGCCTGAAAGGCCATTGGTCTTGTTAAATGAAGCTAAATTACATTGATACCGGCTTCATGCCTCATTTAGTTGCTGCCTGCTGTGTGTTGCATAACTTTTGTGAGTTTAAGAAAGAGGACCATAGTAGAGTCTGAGATATCAGACCATTCTGCAGTCTGGTATGTATAAGGGGGCAAACACCTGTGCTGAAGACATTCACACCACCATCATGGCAAACCTATTGTCATTAACCCAGTAGAGCAGAAAAGGGTTATTATTGTAAGAAAACTGCTAAGATATTTCAATGTTTTTGTACATATTTTATTCTTATGTACAATAAAGTGCTTTTATTTTGAACACGTAGTGAACATATATATGCATTTTGTAAAAAAAGTAGGAATATAACAATTTTCAAGCATTTATCAAAAAAAATAAAATGGCTAACATGCAATCTATACAGGCCGGACAGACAGGTAACAAAATACACCTTTACATAGTGTAAACAGATCTACAATGGTTGGCAATGGGAGTACTCAATGGTTTGTGCAGCGGCACTTTGCTCCAGATTATGTTGAGCAGCCGCATACTCAGGACAAAGTGGAGAAATTGGCAGAGGGTGATGTGTTCCAGACACATACTCAGGGCTATGTGGAGTAATTGGTGGAGGGTGATGTGTGCTGTGTGGCACCATGTTTCCTGGGTTTTGTGGTCCAGAATTTTGTTACCCTCTGGTAACTACCCTCAAAATGAGTGTATGGTGGCTGTGGTGGAGCTTGTGGTTGTGCATTGCCTTGTACCCTAGATAAAAGGCTATTAAGGAAAGCCATTTGTGTCTAACGATTCTCTCTAGTAATACTCTCATGCTACTACAATTGCTGAAAGGAAAGAGTTCTGTAGCTCACACTCATTTTCAAAAAAGCGCTGTAGGCGTGCATCTTCCTGCGCTTGCATTGCAAGATCCATTTCCTTCAGGTGTTCCAGCATTATGGTTGTCATGGCTTTTGTGGATTGCTCCAACATTGTGGACTTCTTGTTATATTGTGGAACATTCTAAACTAATGGGAAAAACAAACGCAACACATTAGTTCACCAAGCTACAATATTGTTAATTCCCCTCCTTACAATACATTGGTAGCGCCCATACACTAGGAACCCACCATAAGGACAGCATACAGGGTAAGTTAGGTTACAGGGCTTGTTGGGTGGGAGGGGGGTTATTGTGGCCGACTGCTCCCTTATTCAGACCTGTTAGCTAGGCTGCACTGCAGGTGGAGCACATGTACTGTAATATGCGCATTTGTTGCTGACAGGCCTGAATCAGGCCCATAGTACACATGCATGTTGGTGAAAAAAAAGAAAAAGCAGTGTTGGTGAATACGTGCTTGAGGCCTGTTCTCTCCTGCACAGTAGCTACACAAATGTGTATTTTTTTAAGTATATTTTACTGTGTAACACTGGGTTGTGGCAAAGTATTTAATACACTTAGCATTGGAACGTAACTGTGGATGTGGAGTCTTGGTTTGTTGCGTGGGTGCACTTGCTTCAGGTGTGGGTGACATTCCAGGCGTTGATGACGGTCGCTGCACTGGCACCGGTGAAGGCACCGGTGACGCTGTACCCACTGAAGAGCATTGCGACTGAACTGACATTTTCAGGATGTCATCTTGCGCTGAGCAGGAATCCATGTCACAACTGTCTGAGGTCTTAATATCAATGGGTGATGCTGCAGCATTTTCATAGCACTCATTCTGAGTTCCCAAAGATGATGTTGCACTGCTCATAAAAGGGCCAGTCCATAAAGGCACCACCACTCTTCCTTCGACTGAGGTTATGAACCTTGGAGTACTGCTTACAAAGAACTTTGAGATTGTTCACTACCTGTTGCTCGGTTTTAATGATGCCATGGGCAGACAGTATTTTGGAGATGTTGTAGTACACTGTCGAATCCTTGACAGTGTCAGTCACTTGCTTTTTGATCTCCTCCTCCGCTCTCATAGACAGCAGCTCTAAAACGTCCTCTTCCCTCCAGTGTGCCATCTCTCATCTTCTCTACGTAGCATTAAATGGACGCCACATATCACCTGATCTCATTCCCCAATCAGCTTGCTTTTTCACGTATAAATTGTTGGTACTGCCTCATCTAGAATACAGTGCACAGTTCTGTTCACCCTTCCATAAAAAAAGACATCTTGGAGCTTGGAAAGGTTCAGAGAAGAGTAACTAAATTAATTTAGTTGAGAGTAAATTTATTTTGGTTGAGAGCCAAGAGGTTATGAGGAAAGGCTAGCTGTCCAAGAGGGAATGTAGTAGTAATTTGTTTATTTTTAAGGCGCCACAAAGTGTCCGCAGCGCCGTACATAGCAAACAAAAAACAAATTACAGGTAACGTACAGGGTGTGTTGATAAAATACAGCATAAATAGGGGTGTAGCTGGTAGAACTAAAATCAGCATCAGTTCTGAAGTAGGTGTCGAAATTGTCGAGGAGACTGAAGATGAAGTAGAGGAAGGGAATAACAGGGCAGGATCGCTGGTGAGGTAAAGAGGTAGGGTGAGTACGTGAGGAAGGAGGACGATACTCATAAGAGTTAACAGACTAAAATGAGGTGGGTGGACGAACGAAAAACAATAGGATAAGTAGGAACGGATGGGAACGGATGGAGGGGTAGGTTAGGCAGGATAGGAGGAGCGAAAGAGGTGAGGAGGAGGAGGGATAGGCTAGTCGGAAGAAGTGGGTTTTGAGGGAGTGCTTGAAGGAGGTAAGGGAATCAGAAAGCCTGATGGGTGGTGGGAGGTTGTTCCAGTGCAGGGGGGCAGCTCCAGAGAAGTCTTGGACACGGGAGTGCGAGGAGGTGATTAGGTGAGAGGTCAGGCAGCGGTCAGCGGCGGAGCGCAGTGGACGGGAGGGAGTGTGGATAGAGATCAGTGAAAGAGGTAAGGAGCGGTGGAGGAGAAGAGAGCCTTGTAGGTGGTGGTGAGGAGTTTAAAGAGAACTCGGAAAGGAATGGGGAGCCAGTGATGAGATAGACAGAGGGGGAGGCGGAGGTAGAGCGGCGGGAGAGGAAGTTGAGCCTAGCAGCAGCGTTGAGAATGGATGGAGAGGGGCGAGGCGGGCGAGAGGTAGCCCGGAGAGGAGGATGTTGCAATAGTCAAGGCGGGAGATGACAAGAGAGTGAATGAGAATTTTGGTTGCGTCAGTGGAGAGGAATGGTCTGATGCGCGAGATGTTGCGGAGGTGAATGCGGCAAGACTGTGAGAGAGCACGAATGTGGGGGGTGAAAGAGAGGGAGAAGTCAATGATGACACCGAGGCAGCACGTTTGGTCGGTGGAGGTGATCTCGGTTTCACCAATGCTGATGGAGATAGTGGGAGAAGAGGGGATGTTCGGGGGATGGAAGATTAGAAGTTCAGTTTTAGCCATGTTTAGTTTCAGGAAGCGTTGGGTCATCCAGGCTGAGATGGCCGTGAGGTATTTGGAGACCTTGGACAGGAGTGATGGGGATAGGTCGGGGGAGGAGAGATAGATTAGGGTATCATTAGCATAAAGGTGGTAATGGAAGCCGTAGGAGCTGATGAGGTTGCCCAGAGAGGTGGTGTAGAGGGAGAAGAGGAAAGGGCCAAGGACTGACCCTTGGGGAACATCGACTGGCTGCGGGGTAGTAGGAGATAATTAATATATGAAAATACATAAAGGGTTAATACAGGGAGCTATAGGGTTATCTGTTTACCAAGAGGACTGAACACGGGACATGCCTTTACCCCTTAAATTTAGAGAAGAGGAAGTTTCTCACCCAGTGAAGGAAAGGTTTCTTTAAAGTAAGGGCAGTTAAGATATGGAATACTCTGCCAGAGAAGGTTGTGATGGTAGACTCAATGGATACATTTAAAAAAAGGATAGACAAATTTATAGCAGAAAAAAGTAATGAGGGTTATAACCATTAATTGTACTGGTTTATAACAGATAGGAATTAACCTCATCCGGGTTATTTACACTGAAGGAGATCATATATAGGATGAACTTGATGGACTAATTCCTTTTTTTCAACCCTACAACTTTATGTTGCTATGTAATGGCTGGATATTTTAGTTATGCCCCCTTGCAATGCATTTGATTTAGCCAAGGTAAAATTACACCTTTTTAGCTGGATTTACTGCTAACTCTACATGAGGCTCATAGACTATAATACATTTCTGACACATGATAAATAATATATATTTGCAACAAAACTCTTTTTTATGGTTATATGTAGACCGTTCAGACTATCTTAGATTAAAAGGTATCTTTTTCACTTTGCAAAATGAGTATAAAGTTTCAAATTGTAGAATAAATGAGATTCAGAATGATTGTTATTAATGTATATGGTCCATCATGCAGACATTTGGCAATAAGCTGGCTGCCAAATTTTCTTTAATATCATCTCAATGCAATTTCTTATCAAAAGAGACTGTACCGTTGATGACTGACAATGTTGACATTTGAATGAAAATATATCCATTGTCACTGAATAAAAGATTGAATATTTTAAAAATACATTGACTGTGACTGACTATGCTATTGTCTTGTTATTTTTATTCTTTTGGTAGTATAAAAATGTCTATTAAGTCTTGACATATATTATATTATTTAACTGCTCATATACTGATGGTGGAAGGTAGGTGATCACATGATAACAATAACAAGATGCTGTCAAGAAGATTCCAGTTTCTAATTGGTCTTCTGATTAACACGCCCCCTCATCAGACATATCTGTCTCATAGAAGCCATGTAACCTGTCAATAGAAAACCCCTGAGCCAATCACCTTAGAGCACCAGAGAAGCTCTTCTGATGATTAGCTCCTTGCTTCCAATAGAGCTCAATGTTATGAAAATAACATTGAGCTCTATGATGCGAACCTGCATTTTGTGACTGATCGCAAAGTTAAGTGACCTAAACCACAAGTTTGATCTGTATTAACCTTGTGGTTTATGCTACCAGATTCAGAGTTGATAGCTAATTAGAGAATTCACAAATCAAGCGATTATCGAATGACTGCGCATGTGTGCCAATTGAATTGCATATGCATTATATTTAACTGCTCATATACTGATGGTGGAAGGTAGGTGATTACATGATAACAATCAGGGCCGGATTAACAATGGGCCTGATGGAGCTACAGCTCCAGGCCCACTCTCCAAATAGGCCCATTTTGTAGCTGAGGGTCAGGGCTTTCCAACGAGTTCAGCCCCGTGTCGCTAGCCCCCCGGGAACCAGAGATACCGCCAGGCAAACCAGGAGCGTTGTCCTCATAGGATACATGGGACCCGCTAATTCCGACCTCCACCCGGTTCCAATGGCTGTCAGTTCCCACTCCGGCATCACAGAAGCTCGAGGTTGATCTCAGTCGAACTCAAATTGCTGGGCCTTCAATCTGATACCTGGTCCATATGGGTTCATTGGTTCTAGAGATATTGTGGGTAAACCAATTTTTTTTTTTTCATTTCTAAAATGTAATTTCATGGCTGTTCATGTTGTTTGAGGTCAGATTTCTCTGGAACCAAACGGCCCAGTTTCACGGGACCAAAATCATTCGAAGCCTACATTTAAATGGGTCAGTTGGTTCCGAAGATATAGCTGTTTGTTTAAAGGGGGCGGTGGTGGTTTTCTCTCCCCCTCACACCAGAAAATGCAGGGATTAGGCTGGTGTAAAAGGGGCCAGTCCGAGAATGTCCTTGCATGATCCGGGGATCATATTCCCGGGTAAGTCCCTGCATTTTCTGCTGTGAAAGGGGTATTATTTCAAATAGCCAGGACATGCAGTGCTCTGAATACAGCCGGGCAGCCCCCTGCTCTCTGCCTGGCTGTCAATCAGTGCCAGATTAAGCCTTCGGGGGGCCAAGGGCACTTTAGACAGGGGGACCCCCTTGCACTTGTCATTACTGGCCACAAATTGCATGAGAGAATATTATACTGTCAAAACACAGAGTAAAGACAGTATGAACTTGGTCAATGGGTAACTGCTTACTCTGTAGGACTGTAGGAGACCTCACAGTGTCAGTGCCTCTGATTAAAAACCCTCCCATGACTAGGCTGCTGCTGCTGTCCTCCATAGGCCTGAGAAGCATGTAATGAGCTCCACCAATCAGAGCTCAGCATAAACCTCTCAGCCTCTGCCTTCTTGTGCAAAGTGTCATGGGACTTAGTCAACTTCCAGTAATGCACTGCACACTTGTGCAGTCAGTGTGCCTTGGCTCCCGATGCTCAGCACCATTAATCAATGTCACATTGGCAGATAGGTGAAGCTGCAGCACTACCCCACTCCCATGCACAAAACCTTTAGCTATAAAAAATAATAATAATGTTTTTGTTAAAAATACATGCCAACCACAGGGGGCCCCTAGCTAGAGGGGGCCCATGGGTACTGACCCCTTTTGCCCCTGCTTTAATCTGGCCCTGCTGTCAATGGCTGTCATTTCTGCCCTGCGGCGGCTGTCCCCCAGTTACCGCGAGCATGTATTCCCCCTTGGCAATGAGCATGTAATCCCACATGGCAACGAGCATGGAACCCCTGGCAACGAGCATCGAACCCCTGGCAATGAACATGTAGGTAAGCAACACTTATGTAGCATCATTTTTAATAGGCATTATGGTGTTTGGCATAATACCTAATGGACATTATGGTGTGTGGCTTAACATGTAATGGGTATTATGGTGTCAATTTTTAATGCGCTCCAAATGCCCCTGTTTATGGAGCATATTGTGCATTTTTGCTCAATCTGTTTGGTGTAGTGCAGGCATGTCCAAACTATGGCCCTCCAGCTGTTGTGAAACTACAAGTCCCACCATGCATTTCCACAGTTTTGCTATTAGGGAATGCTAAAACTATGTCAAGGCATGCTGGGACGTGTAGTTTCACAACAGCAGGAGGGCCACTGTTTGGACATGCCTGGTATAGTGTGCATTTTGGCTCAATCCATGTGGCAAAATGTGAATTTTGCCTTAATCTGTGTGGCATAACGTGAATTTTGACTCAATCTGTGTGCCATAGTGTAAATTTTGGCTCAATCGGTGTGAATTTTGGCTCATTCCATATGTCATAATATGTAAGAGGCAAGTACAGTATAAGGGGTTACTATTGTGTTACATGATTTGTATAAGGGGTATATGGTGTGGTAACTTTAGGTGACCACATAAAAGGTGCTGAAATGTTGTCTACCAAGTTTTGGCTTTCAGTATTTTTTGTATGACTGGAGTGCCGCCTCACCCCACAAGTATCTGAGGACATCGGCATCCTGCATGTGCACCTTTGGAGGGCACCTGCCAATATATCTCCGTGCATTTTTCTTATGCCAGCCCCCTGCCTTTTCCAGGCATATATAATTAGTTGAAAGCATTTACACAAATAAAGACACATCCATGAGCAGACCACCCAACCAGAACACTGGTCACGCCACCCACATTATTGCGCATAATAGGCCCTTGATCATTTTCAGCTCCAGGCCCATTTAGACCTTAATCTGGCTCTGATAACAATAACAAGATGCTGTCAAGAAGATTCCAATTTCTAATTGGTCTTCTGACTAACACGCCCCCCTCATCAGACATATCTGTCTCAGAATAGTGTAACAGGAAATGCTTTTTTAAAACTTTTTAATACAGTATTAGAGAAATATTGTAAAGATCACAATTATGCATATCATTTAGCATATCATTGATAACATTTTATTTTTATTAACTTTTTTTAATATGTAAAACCAATTGATAATCTATTTTAAATAATAGATAAGTTCATATATGATTCTTTTTTTGATGGGAACCAAATTATTCTCTCTTATTTTTGTATCTTATTTATTAAATAAGTTAATGGTGCATATTATCCACAATACATATCTGTCATTACTGGGCACAGCAGAGAAATAATCAGCAGGTTACATGATGGCTTCTATGAAGACAAGTGCAAATGCTGTGTTTTATAATGCAGACCAACTACAGAGGATTTGTATTCCGAGTAGAAATGAACACACTGTAGGAGGTTTAGATGATTCCCTTGGGTAAAGTTAATTAAAATACTGAGAATTAATCCATGATTTATGGAATTCCGCCTTTTGTTAAAACCACTTTTTATTGTAGCATTGACTGCAAGAATGGTTATTTTAATAAGAAAATATAGCATTTACAGCAAACACTATGATTTCTCTTAGGCTTGTTTCCAGTAGTTGCAGGTAAGCATTTTATATAAAGAATATCACTTGTTAATTCTCCAGTCAGAAAACTGAACACCATTGGCAATATAAGCAATAGACTGCAATTTTAAAGCTGCAATTATTTGCAAGTCAAAACCAGGCTGTATGGGGATTGCTGCAAGTATGCACATCATTTTATTTTATTTTTATTTCTAATGCAATTATCTTTATTGTACATTTTGTAAAGCGTACAAAAAAACCTGAAACAGAAATAAAAAATAAAACATGAGAAAACAAACAGATGCTCACACGCATAGGCGTGCGCAGCACATTTTATTAGAGGGTGCACCATCAAAGGGGTGTGCCTAGCACCGCCTATTGGGCATGTCGAACACCACTCATTGGGTGTGTCTAACACCGCCAATCAGGTGTGTCTGCCATCATCTATTGGCACTCACTGCAATATAAATGTCTCTCAGACACACTCCTAATCTCCTGCCTATTTCAGTTTTAATCTTCTAATTACTCTGTATTATTTTACATGCAAATAAAGTCAAAAGCATATATGGATGACACAGGTATGTAGTAATATAACAATGGTCTAGTATAAGTAACAATGCAAAACACACATAATGGATTGATGGGCGCTTCTTTTAAAGGAATACAGTTCTTAAAAGCAAAAGTCTTTGGTAAAATGTATTGCTATTGGCAGGGAGGTGTTCATAAGGGTGAGCAGAGCATTAGGGGGTGCCTGTGCACCTCTAACACTTAATGTGCGCACGCCTATGCTCTTACGCATTCATTATCGGATCATGGTGTAAATTAAGCTAACAAACAGGGTGTTTGTACATGTTGACTAATATTGTATCTAATATTGTAACCAATAATAGAGTACGCATTATAAAACAATAGAAGAACATAGTGTATATGTACATATATGCATAGGAGTAATTAAGGGTGGTGGTTGGAAGTGGGCTGCATAAAAGAGTTGGGCCACAAGTAATTATGAATCACCTGAATATGAATCACCTGGACCAGACAGCTCAAAACTTATGGTTGGCTTTCCTGGGCAGATATATAAATTTCTCACGGGAAATAATTTCGTTAAAGAAGCTTAAGCCAAGATTGTGTGGTAGGGAAATTTTTTGCAAGCCGCATTCTGGCAATGCACACCTTGGCTAAGGTGCATACATTTATTACATAGCGCCTGGTTGGGGAATCTAGGGCAGCCAATAAGCATACTGCAAGCAAAAGAACATCTCATGCCTGTGTTTAGGATACTTTCAATAACTCCTGACCACAATGCCGCTATATGGGGGCATGACCAGAGTAGGTGCCAAATGGAGCCATCCACTGTTCCGCACTTAAGGCACACCGGGGCAGGAATACTACCTAAGCGATACAGTTAGTGTGGTGTACTAAATCCAGTTTAGAATAAAAAACTGGATCTGTTGGAACCTAACAATTAATGTTAAGGTATGCCCATATTTAAAAAAAAAAAACAACGGGCAGACTCGCAAAAATTCCCAAACAGCCTGCATCTTGCAGGCTGTTACATATATTATATACTCTTCGAGCCAGTCCTGGTTGCATAAATATAGAGTTGGTTTCTCATGTATTTTTTACATCCAACCTGGGCTCTAAGACTGGTCCTGGTTCCAAAAATATGGGTAGAAAATTATGTAGCGGTCCTCCCATATTTTTTAGTAGGGACCCCCCAAGGTGGAACTATAGGTCTCAGCAAGCCTTCTCCGCATGCTAGTACTTGGAGAACCACAAGTACCAGCATGAAGGGTATTCTGCATTCGCCAATAAATTCAGGTGTACACAAAGAAACTTTGACGGCAGATAAGAGCCACTTGGCCAATCCAGTCTGTTATACATGCACATATTTAAACATGGTGTATGAAACTCCACACAGTTAGGGCCAATTTACTATATACGCTACAGCACTACTACTGATCACAGTGGTCTGTGATAGCACTACTGTATCTGCACACTGATCTTACATTACATATGGTATAGGATGTGTGTTTATTTTAAAATGAACACTTAATAATGAGGCTGAGTGACAGCGATTCCACGGTCACGTACCAAAACAATGCTGTCACCTTCTCCAGGTTTCACGAAGCACCCTTCCTCTTTCTGCTGCATTGTGTCTTCTGCTCCTAGGTGTATCAGGAAGGACCTCCACTGCAGAGACCGATCAGAGAAGGAAAAATTAAGTGTCAAGCAGCTCATGTGTTGCGCTACATAATTTGTAGTGTGTGTGTGTGTGTGTGTAGTGGGGGGGGGGGGTGGAGGGGCAGTAGAGGGGTCGGGTCCAACTCATTAACCGACAGGCGCACTCCTATAAAACCTGCCATTGAGAGTCCGAGAGCGGGTTTAGAAAGAATGTGCTTAGGCGAGTGGTTCCCAAACTTTTTGGAATCAAGGCACCCTGGAGTATAGCTATTTTTTTCTTGCCTCCCCATATACAAAAGTTTCTTTTTGAGAAATCCAGAAAAAAATAAGTAATTCAATAATTAAGTAAACTTTGTTTCATGTTATCCCTAGTGTCAGATATGTGGTGAGGAACAGGATTTGCTTCTGTTTGTCCACATATTGTAGGATTGGAAGTGTTTTTGGTACTTCCTCATCTTTGTGACCACCGCTTACGCTATGGAACTTACGTAGTGCTGCTAAGCATCATCGTCCCCTCGAGAGCTCGCTTCTCTCGCCACACTTCGGGCTCGGTGGTTTGCTTTGCTCCACTCGCCACAACTTTACAAAAGATAATAGATGGTGGCCCAGGGTGGTTAAGTAGCGGTTAAGTAGCGGCTAACATAACTGGCGTATCGGTGGCCGCAAAGATGAGGAAGTACCATGTTTTTTCCTATTAAACTGACCATAAGTTATTTGAATTGGTCCTGGACCAGCAACCGAGGCACCCCTGCTAGTGTTATAAGGCACCCCAGGGTGCCACGGCACACAGTTTGGGAACCACTGGCTTAGGCTAATGCTGATTCCTCACATGGTGACTGATGTGTACTGCACTGCAGATCTCCGGGGGATGCATCCACCACATATATTACATGTATGATAACATTAATGTGTATATGTGCTTAACAATCCCCCCCCCTCTACCCGTACCACATGGTTGGCACCGGACCCTGGGGAAGGAAACTAATAGACACCACTGAATGAAACTTATGGACACCTTTCCTGATATAGGCCCTTATTCAGATCTGATCGCAGTACAAATTTGTTCTCAAAATGGGAAAAAGCATGTGCACTACAGGTGGGGCAGATGTAACATGTACAGATGTAGCGGGATTCATCTTTGCAGGGGATGGCGATGCCCTGCCCCACCGCCATCTGTATGCCAGAAGGGGACGCGCGCGCACGTCCCCTTCC
Source organism: Crinia signifera (assembly GCF_055691185.1). NCBI lineage: Eukaryota > Metazoa > Chordata > Amphibia > Anura > Myobatrachidae > Crinia > Crinia signifera. The sequence continues at coordinate 224,146,127 of NC_139220.1, forward strand.
GACAGTGCTGCCCTTGGTCGCCCGGTGCCCACAGCGGGCGACCGCACCCCCCCGTAGCCTCCTCGGGTCCCCCCCTGCCCCTCGAGCGGGAGGCGGACAGTAATGCGTCCGCCTCGCCGCTCCAACGCCCGGATACTGTGACGCGCGTGCGTGGGGGACGCACACGCGTCACAGTCAGATTGCGGCGCCGTGTTGCTGGCGATGGACAAGGCATGATTCGGTACTTGTTTCCTAGCACGGCCACAACGATCTTAATCGCGGTCATCGGGGGTAAAATCGGGGGCATCGCGGCCGCTAAAAAATCGGTTGCGATGGGCCAGACGCGATGCCCGCGATTTTCCCATAGAGAACAATGTTAAATGGCTCAATTTACCCGCGATGACCACGATTTCCCATAGGAAACAATGTTAAATGGCTCAATTTCCCCAAATTATCATAGGGAACAATGGGAAATGGGGCAAAAACACCCCTGAACATAAAAATGTCCCCCCAAAAGTATTTGACGCCACCCCGCCATCAACGTGAACCCGAAGCGTGGCAAGCGCAGCGATCCCGCGAGGGGCGGCGGTACGCGTCCTCCGACCTTTTCATGCCCTACTATCCACTAGGGTGTGGAGTGAGAATAGAATAGTGTGGCGAGCGCAGCGAGCCACCGAGCCCGAAGCGTGGCGAGCACAGCGAGCCCCGCGAGGGGACGCGGATACCTTCACAGTTATACGCGTCCCCTCGCGGGCTTCCCAGGTGTCCATGGCGACGCGGACACCTGGGAAGCCCGCGAAGGGACGCGTTTACCTGTGAAGGTATCCACGTCCCCTCGCGGGGCTCGCTGCGCTCGCCACGCTTCGGGCTCGGTGGCTCGCTGCGCTCGCCACACTATTCTATTCTCACTCCACGCCCTAGTGGATAGTAGGGCATGAAAAGGTCGGAGGACGCGTACCGCCGCCCCTCGTGGGCTCGCTGCGCTCGCCACGCTTCGGGTTCACGTTGATGGCGGGGTGGCGTCAAATACTTTTGGGGGGACATTTTTATGTTCAGGGGTGTTTTGGGGGGTTTCTGGCCCATTTACCATTGTTCCCTATGCTGATTTGGGTAAATTGATCCATTTAACATTGTTTCCTATGGGAAATCGTGGTCATCGCGGGTAAATTGAGGCATTTAACATTGTTCCCTATGGGGAAATCGCGGCCATCGCGGGTGGACCATTTAAGCATTTTTAGGTGCACACGACGCGACCGACCCGATTTTTCACTGTTTTCAATGCATTTCAATGGAAAAATCGGGGGCATCGCGTCGGTCGCGTCGCAGGCCACTAAAATTTACCCCCGATGGCCGCGATTGTGGCCGTGCTAGGAAACAAGTACCCATGATTCATCTGTATTTACCCTGCATTTTGTTTCTGTGCAGGGTAAATACTGGTTGCATTATTTTTACACTGCAATTTATATTTAGGTTTCAACACACCCCACCCAAATTTAAATCTCTCTGCACATGTTATATCTACCCCACCTGCAGAGCACATGGTTTTTTTCCCATTTTGAGAACAAATTTGTACTACGATCAGATCTTAATAAGGGCCATAGTGGCAAAACCTGCTACAAAAATTGATATTTTACTCTATTCCCCATCACTGTGGCTTTGGCTGGCAGCTGCTTTTAGACACATAACTAAATGAAAACAGCTGCTGTTTGTTATTCCAAAATGCTAATTTGATCATCTCAGTGGGTAACGGTGCCTGTATAATGTGAAACCATTAATATTTAAAAAAGTAAATTTCTACTTTTTCATTGGTCAGTTTAAAGGAATTTCTTATGTATCCATAATCCAGTTAAATAAAGGTAAGGGTTTATTGACAATAAACAACCATAGTGCAGCAAAGTGCTAACATATTCACACTTTGGGTGAGATTTAATAGGATGAGAGATTCTGAGTGAGAGATTTGGGGCCTTATTTTGGTTCATTCTTTCTGACAAAATCCTTCTTAGATGGGCAAAACCATGTGCACTGCAGTTGGGGCAGATGTAACATGTGCAGAGAGAATTAGATTTGGGTGGGGTTTTACTTCAAAGTGAGATCTATATTGCAGTGTAAAAATAAAGCAGTCAATATTTTCCCTGCACAGAACCAAAATTACTCACCCAAATCTAATTCTCTCTGCACATGTTACATCTGCCCCCCCCTGCAGTGCACATGGTTTTGTCCATCTAAGAAGGATTTTGTCAGAAAGAATGAACCAAAATAAGGCCCTTGGTGAGAAATCGCCAGTTTTTTTTAAAGTGGCAATCACTTACACTGCAAAACCAGTTTGATCTTGCAGTGTAGATGATTGCCACTTTAAAAAAACTGGGGGTGAAATGTAATAGGATGAGAGATTCAGAAAGTGAGAGATTTGGTAAGAAATCTCCAGTTTTTTTAAAGTGGCAATCATTGACACAGCAAAACCAGTGTGATTTTGCTGTGTCAATGATTGCCACTTTAAAAAAACTGGAGATTTCTTACCAAATCTCTCACTTTCTGAATCTCTCATCCTATTACATTTCACCCTGGAGATTTCTCACCAAATCTCTCACTTTCTGAATCTCTCATCCTATTAAATCTCACCCTTAAAGTCATTTTACCAGAAACTTTACTTTTGGAACTCGATTAGTGTGTTTCCTGCATAGAGATGGACAATTTGGAAGGCATATGTGTGTGTCACTACTATTTTGTGTGCATATTACATTATTGTGCTAGATCCTCACCTTAACCAGGGTAACTGGTATTTTGCTGTATAAACATTCAAAAAGCCGCTGCATATCACTCTCTGGGGCAGATATATCACAAACCGCAACCGAGGATACGGACTGATGCTGGTGGTCAGAAGAACAATAATGGCACTCTGCTGGTGAGGATCCAGAAACCTTTCAGGTACGAATGCTAACCGTCCCCCTACCCCCAAATCCTCCCTACCTGCAATCTAACCCCAATTCCTCGCACCCCAACACTAGCCATTTAGTGCCTAACCCTAACCAATCCCCTGCAGAGTACCCCTAACCACACCCCCGTAGTGCCTACCTAGCGGAGCTTAGGACTCGTCCTCAGTTTTTGCTGAAGGTGGTTTCGGCGTTTCAACTTAACCAGCCGATTGTGGTTCCAGCTCAGTCTGGTTCCTCGGATATTCCTAAATCTTTGGATGTTGTCTGTGTTTTAAAGATTTATCTTAAAAGGACTGCTGGGACTAGGAAGTCTGACTCCCTTTTTGTGTTGTATGACGCTCACAAAAGGTGTTGTCCTGCTTCAAAGCAGTCAATTGCTCACTGGATACGATTGACTATTTTGTATAATGTTCTCTAGATGCTTGCCATTTCAGCATTGGGAGGGATTAAACAAATTAACAAATTGAGGGTAGGGTGCCTTTGGACAAAAACAAATTATTGTGTCAAATATACACATTTGTTAATCATTATGTCCCCCAAACAAAACTAGCCAAACTTAATTGACAGGGTTTTTGGCCAGATGGACTTTGGTTGAAGGTGTCCTAATAGTGAGTGGTGATGTGAATTGGGCTGTCTAACTGGAGCTTGATGTCTCTGTGCATTCTGCCAGATGCTCTTCTAAATTACATCAATAGGTAAGATGCCCTCAGCACAAACACCAGCTCCTAACGAGTGGAGGCTCCAGAAACCAGGCTATAGGGACCTTCTACACTAATCCCCATTTCTCCTACTATAAGCTTCAATGTGTTATCTTGCCGCACAGATTTTAAAGATCTCCTCCAGCATACTCCCTCTGGACCAAGGACTCCATCTGACCATGCTCGTGTTACCCTGACATTGTTGAACTGCTATCCCCATGTCAATCGAGTGACTCCATTCTGATTCCTATTGTAAAGACCAACTGACTGAGACAATTGGTGACTACCTTTCCCTCAATAAGATTTATGTGTTTTTTATGGTGACGGTGTGACATGGTGTAGCAACCAATCAAATTTTGACTTTCAACCTACAATTAAATAATGGTTCAATAGACATGATTACTACATAGGTGTCAGGTCTGGGGTCTGTTGTGTTCCCGACTCTGACCGTGGTGGACCAGTGGAGGGCGCTGAGTATCGGAAGGCTGGAGGCCTGATGTATGACATGCACAGGGGCAAGGCCTTGCGTCCCAGAGTGTTGGCGGAGACCACAAACAGAGGCACGCAGTCTAACTTGCCAGCGGTATTCACCAGGGACCCCCGCAAGGGGATATGGACTTAGCTGCGCCTGCGTCTGACAGGCAGGTCGCGGCCCTCTGCCCTGGCCCTCTGGACGTAGGCTGGGACTGAGGCTGTGAGCATAGGAGATGGTAATAATAATGACACTGGAGACACTGGCAGGTGGAATAGTCTCTAGAAGGCACAGTGTGAAAGTGTCAACACCGATGTCGACAGCGGGGTCGATGGGATCACTCAACTGCACGATGGTAACTGCAGGAGGCTTCTGGAGATGGTATGCCAGGTGAGGATGGTAACAGGAATAGTTACTCGACTGCAGAGTGGAAATAGCAGTAGTCTTCTGGGGATGACAAACCAGGTAGTAGCTGCAGGAACTGCGAGAGGTACACGGGGAGACCGGATAACCAGGAGCCTTGGAAACAGCTGAACACAGGAGGTACTGGGGTCAGATGAACACAAGTACAAGGCAATGACTGAGGATTAGAGACCGGAATATATCCCCCTTGCTGAGTGCTGATTGGGTAGCTGCAGCAGCACCAATCAGTACAGGGAAAGAGCGAGCATACCTGAGAGGTATGCAGGTGTGTGGGTCAGAGGTTACCCTGGCTGAACAGCGGGATTGGACCTTCTGGTCAGCTGAGCGCATGTGTCATGGCGGCGCCCATGACGCGCGGAGTCCAGCGTGCCGGCATGTCGATGACACGGGTCAGCACCCGCCAAACATGGGACATCTCGCCAGATACTAACAGCGACCAGAGGCCTTACTCTCAACGCTGACCACCGGGAAGGTAATAGACGCGGTCTCAGACGGGGCTGAGACCCACGGTTTGTGACAATAGGTATGGATAACCTTCTTTATGGTGCTGAGACAGAATTGTCCTGTGCTGTTCCTTCGCTACTGGTTAGTCCTTTAGCTGTACACATTAAATTGCAGAATAAATATTTTCACTATTTTCTATACAGATAACTTACAGTAGCTGTGCACTGTATGAGCATTAACACATTTGTGCTTTTGTATTTACTTTCCCTGACATGGTCACATCTAAGGCGACCAGTTATGCTGCTTTCAGACCGCATAACTGGCTTTGACCCTGTATTTGGAAACGTTTCCAAAAACGGGTCTGCCAGATAAAACCCCTTTCACACCGCAGCACTTAAACGGTATATTACCGTTTAAGTGCCGATTTTTTGACACTGGCAGACCCGTTTTTGGAAACTTTCCAAATACAGGGTCAAAGCCAGTGCAGCCTTCAGCCCTCCCCTCCGTGCAGCTCCCCCCCCCCCTCGCGTGTCGACCGAGAGCATGTCGACGCCCCCCCCGCGCATGTCGACGCCCCCCGCGCATGTCGACGCCCCCCGCGCGTGTCGACGCCCCCCCCCACCCCACCCCGCGTGTCGGCGCCCCCCCCCCCCCCCGTGTCGACTTACCCCGTGCCGGTACCTCCGTTGTGGACTGCAGCTCAGTATGCTCGGAAAGCACTTATGAAAAAAGTGTCTTCCAGAAAATGGCTGCCCCATAGGAAACCCTGTTTAAAAAAACTGTCTTCTGTATGGGGGGCAGCCATTTTCTGAAAGACACTTTTTTCATAAGTGCTTTCCGAGCATACTGAGCTGCAGTGCCGGGAACCACAACGGAGATACCGGCACGGGGTAAGTCGACAGGGGGGGGGGGGGGGGGGGGGGGCGCCGACACGCGCGGGGGGCCGTCGACACGCGCGGGGGGCGTCGACACGCGCGCGGGGGGTGTCGACACGCGCGGGGGGGGCTCCAGTGCTGTGAATACTTAATGAGCGCTCATTAAGTATTCACTGTGCTGAATTTAGGACCCAGCTCATTGGCTGGGTCCTAAATACCGTTTCTGAGCCGATTTTTGCGCTAAAATACCGGTTCAGAAACGGGTAGGACCCTGCATTTTAACCGGTTAGAAAAAACGGCATTTTCTAACCGGTTAAGTGGGACTGGACCTTTCAGACCGCACACATTACCGTTTTAAAACGGTAAAAAAACGGCAATTTACCGTTTTAAAAGTGCGGTCTGAAAGGGGCATTATAGATCCTTACTGGAAGAGAATCTGTCAGCAGCCAGCAGTTGCTGCTCACAGTGCGACATCTCAGTCCTCCAGCTTCCTAGTTGCCTCTCCCAGTTCTTGCCAGGTAGATGATCTCTGCTGATCGTGCAGCCCAGTGGCACCCCCAAACCACCCCGCAACCACAAAGATAAGCAGCCACTGGGGAAATGTAAAGAAGCTGAGCTAGCTTTCTCTGTAGTCACCAGTTGTGATGATCATTAATGGTCTGATATAGTGACCATCTATGATGGTACTGTTATTTATAAAAAAAAAAAAGTTACAACTTTTTAAATAAAATTGTGTTGGAAAAATGTGAAATAAGTGTTCTTGACCTAAAGCGCAATGGCATATGCTGTGCTATATAAGAAACTGTAAATAAATATATAATGACACCATATAATAAACCAAGCATTTCTTAGTTTAAAGAGACTGATTGATGCTGAAATTTCTACAAGCAGTATAATGCGAGATTTTAACAACTGTTTATTTACAGCCAAGAGGTGCAAAGAAACAGTGATTTTGTTGTTGTTGCTGCTATATGCTCCATGTTGTCTGATATAGCCCCAAGGCTTTGCTCTGCGAGGTGATCTGAGCAAATTGGGATGTAATGTGAAATTAAGTTTGTGATGTGCACAAAGGCAGTAAGAGAGACATCCAACTGCTACATTTGCAGGGAAATCGCAAAAAGTGACAGTCCTCTTGTGCATTAAATGGGGTCACAAAGTATTTGAAATAGCTATATATACACGTACTGGAAAGAAAAATGTAAAAAGAAATGTGTCTCCAAGAAACAAAGTGTACATAGAATAGTATTTAGAAAATAGAATTTAATAATAAATGAAATCCAGAACACCACCTGTAAAGCGCACTTTATTTTCTTTGTTTCTGCTGTCGCATTTTATGATTTTTTTTTTAAATTGTGCTTTAAACAGTTGTACTGTCACCGACCCTGCCAAATTTATAGTTAGGTATGACTTTATATAGGCAGATGATAACAGGGGGCTATCCTATTATTAATTTTGTTTCACCTGTAATCCCCGATAAGTGCTGGCTCTTCGGGGCTGAGGTGTCAAAAAAACTAGGATTTCATTTTTTAAAACAGGAGTTCTAATTGGATACCCTGTTAAAAAATAAATATTTATGAAACATCAGAAAAAATTGCAGAAACATCCAGTTTTTCTATTCCGATGTTTCATCGCATGTAATTGGATAACTCCCACAATGTTTTGCAGTCTTCAACAGTATACATTTTGTTGCTGCGGACATTTTGTCGTTAAGTTTTTTTAAGGATGGAAAGGAGGGTTGGTCACCATTCAGGGTGCATATTAGCTTGAGTGGTATGGGTATTATAGTTTTTTGTCTGCAATAATCATCTAAGAGCATAGTTGATAGATTTTTTTCGTTGGCTGCTGTTGCTATTTCGGTTGGTAGGCACCTTTGGTATCCACCAGCAATGCATGTTGTTCACTGTTAGTGCTCTGTTGGATTGGTCCTTCTGCTAAATTTCATTTAAATATATCTGGTAGTATTGTCTCCTGGGAGAGCGGCGAGCTAATCTTAAATCCAGGTTTGAAGGTTTGGGGGTTTTGTGTCCTGTGTTTAGAGACAGCCATAGTCGACTTTTCACCTCTGATACTTACAGAGGTCTCAGCAAAAACATTCGATGCACATCAATCAGCCTTCAGACTCATGAGCGAGTCTTTGGCGTTGCATCAAGAGCAATTCTCCTGACACATTAAGGGCTCTAGAGCTGCACATCAACATTGCACATCGATATGAATGGCCGGGATGCAGTTAATATCCCGGCGGTCGGGATCCCGGCGTTCAGAATCCCGACGCCGGAATCCCGACCGCCGAAATGCTGACACATTCTCCCTTCTGGGGTGTCCACTAAGAGTTTGGTCACTAATTAGAGAATTTGCAAATCAAGATATTATCGAATCATGCGCAAGTGTGAATAGCGACAGAAAATGTGTATGGATCGTAAATGGGATCCCCTTGCAATTTGACTGACAGGAAGCTGGAATTTGAGGGTGGAAACCTTTTATTTAAAAAAAAAAATAGAATATTGTTTCTATTTTCTCTTTGTGTTCAGGTTTCCTCTTCTACTTTTCCTTATTGCAATCAAAAGCAATGTGCTATGATACTCCATGCGAAAGCAATGCCTACGATGGAAATTGCAACTTATTGTTGCTTAACCCCTTCCCGACATTTGACGTACATTTACGTCATGGTCGGGAAGCACTTCCCGACACATGGCGTAAATGTACGTCATGGATTTAAACTGTCACCGCGTCTATAGACGCGGTGACAGTTTCAACATGTCTGCTGTCCCTGACAGCAGACATGTCCGTGCATGCCCAGGGGGGGCTGCGATGCCGCCCCCCCGTCGGCGATCGCTGTGATTGGCTGTTCAGTGTGAACAGCCATTCACAGCGTTTTCCTGTGTCACCGGCGAATAACGTTCGCCGGTGACACGGGATCAGAGGTGATTGGTGCTGTAAAGTACAGCACCAATCACCGCGGGGTGTAAGGGTGACACTGGTGTCACCCCACCTCACCCCGCCCGCCCCCAAAGGCCGTGATTGGTCCGTCGGACCGACGGACCAATCACAGCCAAGGAGGGGGATTTAAACTAACGGTGACTGCACTGCAGACGCCATTCCGGTCTGGAATAGCGTGCAGTGCGGTCACCGTGCCCACCTGCCGCCATATACTGACCAGAACCTTGCTCCATACTTACCTGATCGCTGCTTCATCACTGCTTGATCACTGCTTGATCTGTGCTGGATACTTGTGCCTTCCTGTGCTGTGAAATTGTGCTGCTGCAGTGTAATAGCTAGATAGAGAGATAGATAGAGAGAGATAGAGAGATAGAGAGAAATAGAGAGAGATAGAGAGAGATAGAGAGAGAGATAGTGTCAGAGAGTGCTATATTTTGTGCTGCTGCAGTGTGATATAGTTATAGATAGAGAGAGAGAGATAGAGAGATAGAGAGAGAGAGAGAGATAGATAGAGAGGCCTAGTGACAGAGTGCTATATTTTGTGCTGCTGCAGTGTGATAGTTATAGAGAGATAGAGAGAGATAGAGAGAGAGAGATAGAGAGAGAGAGATAGAGAGAGATAGTGACAGATTGTGCTATATATTTTTTATATAACTGACTGCTGCCCCCTCCTTTTGTGCTGATCAGTATAAATTAACTGATCAGCAACTTTTTGGGGGCACAGGTTTTTTTTTATATATAGATATACCTGTCAGTGCTGCTGCTGCAGTGTCATAGAGTGATAGATAGTGAGAGATAGAGAGATAGAGAGAGATAGTGACAGAGAGTGATAGAGAGTGCTAAATTTTGTGTCTGCTGCCCCCGCCTTTTGTGCTGATCACTATATCTGAGGTGATCAGCAACTTTTTTGGGGGTACAGAGGTTTTTTTTTTTTTATATATACCTGTCAGTTGCACTGTCAGTTGCACCAAAGGTTGTGCACCTGCTGCACCTCACTGGTAATCAGTGTCGCATCACTGATCACCTTTTTTTTTTGTGTGTGTGCTGTGGGGTCTTTTTTTAATTTTTTTTTTACACACACTGTGATTTTGTGGGTGTCCTGTGGCCGCTGTGCGCTGATCAGTGACGTACATCACTGATCATCTTTTTCGGCACAGGGTTGATCTATTTTTTTTTTTTTTTTGATCAAATTCCTGTTGCCTTTGAGCGCTGTTCAGTGACAGACGTTACTGACCAACATCTGTGCTCAATTTTTGGCGCAGGACCTTTTTTTTTTTTTTTTTTTAACCCCTTCAATTTTTTATTTTTAACCCCTTCATTTTTTTTTTTTTTTATTGGTATAAAGTATTTTTTTTTTTCTGCACTACATACACACTACACACTACATACCCCCCGGGTTGAAATAAAGTTTGTACCGCCCCCTACACTATACACGTGTTGAAACATTTCACTACCAGTAACACAAAAATAAAAATGGCATCCCAAATGTCCTCCCAAATGTCCTCCCAAATGTCCTCCCAGTCATCCAGGAGAATGTATTCAGTGGAGGAGGCATATGCCATGCTTGCCTCTGACTCAGACACAGCCAGTGATGCAAGCGGGGAATTTGAAGGATTCGTCTTAAGCTCCTCTTCCTCCTCTGGTGATGAGGGACCCCCTCAAAGACGCCCCCGTAGAGCAGCTGAGACCCCCCCCCAACAATTGATCTCGTATGGACCCCACCACCAGACAATTTTGAGCCCCAGGTTCCTGAGTTTTTGGCCATGCCAGGAATCCAATTTGATTCCACAGGTCTCAGAGAAATTGACTTTTTCAAATTATTTTTCTCTGATGATTTTATAAATTTAATGGTGGACCAAACTAATTTATATGCCCAGCAGTTTATTGCTCAAAACCCCACGTCATCATTTGCTAGGTGGACCCCTGTAGATGCAGTAGAGATGATGATGTTTTGGGGTCTGGTGTTTCATATGGGCATAGTAAAAAAGCCAGAAATTAGGCAATATTGGAGTACAGATGTTCTGTACAGTACTCCATTTTACCGTATGGCCATGACCCGGACTCGATTTGAGACAATTCTTAAATTTATACATTACACCGATAATGCACAGTGCCCACCCAGAGATGATCCCACCTTTGACCGGCTATTCAAAGTCAGGCCGGTCATTGATCATTTCAGTGCCAAATTTGAAGAGGTGTACATCCCTGAAAAATTTATTTGTATCGACGAGTCCCTTATACATTTTAAAGGAAGGGTTAAATTCCGCCAGTACCTTCCCAGTAAGAGGGCAAGGTATGGCATAAAAATGTATAAACTGTGTGAAAGCACCTCAGGGTACACCCACAGGTTTAGGGTTTATGAAGGGAAGGATTCAAGAATTGAACCGCCAGAATGCCCCCCCTCCCTCGTAGGTGTTAGTGGGAAAATTGTCTGGGATTTAGTGCACCCCTTCCTGGATAAAGGTTATCACCTCTATGTGGATAACTTTTACACTAGCATCCCCCTGTTTAAGGCCCTTGGTTCAAGAGGTACAGCAGCTTGCGGTACTGTGCGCAAGAACCAAAGAGGCCTCCCAAAAACGCACATTGCCCAAGTAATGAGAAGGGGTGAAAGCAGGGGAATATGCAACGAAAATATGTTGTTGGTCAAATATAAGGACAAGAGGGATGTCCTTATACTGACAACAATTCACGGAGACAGTACCACCTCCGTCCCTGTACGAGGTACCAGTACCCACACCTCCAAACCTAATTGTATCCTGGATTACAATAGGTACATGGGCGGAGTGGATCTTTCAGATCAGGTACTGAAGCCGTACAGTGCCCTGCGGAAAACAAAAATCTGGTACAAGAAGCTGGCCGTGTATATCATCCAGATGGCACTGTATAACGCTTACGTGCTATTCCGTTCTACCGGCCAGAGGGGGACATTTATGCACTTTCAAGAGGAAGTCATAAAGGGCCTAATATTTGGGAACCAGCAGGCAGAGGGCCCCAGTACTTCTAGTACTGGCCCCCGTATTGTACCAGGGCAGCATTTTCCTGATGAAATCCCCTCCACTGGAAAAAAGGGCAGGACACAAAAAAGGTGCAAAGTTTGCTATAAAAAGGGAATAAGAAAGCAAACTATTTTCCAGTGTGACACTTGCCCCGACAAACCCGGCCTAGTGTTTTAAAATATACCACACATCTATGGAATATTAGGTTCATAATTTCACCGTGCTTCGGGGGTCTTGCTAATGCCACATAGCACCCACCATTCATTCCACCAGAATCTGAGCCGCAAAATCCAAAAATCACTCCTTCCCTTCTGAGTCCTGCCATGCACCCAACTGGTATTTTTTGGTCACATGTGAGGCATTGCCGTACTTGGGAGATATTGGGGCACAGATTTTGGGGTGCTTTTTCTCCTTCATTCCTTGTGAAAATGAAAAATTTTGAGCCAGAACTGCATTTTTGTGTAAAAAAATGTAATTTTTCATGTTCACTGCCCAGTTTTATCAAACTTGGTGAAACCCCTGGGGGTTTGAAATGTACACTATACCCCTAGATAAATTCCCTGAGTGGTGTAGTTTGCAAAATGGGGTCACTTGTGGGGGGGTTCCACTGTATTGGTGCTTTGGGGGTCTTGCTAATGCGACATAGCACCCACCATCATTCCACCAGAATTTGTGCTGCAAACTCCAAATATCACTCCTTCCCTTCTGAGTCCTGCCACTTTTTGGTCACACATGAGGCATTGCCGTACTCGGGAGAAATTGGGGCACAGATTTTGGGGTGCTTTGTCTCCTTCATTCCTTCTGAAAATGAAAAATTTTGAGCCAGAACTGCATTTTTGTGTAAAAAAATGTAATTTTTCATTTTCACTGCCCACTTGTATCAAAATTGGTGAAACCCCTGGGGGTTTGAAATGTACACTATACCCCTAGATGAATTCCCTGAGGGGTGTACTTCGCAAAATGGGGTGACTTGTGGGGGGGTTCCACTGTATTGGTGCAACATAGCACCCACCATTCATTCCACCAAAATCTGTGCTGCAAAATCCAAAAATCACTCCTTCCCTTCTGAGTCCTGCCATGCACCCAACTGGTATTTTTTGTTCACATGTGAGGCATTGCCGTACTCTGGAGAAATTGGGGCACAGATTTTGGGGTGCTTTTTCTCCTTCATACCTTCTGAAAATGAAAAATTTTGAGCCAGAACTGCATTTTTGTGTAAAAAAATGTAATTTTTCATGTTCACTGCCCACTTGTATCAAAATTGGTGAAACCCCTGGGGGTTTGAAATGTACACTATACCCCTAGATGAATTCCCTGAGGGGTGTAGTTTGCAAAATGGGGTCACTTGTGGGGGGGTTCCACTGTCTTGGTGCTTGGGGGGTCTTGCTAATGCGACATAGCACCCACCAAAATTCCACCAGAATCTGAGCTGCAAAATCCAAAAATCACTCCTTCCCTTCTGAGTCCTGCCATGCACCCAACTGGTATTTTTTGGTCACATGTGAGGCATTGCCGTACTCGGGAGAAATTGGGGCACAGATTTTGGGGTGCTTTTTCTCCTTCATACCTTCTGAAAATGAAAAATTTTGAGCCAGAACTGCATTTTTGTGTAAAAAAATGTAATTTTTCATGTTCACTGCCCACTTGTATCAAAATTGGTGAAACCCCTGGGGGTTTGAAATGTACACTATACCCCTAGATGAATTCCCTGAGGGGTGTAGTTTGCAAAATGGGGTCACTTGTGGGGGGGTTCCACTGTCTTGGTGCTTGGGGGGTCTTGCTAATGCGACATAGCACCCACCAAAATTCCACCAGAATCTGAGCTGCAAAATCCAAAAATCACTCCTTCCCTTCTGAGTCCTGCCATGCACCCAACTGGTATTTTTTGGTCACATGTGAGGCATTGCCGTACTCGGGAGAAATTGGGGCACAGATTTTGGGGTGCTTTTTCTCCTTCATACCTTCTGAAAATGAAAAATTTTGAGCCAGAACTGCATTTTTGTGTAAAAAAATGTAATTTTTCATGTTCACTGCCCACTTGTATCAAAATTGGTGAAACCCCTGGGGGTTTGAAATGTACACTATACCCCTAGATGAATTCCCTGAGGGGTGTACTTCGCAAAATGGGGTCACTTGTGGGGGGGTTCCACTGTCTTGGTGCTTGGGGGGTCTTGCTAATGCGACATAGCACCCACCAAAATTCCACCAGAATCTGAGCTGCAAAATCCAAAAATCACTCCTTCCCTTCTGAGTCCTGCCATGCACCCAACTGGTATTTTTTGGTCACATGTGATGCATTGCCGTACTCGGGAGAAATTGGGGCACAGATTTTGGGGTGCTTTTTCTCCTTCATACCTTCTGAAAATGAAAAATATTGAGCCAGAACTGCATTTTTGTGTAAAAAAATGTAATTTTTCATTTTCACTGCCCACTTGTATCAAAATTGGTGAAACCCCTGGGGGTTTGAAATGTACACTATACCCCTAGATGAATTCCCTGAGGGGTGTACTTTGCAAAATGGGGTGACTTGTGGGGGGGTTCCACTGTATTGGTGCAACATAGCACCCACCATTCATTCCACCAAAATCTGTGCTGCAAAATCCAAAAATCACTCCTTCCCTTCTGAGTCCTGCCATGCACCCAACTGGTATTTTTTGTTCACATGTGAGGCATTGCCGTACTCGGGAGAAGTTGGGGCACAGATTTTGCGGTGCTTTTTCTCCTTCATACCTTCTGCAAATGAAAAATTTTGAGCCAGAACTGAATTTTTGTGTAAAAAAATGTAATTTTTCATTTTCACTGCCCACTTGTATCAAAATTGGTGAAACCCCTGGGGGTTTGAAATGTACACTATACCCCTAGATGAATTCCCTGAGGGGTGTAGTTTGCAAAATGGGGTCACTTGTGGGGGGGTTCCACTGTATTGGTGCTTGGGGGGTCTTGCTAATGCGACATAGCACCCACCAAAATTCCACCAGAATCTGAGCTGCAAAATCCAAAAATCACTCCTTCCCTTCTGAGTCCTGCCATGCACCCAACTGGTATTTTTTGGTCACATGTGAGGCATTGCGGTACTCGGGAAAAATTGGGGCACAGATTTTGGGGTGCTTTGTCTCCTTCATTCCTTGTGAAAATGAAAAATTTTGAGCCAGAACTGCATTTTTGTGTAAAAAATGTAATTTTTCATTTTCACTGCCCAGTTGTACCACAATTGGTGAAACCCCTGGGGGTTTGAAATGTACACTATACCCCTAGATGAATTCCCTGAGGGGTGTAGTTTGCAAAATGGGGTAACTTGTGGGGGGGTTCCTAAATTTTAGCATCTTATGGTGCCTAGAAACCTACATGGTGCCTAAAAAATAATCTCATAAAAAGGAGGCTCCAAAATCAAGTAGGTGCTCCTTCTATTATGAAGCCTGTGGTTTGGTCAACGTGCACACTAGGGCCACATATAGGATATTTTTGAAAACAAAAGAATTGGGGGAATCAATTTTTAGTCACATTTCTCTAGTAAAATGTACTGTGTTCCTTAGAAAAATGTATTAAAATTGCAAATCTGCAAAAAAAATGAAATTTTGAAATTTCACCTACACTTTGTTTTAATTCCTGTGAAACACCTAAAGGGTTAACAAACTTCCAAAATGCTGTTTTGAATACTGTGAGGGGTGCAGTTTTTGAAATGGCATCATTTATGGGGGTGTCTCACATACAAGTCCCTCAAAGTCATATCAGAACTGAACTGGTCCCTAAAAAAATCAGTGTTTGAAATTTTCTTGAAAATTTGAGAATTTGCTATTCATATTGTAAGCCTCCTAGTGTCCAAAAAAATTAAAAGGAAGTTGAAATAATGATGGAAACATAAAGTAGACATATGGTCTATGTTAGTTATTAACTATTTTGAGTGGTATGATTATTTGTCTCACAAGCAGAAAATTTAACATTTTGCAAATCGCTAAATTTTCCATTTTTTCACGACATTTTGGTATTTTTCACAAAAAAACACAGACTGTATCGACCCAAATTTACCACTAATTTGAAGTACAATGTGTCACGAAAAAACAATCTCAAAATCACTGGGATAAGTAAAAGCAAAAAAAAGTTATCCCCACTTAAGTGAGACATGTCAGATTTGAAAAAAATGGCTCTGTCAGGAACGCAAAAACTAGCTCTGTCAGGAAGGGGTTAATAAACTAGATAATGTGGAGTTTAGCCGTTAATTTGGATGTGTGCCTTTGTAAGATTATTGTTTCAAAAGAATATTGTAAAGTCATTGTAGTTTCAAATGAAGTTGTTAACTGTAAAAATAGGCTTCCAATTGCTTGATCCTCTCACATCTACAGTATGACAATAATGTTGCGTCATCTGCAGGATTGTTGTTCCCAGTTGATATTAAATGTATTTGTTATATAAGAAAAGGACCACTATGGAAAAGTGATGTAATAATGTTTTAATGCAATAACTGTAACTTTTGAGTCAGTAATATATTGTAGACAAGAGACTAGTTAAAGCCAATACCGGGCCCGCTGCGTGGCGAGCGCAGCGAGCCCGCAAGGGGGGGCGATCCACGTCCCCCCCTTGTCGGCATTTCGGCTGTCGGGATTCCGGCGTCGGGATTCTGAACGCCGGGATCCCGACCGCCGGGATTCAATACTGAATCCGAATGGCCCTATATTTTATTTCATAGTAACTGCTATGCCAAATTTCCTCTTTTTGAATGTGAAGGCAGAACTATTAAGAAGTTCTATGTAATTATATTTAAACTCTCAAGCATTATTGTAGTTAATGAATTCTAAACAGACTCTGTGTACAGTATTATACAGAATTATATGTAGAATCCAATTACAGATAAAACAGTCCACAACTGTGATTCTATACACGGTACCTCTGCTGTCACCAGTAAATGCTCCTTTAATTTCTTCAAACTGGCAATGATTTTCTGTTCTCCTTGTGAATACTTCCCCAGGGTAATGCCTGATCTCTGGAACTTGTTGAATATTGGCTTTAACTAGTCTCTTGTCTACAATATATTACTGACTCAAAAGTTACAGTTATTGCATTAAAACATTATTACATCACTTTTCCATAGTGGTCCTTTTCTTATATAACAAATACATTTAATATCAACTGGGAACAACAATCCTGCAGATGACGCAACATTATTGTCATACTGTAGATGTGAGAGGATCAAGCAATTGGAAGCCTATTTTTACAGTTAACAACTTCATTTGAAACTACAATGACTTTACAATATTCTTTTGAAACAATAATCTTACAAAGGCACACATCCAAATTAACGGCTAAACTCTATATTATCTAGTTTATTAAGCAACAATAAGTTGAAATTTCCATCGTAGGCATTGCTTTCACATGGAGTATCATAGCACATTGCTTTTGATTGCAATAAGGAAAAGTAGAAGAGGAAACCTGAACACAAAGAGAAAATAGAAACAATATTCTATTTTTTTTTTTTAAATAAAAGGTTTCCACCCTCAAATTCCAGCTTCCTGTCAGTCAAATTGCAAGGGGATCCCATTTACGATCCATACACATTTTCTGTCGCTATTCACACTTGCGCATGATTCGATAATATCTTGATTTGCAAATTCTCTAATTAGTGACCAAACTCTTAGTGGACACCCCAGGAGGGAGAATGTGTCAGCATTTCGGCGGTCGGGATTCCGGCGTCGGGATTCTGAACGCCGGGATCCCGACCGCCGGGATATTAACTGCATCCCGGCCATTCATATCGATGTGCAATGTTGATGTGCAGCTCTAGAGCCCTTAATGTGTCAGGAGAATTGCTCTTGATGCAACGCCAAAGACTCGCTCATGAGTCTGAAGGCTGATTGATGTGCATCGAATGTTTTTGCTGAGACCTCTGTAAGTATCAGAGGTGAAAAGTCGACTATGGCTGTCTCTAAACACAGGACACAAAACCCCCAAACCTTCAAACCTGGATTTAAGATTAGCTCGCCGCTCTCCCAGGAGACAATACTACCAGATATATTTAAATGAAATTTAGCAGAAGGACCAATCCAACAGAGCACTAACAGTGAACAACATGCATTGCTGGTGGATACCAAAGGTGCCTACCAACCGAAATAGCAACAGCAGCCAACGAAAAAAATCTATCAACTATGCTCTTAGATGATTATTGCAGACAAAAAACTATAATACCCATACCACTCAAGCTAATATGCACCCTGAATGGTGACCAACCCTCCTTTCCATCCTTAAAAAAACTTAACGACAAAAGCACAAGTAGAGCAAAAACAAAAATAGGAAAACAGGAATGCAGAGGCCACAAAATCCCAAAGAACACGCCCCAGAAAACAATAGGACCAATTAAGCACAGGATGTGCCACAAGCCAGCCCCAAGACTACTTGAGATTTAGGGGGTATTCAATGTCAGGGGCACGGCTGTCGAGCTAGCGCGACAGCCGTGCCCCTGTCCCGTTCTCGGTTAGCTCTCCTGGAGCTCGGCAGTCGGGATTCAATGTCCCGGCCGCCGAGCGGCGAGAAGGGGGCGTGGTCGCGAGTTGATGACGGAAATAGACGAGCTCCGGCCGGGAGCTCGCCTATTTCAGGCTTTTCTCGGCAGAACGAGCCCGACAGCTTGTGATGTCGGGCTCGTTCTGCGCAAAACCCCTGTTCAATGCTGTCGGGGAAGACAGCATTGAATAGGGCCCCGCAGCCATCTCCCCCGTCAGGAGATGGCTGCGGGAGCTCGAATGACATTGAATACCCCCCTAAATTTACTCCGCTCTTCAGCCACTAAGCCTTTCTATTTAACAAAAACACTCACTCCCTTATCACGTTCTAAGCACACTCTAATAATTCTAGACTATGGGGGAAATTTACTAAGATGGGAGTTCTATTTCACATGGGATGTTGCTATGGGCAACCAAGCAGAGTCAGCGTCTTATTTATTTAGCTTCTAGAAGATAATAGATAGTATCTGATTGTTTGCCCATATTAACATCCCACGTAAAATAGAACTCCCATCTTAGTAAATGTTCCCCTTATACTTTAAACAGCACCAAGTTCACACTAGTATTAACAGTCTAGGGCCAATCCTTTTGCAAGTTCCCTTTCATGAATATTTGGACCCTGGTCTTACAATATAATAATTATCTATACATTCCTTTCCTTTCTGACTTTCTGATTTACTGTAAGTAGAAGTCTTTTTACTACTATCTAACTTCATGTCTATGCAGGGGTCAAGGGTCATCATGGGTATTCCGATTTGTCTGTGGCTATGCAGCTCAATGTGCAGCATGCTGCACTGCACTGTGTTCTTTCACATATTATAGACAACTTCAACATTTTCAGCAGTTTGTGCTACAGTAGCTCTTTGGTGGAATCGCACCAAATTGGCTAGTCTTTGTTTGGTACTTATGAGCTATCTGGGCGCCCGATTTTTCGATTGTATGCCTTAAGTTAAGGCATACAATCAGATGCGATGCGATGCGATATCGCATCGCATCGCATGCGACCATCGGATGCGATGACCCGATTTTTCCATAGGAATCAATGTTAAAATGGACTGAGTCCATTTTAACATGGAATTCAATGGGAAAAAGGGGTCCTTTTCATACCCCTACTATCCAAGTGGGCATGGAGTTGGATATAAACCTGTGGCGAGCGTAGCGAGCCACCGAGCCCGAAGCGTGGCGAGCGAAGCGAGCCCCGCGAGGGGACGGTATTCTGTGTCCCCTCGCGGGGCTCGCTACGCTCGCCACGCTTCGGGCTCGGTGGCTCGCTACGCTCGCCACAGGTTTATATCCAACTCCATGCCCACTTGGATAGTAGGGGTATGAAAAGGACCCCTTTTTCCCATTGAATTCCATGTTAAAATGGACTCAGTCCATTTTAACATTGATTCCTATGGAAAAATCGGGTCATCGCATCGCATCGCATCGCATCCGATGGTCGCATGCGATGCGATGCGATGTGCCCGATCCGACCCGATTTAGAAATCGGACGCCCAGATAACTCACAAGTACCCTTTGTTTTTATGCATCAATGAGCCATGGACACCCATGATTCTGATTACCAGACCTTATTTGTACCACTTTTGGTAGGTAATCGCCACTGCATACAGTGAACACCACAAAATATCTGCTTTTTGGAGATACTCTGATACGGTTGGCTAGCATCATAGTTTGGCAATTGTAAGTCACTCAGATCCTTCAATTGCTGCCTAATATACAATATCACACCATTTGAAGGATGCCATTGTAAACAGGATAACCAATGTTATTCTCATCTCTTGGTGATGCTAAGTTTGAGGGGTGTATGTGTCTCAATTAACCTTGGCCTGATGGGGGTTTTGAAGAAAAGAGCAGAGCAGAGAAGTTGGATTAGGTGGACAGTCCACTTGAAATGGTTCAATACCAGTGCCTAAATGGTGTTCTCCTGAGGGAGGGATAGGAGGACACCACCCAGGCACTGGTATTGGAACTTTTCAAGTGGACTGCCCAACTAATCCAACTGCTCTGCTCTTTTCTTCAAAACCCCCATCAGGCCAAGGTTGTTGCTTCAACAAAAAAGGACATTGGGACACCACCACCTGCTCATTAATTGGACTGCAATTCGCCAGAAAAGTGAGTCTAATCCCTGCAATGGGACATACCACCTAACAGTGATAACACCCAAGCCAGGTTTATGGATACCCATGATATTTCTTTCAACCTTAAGGACCTAATTTTGGGACTTTCCTTATTTAACATCAAAGAGCACCAGTAACGTATATTCTAATTCCACTTGAATAATTTCCTAGTGCCACAATCTTGACATACATCTTTTTCAACAAGTTGAAGTGCTTACTTACTTTTTACATACATTTACATGCAATGTTTTTAAGATTTTGATTATATATGTACAAGATTTATTATTAAAATATAAATATTTTTAAATTTATCCAATTGATCACAGTTCATTGTAAATTGTAAATCTATCTATCTATCTATCTATCTATCTATCTATCTATCTATCTATCTATCTATCTATCTATCTATCTATCTATCTATCTATCTATCTATCTATCTATCTATCTATCTATCTATCTATCCTGTGTGTATACAGTATGTATGCTATGGGTGTGTATGCATACATGCTATGTATGTATGTATGTATGTATGTATGATGTGTACAGTATGTATGAAAGACAAGGGGGCCCCTAAAAAATCACTATGGGACAGATGTAATAGCATCTTTTGGACTTTTTTTTTTAAAGAGGCAATAATTTTCAAGGCAAAACCCTACCTTGTAAATGATTGGCCCTTTAAAAAAAAAACAGTGATGGTTACACCATTAAATTGCCATTAATTCTGATAACCCAGCACCATCTGGAGTTTGCACATTTCAAGTAACAGGATTTCAGTGCCAGAAACCAGCTTTATGATAGGAACGTTATGATAATGTTGGCTCATGCAGAAGTGAATGTAGTTGGAAATACGCGTGTGTATTTTGCTTAGCTGGCAAAGCTGATTGAATATGAAAAATTAACCCAGATTGGCATGGATATCATATGCAACACCTTTACTTCTGGTGACAAAAGCAGTATATGCCCCCATGGACCAATGCACCCTGTGCTTTACCCACCTCTTCTGAGCGGTGCACATGCCATCATAACTAATTGACCAAGGGGGCAGGCAGGTGTGTCCATTAGCTTGGCTCACTTTCTGCTGTTTGGAGCATCTAGAGACACTCTAAGAAGTAGCACAGATCCCTGTAGCATAATGGGAAAGGACACATCATCTCTCCCTACACAGTGCGGGAGCTATGGTGGTGGCCTGCAGCTACAGTATGTGCAGCTATGGCTGGTAACACCCCCAGGATGTGGCCACAACACCCAGCTCCTAGCATGCACCAGCACAGTGATTGTAAAACATTATAGAAGTCCAGTACACAGTTCATAGGCAACATAGTGCATTGTAGTTATAGGGCCAAATGTAATATGGTTTGAGAATCAGAAAGTGAGAGATTTTGGGAGAGTTTTCCCATTTTTTAATCATCCTGGTTATTCAGTGTAAATGATTGCCACTTTAAAAAACTCTCCCAAAATCTCCAACTTTCTGAATCAAGTACCCCTTAGTGATCCGCTAAAAATATAGTGGATATGCATCTGTTTTGTGCTCGTATATGTCCTTTCCAACCTTGCTGTCCTATATACCTTAGTTTAAGGAGTCAAACATATTCAATGCATCTCCAGAATTACATGTATTCTTCATGATCCTTGCATTTGAAAACCCGAGTGATGAAGGACAAGACACCCAGAAGCACAATTGCCAAGCCTGTCTCCAAGAAAGCTGTGCATCGAGGTGTGACATAGAGTGTTTTCAATAAAAGTTAGTTACGATGTAAAATGAATATGATTTGTCATTTTTCAATAAGATAATTATGGTAATAAGATCAATGCTCTACAATAAAATGGCTGTCTTCAGCCTGCCGGTGACTGAAAACAAATTAATCTTCAGTAATTTTCTTTGAATTGGCATCGAAGAGCAAACAGCAATATATATATAAAGCTGTAAATAGATGACAAATACAAAACCAATTCTCATTATCCAAAAGCAGGACATTATATGGATTAGAGCAGTAAATATCAGGAAAACACCCTCCACTCCGCATTAGTAATTCAGTAATGGCCACAGAATCTAAATCATCTGCACTGAGATTAGTGAATTGCTTTCAAGACTCTCTGGAGAAGCAAAGCCCTCTATTCTCCAGTTTATCTCACATATTAAGCATTTTACTAAGAACAGCTTATTGCATGTTTCTATAGTCTTACAAAAGCATCAGTTAAGCATTTTGGTGTATAATTAGAGAACTATTTGTCGCTAGATCATACTATGACATGAAAATACTCTTTGTTCCCCCTTGAATTGCTTTCGACCGGCATAGACTGTTGCATATTGATAGCTTCAAGCACTGCTAACAAATATAAAATAAAACATAAATGAAATAATCCGCTCATATGATGTGTTTAATGGTCTATAGCAGTGCAAATGCATGCAAACCAATGAAATGCAAGACTGGGTCTGCAAAAGTAGGTCACATAGTGGTTTTAATAGTCTATTAGGATGTACACATGCATGCAAATGGAATATAAAATGGGATGCTGTTAGAGTAAGAAGATTAAGCAGACCATAAAAACCTGACGCCATGGATTTAGTCTCAGGGTACTTGCAGTCAGATAGTTGAATCTATTTGTTAAAGCTGATCTCTTATGAAGCATTATGAGCAGTTTCTTGTTCTTATTAGTGACAGTGCATTGTAATTAGAATTAACTGTTTCTGTACCTTAAATACGTTTAGTCTCTAGTATAGATAGCTGTGGATGGATATTCCTGTCCACTGAACAGTAGGGGTATCACCTCACAGTTTGAGTACTTTAAAAATGGGCATTTGCTTTGTTTGCTCTGAAGGTGTATTTCTGCATGCATTTACATGTGTCCGATGTTGCTGCTGTTTGAAAGGTAAATGACCCCTATAAAATTCTGTGAGCATCCCATGCATGTTACAGTAGGTGCAACATGTATTTCCTTGTCTCCTCCACTTCGCTTTGTTCCTACAGTAACTTTATTAAATTAATTTTGGTGCCACCTTCTGCACTATATCCAAAATAGAGACAGTGCACACCTAAGTTGTGCACCAAAAAATATAGGGGTGTGACTTTATGTGGAAGGGGTGTGGCCAGAGAATAATACCAAATTTACATTACACTGCACAGTAGTGTACCTTACTCATAGAAACATAGAAACATAGAATTTGACGGCAGATAAGAACCATTTGGCCCATCTAGTCTGCCCCTTTTTTTTACCCTTCAGGTAAACTCAGATAACACCACACAGTAGTGTCCATTATTCAAATAACACCACATAGTTGTGTCCATTAATCAAATTAAACCACACAGTAGTGCAATAACAAAGGTTGAACTTGAACATAAGTATTTATTCAGCCTTAACTACTACTGTATGTAACTATGTAACATGTTACACCACAGTAGAGCCCCTTGATATCATTCCTCTCCACAGTCTTCCCCTATCATACAGGGTATAGGGTCAGTAAGCAGTGTGTGAGCTGGGTTTAGTTTTGAAAAGCAGTGTGTGTGTGTGTGTGTGTGTGTGTGTGTGTGTGTGAAGATTAGTAGTAGGGGTACATTAGCCATTTTCACAGTAGAGGATCCGCTGGAAACATAACATAAGCGCATGTACTCCTGCACACCAACACATGTGTGAAAGAATCAGGCATAAAGCCAGAGTCTACAATGCTGCCAGAGAGGATGGGCCTGCAAAGAGCATGCACATGGACCCTCTCCTCTCTTAAATACCTCCTGGGTAGAGGCGAGGCATCAGTCACTGGAAGAGCAAAGAAGGCATGAGGGAGTGTGAGTGGAAATGAAGCAGGAGAAGTACAGTATGAAGAATGTGGAACGGATAAGTTGTTTGAAGGTTGATTCAGAGACTTATGTATTAAAAAGAGAAAATTCTGGATGAAAAGTATAGAGGTAAATTACTATAATAAGAGCTGAATTTTCTGCAGACTTATTTATCATGGTAAAGCCGGTGGAACAGCACTTGTGCAAAGAGGCCAGTGCTGCATGAACAACAAGTCAATGGGGGGCAGTATCAGCCTGGGACATTAAGGGACCCCCAGGGAATGCAGAAGTAGGAGCCCATGTATAGGATGGTGGCCAGCATAGGGGGTATGGTCAGACACCACAATGTTGTAACTAACCATTACAGAATGCATGGTTGGTTTGGGCCCCTTGAGGTTATATATATATTAAATACTGCTAGTGCATACATAGCAGTATTTTATTTATATATATATATATATATATATATATATATATATATATATATATATATAGTATATGCACACGGGCTCACTGTCGAGCAACGGCCGGCACTCACGGAGACTTGTTTAAGAAGAATTAGATACAACACCCAGGTGTGGTCAACATTTCTGAGGTTTTTATTAATCTCTTTCGTCAGGACATCAAATGTGAATGTACATAGAAAACATTTAAATAGCTTACCAAACGGCCCACAGGAAGCTCCTGCACGCTTCACCCGTCGGGGAGTCGCGATGACGTCACTAGGGTGCGTCCCGCATCGGCATCTCGACAGACACCCCTGGGGGCGTGTCAGGATGCATACACAGACAATCACCATAGGAACTGTCAAGAGATATCAAATACACAAACAAAAACAGCTTATTAACAATGAATACAAAGCGATCAGCAGTTTTAAAACATTGCAGAGCGGCAGCAAATACATAGACAGTGATCACAGAATGAGCTACTGTACATAAACTCAATGTAAGGGCAGCTGGTATAATGGGAGGACACTACGTGGGTTACAGAAACTATACATATAATGTCACAGGAAACAATATAAGCTTTGTTTCTCATTTAGCCCCAAAGGGGCAACTGTCTGTAATCTGTCTATCCAACGTGCCTCCCTTTGCAACAAAACCTTGTTGCGATTGCCACCTCTAACTGAAGGGGGAACCCAATGTATCATTTTACATTTTAAAGAGGCCATGGAATGATTCATTTGAATACAATGCCTGGCTCTTTAAAAGTGCGAGTGGTCTTCCCCACATACAGTTTCCCACACACACATTTGATGTAATAAACCACGTGTGTGCTCAAGCAGGTAAGCGGAAATCGGATACAATATTTTTAACCCGATCTAGGATGAGAGAAACAATCTCCAGGTTCCAGGGCATTGCACGTAGTGCAGCCCAAGCATTTGTAGTTGCCTGGTTTTCTGGTGAGAAAATGAGGGGTCTGATTACTCTTGAAGGATGAAATATCATTATGGACAACCCACTGTTTATTTATATTTTTGCCCCTTCTATATCCTGGCATAATGGTTTTGTTTTTAAACATGTCTGGAAAGAGTCATTACTGACCACTGGCCATATAGATTTGGCTTTTTGTAGTATGCCCACGGACATGGTGGAGTAATCCATAGGGGAAATCATCCTATCCGTGAGATTGTTTTTTGCTCGAGTGTGAAGGGTATCTACTCTACGTATACTTAGAACTTTAGATTTAGCCTCCTGTAAGGTAGCCCAACTATATCCTCTTTTAAAAAATTATTAATCAAAGAATCCATCTCAACAAGAGCATCACATTCATTAGTGCAAATCCGCCAAATCCAAGGAGTTGAGAGAAAGGCAGACCTCTTTTTAGTGCAGGCGGATGGTAACTGTGTGCCTGTAACAATGTATTTCTCTCAACCTCCTTATGGTACAGTGAAGTGACAATCTCATTTTGTACAATAGCCATGGACACATCTAAAAAAAATATTTTTTCATTACTCATCTCAAAGGTAAATTTAGTGCCCACATCCTTCTCATTGATGCATCCTCCGGTCCTGACCAAAAAAGGCAGATGTCATCTATATAGCGACAGTATAAAGAAATACTGTTTGCTATCTCAGGGTTAGAAAATAAAATCTCCTGCTCAATGCTATACATAAGCATTAGCGTGGCTTGGAGCTACGCAAGGACCCATCACACACCCACATTTTTGGATATAGATGGCACCATCGAACAAAAAATAATTGCGGGTGAGGGTTAATTGTAATAATTGCAGGAATAGATCAATATCAGGGCCCTTGTACTGAGGACTGGAGAAAAGCAATTTAAAAGTCGCATGTAAACCTCTATTGTGCGGTATGGTAGTATACAGGCTAACAACATCAATCGTAACCATCTAATGCATACCACTTAAAGGGGACAGATCTTGTAATTTGAGTAATAAAGAGGTGGTATCTTTAAGGTAAGTAGACAAATGCTGAATGACAGGCTGCAAATAAAAATCCAAAAGTTCTGAGATAACGTAATAAAGTGAGTCGTTCGCAGCGATTATAGGTCTACCAGGCGGTTTGGCGGGATTTTTGTGGATTTTTCAAATAGTGTAAAAAACAGGTAATTTGGGAAATTGCAGCATAAGGGAATCACAAATTTTCTTAGAAATAAGGTTCCTATCTACTGCAGCCAACAGAATAGAATCTAATTCTAATTTATACTCCACAGTGGGATCCCCACTCAATTTTTCATAGAACAAAGGATCGTTCAATTGGCCATATGTCTCCTGTTTATAATCGTTTAGATTTTGTACCACTATCCCCCCGCCTTTATCGGCGGGGCAGATAGTGATGTCTTGATATCCACTAAGATCACGTAAAGCTCTCATTTCGGACATAGTCAAGTTGGACCGACTCTGTAATGTCTTATTAGGGCTGTCCATGTATTTGTTCATCTCACGTGAGAAGAACTTAATGGCTAAGTTTGTAGACATAGGATCATATTGAGATTTAACCCGTATAGGACACTCTTCCCTAGGCATATCAGAGTCGCCAAAATGTTCTTTCAAACGCAGCTGTCGACAGAATTTGAATGTACTGTATCCACTTTGCTATCAAAAGATTCACATTCATGTGTGGGGATGAATGTAAGGCCTTTATTAAGAACAGCAACTTTAGAGTTAGTGAGAGTTCTGTCTGACAAATTAAACACCAGATTAGATCCTACGGCTTCTTTTTTCCTTTGCCTTTGCCCTTGGCATCCACGTCTGGTGTATTTTCTACTATACCAACATTTCGGGCTCTGATGGCCACCCCTGAAGGGGGCTTCTTAGAGGTTCCAGGCCTTTGATCCATACTGGGGTCATTGTCGCTTGCTGAGGACGCTGCACCGCTTTAAGATTCTGTGTCAAACCTCACTCTCCTGTACTTGTGTTGCTGTCTGGCCAACTGTACTTTTCTGTTTTTCACCCAGCTATAGACTTTTTGTTCCGCGTAATCTTTGGTGACAGTTTCCATCTTGGATTTTTTTAACTTAACCAGTTCCATTTTGTAACGCTCCACTTGTTGAGTCAGCTTATCAAGCCAATTGGCACAAGCCATAATGTGGACAAGTGTGCAGCTTCAAACAGATTGATCTGGTCCACCACCAATGCCTTTTCCCGTTTAGATTCCTCCACCACAAAAAGTAATAAATCAAACGATCATTTATTTAATATACCTGCCCATTTACGGCAGAATATATATATATATATATATATATATATATATATATATATATGCACTTAAAAATACACCAAAATCCTGTGCAGTATAAGCTGATGTAATTCAAGTGCACAGCCTGGTGCCTGATCGGTAGCGGAGGAGATTGGCTCTCAGGCATTGGTCCCCAGGCATTAGGGGGGTTTCCCCTGTACCCTGTGAGCCTGTCCAAACCTGCTAGGTGATGACTTCTCAAGGCCCCCCTCAAACTAGCCCCCCCCCCTCCCTAAAACCTACTGGGTACATCTGTAACTGGCACTACTGGTGACATCTGTAACAGCACTATTGGGGGCATGATATGTAACTGGCACTAAATATGTGCTATAAAATGATTGCTTGGCATTCAAATTCAGTGTCTGAGACAGTACATAAACTTTGTTACATGTTTTAAAAACTTGTTTCATACACAAAAAAATATATTTGTGTGTATTTCATGTGTTTGATGTGTTTATACAACATAAAAGCAAGGTACATCAAGATACCTCATTCAAATATAAAAATATTCTGAAATACAGAATAATCCTTTATCCAAAATGCTTCTGGCCCCGAGCATTTTGGATAAGGGATACTCAACCTGTACCAGATTTCAATTAATTTTGTATAAGTATAAAATGTACAGGGAATTGACGTACACATTTAAGCAAAGAAATGATTGCTACATTTAATTTTCAGAAAAACACCTCCTGTTTGCCAAATGATTAGTAGATATAAATATTTACATCCATCAATTGCTTCCTGCAGCGTATTCTCAGATGTGGTCCCAGCATGGGTATCACTTACAGGAGCCAATGAAGAACGGTCTACATCTGTCTAGCATAACCCTAGTGTGTTCTTATTGAACTGCGTGAATTCATTTGTTACTCATGAGAAATTCATTCCACACAAACAATAGTTTATTCTAAAAGTTAGGAACTGTAGACAAATGATTCGTTTTGTACAATATTGTTCATTTACTTCTTTAAAATATATCTTCATGATATATACGCAGTGAAAAACAGTTCCTGTTTATGATCAAGCTGAGTACAGTAAGGATATGTTAATTGCAACTCAATTATATGTGAATGAATATACACATATATACACACTGATGATTATGAGGGTGACCTAGCCACTTTTGATTGGCTGTTTGCAGAGTGACCTCCAGTTGATGGTACTTCATTCATAAGCATTGCAGCTGTATTGGAATAGCTAATTCAATTAATTAGCAACTGTCTATTCACATCACTTTATTGTTATTTTCATACAGACTGCCTCATGAAAAAGAAATCCCCATTTTATTTGTTAAAGGATAGGCAGCAGATGTGGAGATGTTGTATTTCATATATTATATGGTACAGTAAATACTACTTTCACATAAACACACATTGTTGTAACTTCTACCGATTTTCATTTAGTCAACAAAATGTGTGTGCCTTTTCCCATGTATATAAAAGCAGTGAGGTGTGGTGAGGTCAATGGCTGGTGAGTCACTGACTAGTATCAGAGGCAGATACAAAAGCATTATATTTTAATGTCAGCACTTGTGACAAAATGTATATGATTCTACTGCCCCAACTGTGCATGATGCATTTTTTTATTTCAGTAAAATGATTGTTTAATACACAGGGCCATTGAGACAGCTGTGGGGTCTGGGAACAGATGGGGTGTGGACATACTGGTCAATGCAAAATTACTTTGCACCTGGAAACAATGCTTTTTGCTGCTAAGGGGGATACTTGTCAGTGCCATAACACCTTAAAGCCACTCCAGAGAGATACTTTATGTTTGCCAGCCATTTCAGTATAATTTTTCCTGTAATTTTAAGATTTTTTTTAAAAAAAGGGGAAATATTTGTGACAATAAGCATATAGTGTAGGGGGATATTATTCCTGTAACATCCAGCATTCAAAAAATGAATGTGCTGTATTATTGCCCATAGTAATTCATACATGCAGGGTGAGATTTACTAGGATAAGAGATTCAGAAAGTAAGCGATTTGGTAAAAATTCTCCAGTTTTTTTTAAAGAGGCAATCATTTACACTTCAAAATCAAACTGGTTTTGCAGTGTAAATGATTGCCACTTTAAAAAAAACTCGAGTTATCTTACCAAATCTCTCACTTTCTGAATCTCTTATCCTATTAAATCTCACCCACAGATTGGATGTCTTAAGACTGAAAACGTCTTCTCTTTAGTATCACTCAAAGGAGCATAATTAGAACAGTTGTCAATGTGTTCTACAGTACATTCCTTTCAAAGTTAGGAGATTAGGAGACATACTGTACATGTACAATATTTGCATTTTTTTTTTTTGCTTACAACATTAGGGAACGCAAGACAGATAATATCAAATTATTCACTGCCACAGTTTGTACATGCTGATAGAATATAAAGACTTAAAAATGACATTGTGATGTTTTACACCCATACAAATGAATGCAATTGTGTGTCTTACTTTTGAGTATTTTGTTGAATTTGATCATGGACTTAAAGAATTCAAATAATATGGAAGCAATGTATAATACCTCCCTTTCTATTTTCAGTCACCGGCATTACTGCAGGGGAAGCTATGGCTGTACAGTACTACTGCTCCCATACTGGGACATAATAGGGGGATGCTCATATGCAATTATTATCATGGACAACAAATCAAAAGCCTGTTAAATGTCCAACTGTTAACTGAATTTCCCCCATATTCGTGAATAGGTGAATAATTGCAATGAACCAATACAATGTGAAATTGACTGCATCTTTTCTTGTAATATCTTGTTACTTAAATCTGTGCTATATGCTATACAGCAAAATTCTTCCAGTAATCATTAAAGTGAAATGCGCCACCTTAGCATTGTTGGTGGAGTCTTTAGTAATAAATACAAAATCCTGTTTGCATATATTGGGTGCGGCTTATTGTCTGTGCCATGGGGAGATATTCTTATTTTTTTTTGGTGGTGTTGTGGATAAAGAGTCAAGTGTGCTGCCGAAGTAAGGGTGAATAGGCAAGAATTGGCAATAAGATACTACAATCAGGTAACATTTGGCAGGTGAGAATCCAATTCATTATGACGTAAGGAAAAATATATACATATCTGCATTCCATTATCTATCTAGCATTGCATTGTTCTTTGAGCATGCTCTCTATGTCCAATGTCTGTAAACCATTGCTCACACTAGAGTCATTCCTACATTTCTATACCGTGTTTTTAGTCAAACGTCCAACTCTCTTCAATAGGGTCATACATACTAAGGACCTAATTCTAATTCATTCGGTCCTCCGTGCGTTTGCACGGAGGACCGATGGTGTGTGCAGACACACTTCTGCGCATGTGCAGACGCAGGGTGTGTGCACCCACGGCAAACATTCTGTTTGTCATGTGCACGCACCCTACACAGTGGGCGGGGGCGGAGAAGGGCAGGGGGCATAGGGCAGCCTCATTACCATATGGGAACGCCCATGGGCGTTCTCGTGGTAATGAGGCCGGGACGTGGGTTGGGGGGTCGGACAGCTGACATTACCTTGTCCTCGCACAGGGCGCCTGCAGTTTAAAGAAACCATATAAGTGTCTCTGAACTGTGAGCGCTGGAGAAATCATTCGATGGTCGTTGACCATCGAATGATTTCTCCACGCCTGCTAATGGTTGTAAATCACCCATTCACAGGCATACGAGGGGGTCACGCATACGAGGGGACGGCT
Source organism: Crinia signifera (assembly GCF_055691185.1). NCBI lineage: Eukaryota > Metazoa > Chordata > Amphibia > Anura > Myobatrachidae > Crinia > Crinia signifera. Next base: position 224,177,647 of record NC_139220.1, read on the forward strand.
GGCACTGTGGGCGGCGTCTGATGATGCTTACTTTTAACAATATAAAGATATATATAAACTTCATTTTCCTTTGTATTGTTTTAAGAATAAAATGTTTTTATTTTATTTTGTGTACTTTCGTCTTTGTCTGACCAGATTCTTGTAGCACTAGTTTCTTTGCTATTTTGGTTGCTTAAAGTACAAAACTTGACATCATGGGAAACATTTTATTTTGTCCCTTAGTACATAAAAATACATATGTCAGATGCTACTATGTATTCCTCAAGCATTTAAACATTACCCTTGGCACTGTGGCTTTGGGTACAAAACTGAATATTTATTGTGTGAAACATAATAATGTTGTTTTGAAGCTATGACAGAACCACTTATAATGCAGTCTTTGTTCACACTGAATACAGTTAGGCTGAGACAACATTCATGAGAATGTATCCTATCAATTCACATTGTAATTTGCATTTTAAATTATGAAAACCTTTATATTTAATGTGAAAATATGCAAATGTTCATAGACTAAATTACTTATATATACAATTGAATGCAAATAATTACCGAATTTGCTAAAGAAAAGGATGCCTACAGTAAAAGTACAAAAATGTATATTACTATCTTTGCAAATGGAATTTAATACATTTATCTATGTATTTAGTTGCTTTAGTACAGAAAATAGCTAATTGTCTGAATTACTTTTAATGACTTTACTCTTTATAAAATGTATCATTTAAAGAAAGCATCTGTAACAAAAGCCTAAAATGGGCCTCATTTACAAAGTGCAATTAAGGCTTTAATTATATTACAACTTAGAACCCAAAATATGGATGCAAAATGACATCTGAACATGTTTCTGTGTGTATGTAGAGCTGCATCTGTCTATAAATAATGTATGTAGTCATTATATCAACATGACATTTACATTGTTCACACTAGATTGTCAACATGGTCTGAATGTTGACATTGTCAAAATGGCCACAGTAAAAATGTTTAACATTCACAATGATGTTAGTGTTACGTTTATGGTTAGTCTTATGCTGAGATTAGTATATGGTTAGGTTTACAGCTTAAAAACTGTATAAATTGTATGTCACTAAGACTGTCATCATGCATAATGTTGACGTGATTACCATGTTGACATTATAGCTATGTCAACATTGTGTGTGTTGTTGGCTCAGCATTCATTTTGACATTCTGACATGTCAACATTAAAGCTCCATACACATGGAGCAATTTGGTCAATCTTGACATAATATTGCTCAGCATCCAAATGGTCGCTGATCAAAACGGAGTCCCTGCAGGAAAAGGCCGCTGGTCGTGGGAGCGCACGGAGACTGTTACACTGTACACATGGGCATATGGTCGCTCAGCGATATGGTCTCCCCAACAATATTGGCTGAAATCGCCCCCGGGGGCTGAAGACTGTTTTGCATTTCAACATTTGTTATCACCCCTCTAACTAAGAGTTTAGAATATAGATGCACCCACAGTGCGAAGCAATGACATGGGTAAAGATATATATGTCATCCACCATAATTTTGATAATGATGACTTCTTTATCTATATACTGTAATAAATAAATTATACAGCTTAGTACACTCACAAGAATTGAAAACACCAGAGCAAAACCATGAGAATGGACACAAGAGGGCTTACTTTCTTGCAAATGTTACAATGTGTTGCCCACAAACTCTCCACGCCACCCCCAGCTCCAACTCTCCATATCCAGCAAGTTTGAAACAGATCAGTGTCCCTGCAAAAAATGCTTTTACTTTCTGTTAAAAGGAGTAATTTGATCCATTGAGTGGCCTCTAGTGGTCATTGGCAGTACTTCACCTCATAGAGATGAGGAGTAGTTAGCCTTTTGTATATATAACTAATTGTAAATGAGGTGTTGTACACACTACATAACACCTTGGTTGTGCGCTATTGTGTTTGGTTGGTCTTCCCAGTGCACCTTATGGTGCACATTTTCTGTCTGTTGGAAATATGTACACATCAGCAGATGCCTCAGACTATGAACAAACCAGTTACATAACCAGTGATGTTGGTCTATTGATAAAAATCAGGTACAGTTGTACTCACTGTTACATGTACACTAGTGATTTAAAGAAGCTTCAGTGGAGTGAGTTTTCATACAGCTCATCAGCCGCTGAGTGTATACTTCAAATGGGCACCAGTGCAGGGAAGCTGGAACAGCTTTATATGCAGGTATTAACTAGGTCTCTCATCGGAGCTAAGCAGAAGTCTTCTCCCACCATATCATGACAGTCTCACCCAGTAAAGGACAAGATGACCCCTGCACATGCTCAACAGAGATCTCAATGGTTATCTTAGTCGAGGACAGTGGTTCCCAAACTGTATGCTGTGGCAGAAAAGGTTGCAGTTTGCATAGTAGTTTTCTTCTCTTTCAACAGATATTTGGGAATGTTAAAGGTTTTACATTCCATGACTGGGGTTATGGACTCACAAGGGGACTGATTTAAATATTGCTACTGCTACTGGTTACATGGAAGTAGCAGTGATAGCACTTTTATGTTAATGCAGCAGGAGGCATCATGTTTTCTGCTTGCATTGCATCATCTGCAACCCTTAGGATCACGCAAGCTGGCTGTTGCAGGTCCTACCAAGAGGCGAGGAAATCTCTATCCTCTGACAGAGATCTTGGCCTCATCCCTTCCCACAATGGTCACCCCTCCTTGCCCCCGAAATGGCATCAAACTATAACTCAGTACGGGTAAATCAGTACAGGTATGGCACTTGTGCAAAGTGCAGTACCAAACATTTCCACTACTTGATCAACATTTGAAGGCCCAAGGTTTTTTGTTTTTCATCTTCACCCATTCACCCCTTTTGTTCTGTTTTTTTTTTTTTTAAATTAAATGCTGTATTCTTACTATTAGCTTTGTATGTTTATGTCTGGAGGCTTCTTTGGTACAGTTTTAAACACCCCCCCCCCCCATATCTGCTTCTGTGAGGATGATGGGGCAAAGGTTTTGTAGTTTGGTCGGAGCACCTTGTCAATGAAAGTTGCCGATGGTTTTGTGGATGAAGGTGAATGGCTTGGTTTTCTTTCTGCAGTGGCTTGGGGGCTCTCCACCATAGTGAGCAGCTGAGCTATTTCTACCAGCAGGCGAGACATGAGCCCTCAAACATTGTTTATGCGGATTCAATGCCGTCTAGCCATCCATATGGAAATCTGTTGAAAATGTCCCTCCAAAAATGGCCACTGCCTAGGACGAGACAGATGATAGAGGTCCTACTTTACCACTAGCATTTGTCAGAGAAGCACATTGCTTATAACGTTAATCGGAAGTACTGGAAACATTTCTGCCGCTGGAAGAAGATACAGAAAGCATCATCTTCTGCCATAAAACCCCTGCCAATAACCATGAAACCCATGTCAATGAGCACGGAACCACGGTAGCGGTCAGGATGGGGAGAAAGTCAAAGGCATTTAGTACCACCCCCACCTGCAAACATGCAAATAGCAGCACTTTTCTTGAATTGAGGGTGTGGGCTAATGATGTGTAATCCCGTAACCACCCCCAAAGTTTCCAGCAGCATCTCCTCTCTGAGCTTCTTCTAGAGAGAGACAAAGGGCAGTATTCAATGAAAAAAATTCTCTGTGCATGGCGAGAGATTTTTTCTCTCGCCATGCACTCTCCGTGTTCCGGAGCCTCCTGCTCCCACTATTCAATGTATTTAAGACTCGCCGCCACTCGCGGCGAGTCTTAACCCCTGCAGCAGACGAGCGTCCGCGGCAGGGAGCTGACAGGGAGCCGTGGGATGGTGGCATCCAGGGAGATTAAAGTCGCCCTGGATACCCCAGAACATATGTGGAGGGGAGGGGGCTCCCCGGGACCAAGGCAGCACAGGCTGCCCCCCCCTATAGCCAGCAGGGGACCCAGTATTCACTGCACCCGATCGTGCATATTAACGATCGGGTGCAGTGAATATATGAATATCTAATGAGCGGCTCGAGCGCTCCGGCCCCCTGCTGGCTGCACTGTGCAAAAAAAAAAATTTGACAGAAAAATTAAAAAAAAAAACCTTTTAGTTTAAAAGTTCACATTCCAGCTCTCCATCAAAAGATGGAAAATTTCTACACAGAGAGAGACGGCGAAAATCACTTAGAAAGACTGCGAATATTTCACATTGAATAGGGTGGTTCACTTTTGGAGAGCAAAATGCTCCGTCCAAGGTGAAAAAAGCAAAAATTCTCCATAAAACACGGAGAATTTTTCTCATTGAATTCTGCCCAAATAATGTCAAGTATGATATGTATAAATCTTGTGTTTTTTACCATAACCAGGTTCTGTAAACTGCTTCAATAAAAACAGGAATTTAACAGATTATATGGTACAGCAATAGTAAACAGGAAAAATATTTTTGGGAACTCGGCTTTCTTATTTTACCAAGTTTTAAATCTTTTTTTATGTGCACTGCTTAGGCAGCAATTACCTCCTGAATGGAATTATAGCTTTCAATACTTGTCTGGAACACAGCTCACCAATGAATATTACATAACATACACAAATGTTGCTTCTAGTGACGAACATGATTAAAGGATGTAAAAAATAACACATGGGAACAATTATACCTTTAACACATTAACCAAAACACTGATTTACTTTTCACACTTTTTATTTTAAAGAAGTCTTTAGCACTCACTGTATGTGTGTGCTGGCTATTTTATTTTTAGCATACTGCATGTTACTTTAGCTGTGGTAATATAGGAGTTCTATTTTATCAGTCACTAATGACTATAAATGCAGCTTATCCCTTTGTTACAGCATAATTTAGTGTAATGCATAACTAAAATTAACTTATCCTTCTTTCTTGACTGCTCTGCTCTGAGTCTGTAGGCATTGTTGCTAGTGCACTTCTATGGGTAGGATAATGCACGGATAAATATACTTGGTGACCGCACATTGAAATTCAGTTAAAGGGGACCTGTTCACTGTGTCTCAGTAGTGCACCATCTCTACAGTTTTTCTTATTATATGATCAATTTAAGATTCACTAATAACACTTTCAGACCGCAAACCCATGTCCATTCCTGCATTTTGAACACGGGTTCATCCTTGCGTCGACCCGTGTCAGACTCTTTATATACCCCTTTCACACTGCACTTCAACCCGGGTTTTATTACAAATTGAATTTTTTTCTGGCTCACAATAATGATGTCACAAAGGAACCAAAAATGAGGGGCGGACATTGTTCACAGCAGAAGCAGCAGCATGGCGGACTTCTCTGAGCTCATGAATCTTTGTGCTTTGATTCTGTGTGATTCGGGTGTTAGCATGCAGCAAAATGTCACACTGTGCAACATGCTGTACACTTATTTCATGCTGAGGGGAAGTGCACAGTTTTGGGCAGAGAGGAACAATGAGTGATGCCTTTATTTGCGCAGGAGGAGAGCCATTATCTCAGCAACTATGTTGACCTTACTGCCTTTGAACACGGCATCAGCCTGAACATTGTGGGCCAGAGACCGTAGGCACTGGCATTCTTTTATGTTAGCTGTGGAATCTTTACAAGATGGACAGTGGATGGCTCATTTTCGTATGTCACGTGGCACGTTTAAACACCTTCTGGATGTACTGACCCCTGCATTCACTATGCAGACCACCAACTACAGGAGACCCGTAGAGCCAAGCAGGAGGCTAGTCATCGCCTTGTGGTGGTATGCTACACCCAGGGAGTACCACACTCTGTTTTGCTTGTTTGGAGTTGGGATTTCTACAGTCTACAGCATAGTCTACCAAGTGACACGGACAATACTGGATACTCTCTACCAGCGGTCCATCTCCCTTCCAAAGGGATAACGCCTAGAGGACACCATCCAAGGTTTCCTGCAGGTGGGGGTACCCACAGTGTTCGAAAAAAAGGGAGGGGGGAATTGGGAGGTAGTTCTGCACAAGAACATTTACAGTTATTTGGGTAATGTCCCCAGTTATTAATTGCCGTGTTATAATTGCAATTGGTACATGAATGGGGGTGCTGCCAAAGACAATATTAAAGATACAGAGAGCAAAAAAAGAAAAGGGTACATAATATTGGACTAAGAACAGACGAATAAACCCCGTTTCTGTAAACCTAGTCTGAAACCTAGCAGACTACGTACCACTGTGGAATCAATGATATACGAACCCTGTTCAGACCCCTCATCCCCATATGTACCCTAAAATATAAGTGTTTTGAAGAGACATAATATCAAACAATAACACTACATGCCTATAAATATCTATGCGGGAAATTGCAACCCAAATAGAGGAATCTGATTAACTATACACACTATCAGATAACCCAAGCAATCCCCTAACAGGGTACCCCAACACAACAGCGTGACAATTGCAATTTAAATAGAGGAATCTGATGAACCATACATACTATCAGATAAACCCAAACAACCCCCCATAGGGCAATTTAACCCTCTCATAAGAACTCTGCTTAGCGGGGCTTAGAGTGTGTGTCAAATACGGGTGTGTGACATACACCGCCTGAATTACTGAGTGAATAAGGTCTGAATGTAATACAGACTGCGTATATCCAAAGTAGGGCTATTGTATGATACCACACATATCTCTGTGTCTGTAACCAGTTAACCACGACGGGTCTGAATTTAAACAGACGGCGTATATTCCAATAAAACTATTTTATGATACCGCATATATCTCTGTGAAAACCCAGTCGGATATCTGGCAGATGACTAACTACTTTTGAATTAATGAGATACGGATTTTCGTATCTGCTCATGAATAACTATGTGGGCAATTGCAGCCTAAATAGAGGAATCTGACATACACACTATCAGATAACCCAAGCAATCCCCTACAGGGTATTCTAACGCAAGCGTGACCCTCCTTTAAACTATACTTCTGGGAAGAATCACGTATGCAATATGACAATATTGATACTAATGTCATAAATGATTACTGCCAATACCCTACCCTTTGAGTAACCAGCAACGCAGAATCAGCTACATGAATATAGCGTATGCAATTAATTAAAACAAAAGTATATCTCTGCCATATAAATTGCAGATTCTAATATCTGCTGATTGAAAGGACTTGACTGTGCTACATTTATTATTGAACCATACAATTGCCCCATCTTGAAGTACAGGAATGCAACAAATACTTTATCAGATAATTGTAGTAAAATAGAGGGGACAGACAGTATATACGCTGTCAGACCACCCACACAATTTCTGTGAAAAAGACAGCAAAGTCAGCGTGCTGCACAGGATAAAGATTAATCCCCACAAATACCACGTGGAAATACATTGGCACGCATTGCACTGTACAGGGCACACAATTTCGATCTGTGTATAGCACAGTACTCGGTCTATCTGCCACATCGGCTGTCACAAATTCTAAAAAAGAGAGATTAGACAGCACACACTGTCAGATTGCCCATACAATTTTTGCTAAAAAACAGCAAAGTCAACTTGCTGCATGGGAGTGGCATCAAAACTTTTCCAACACCACGTGTCAACACACAAGGCACGATTTGTATTGTGCACAATACGCAAAACCCTTTACCTGCGCAGAGTACAGAATTTATCTGTCTGCCACGGAACTTTGACACAGTTATAGATTGGTGTACATGAATAGCACCCCCCAAATGGAGTAGGGTGTGGACACACACCAACCAATTTAATCAATAGATATCCTTTCCAGTCGTACAACAATAGAGGAACCAGACACGACATAGTAATTGATTACCCATACGACTCCTCTGATTAATACGATTCCTCTGACAGAATTTACCATTCATATACATTGAGGGACACAAGATCCATAGTGATCAATCAACAGGAGGAACCTCACGATATAACCCACAAGTGAAGTGACACACACATAGCACGTGCATCTTTTTAACTATTGTTCAATGTTTTTGTCAGTCATGTATGTAGTCCTTATTTCACCTTGAATGGCTTCTTTTTATTTATATCATTAAAAGTTAATTTTTTAAATTACAACTCTTCTTCAGTGCGCCAGCAATAAAGACAATCATTTTCTTTTTTTTGCTCTCGGTACCCACAGTGTGCAGGGGCAATTGATGGGACACATATCCTCATTATTGCTCCATGTGACAGCCCAGCTGACTATTGTAACAGACAGGGGTGGCATTCCATCATTTTACAAGCAGTCGTGGACCACCAGTACTGGTAAGTTTGTTTTTGCAGTGTGTTTTATATTATGTGTATTTAGACCTTTTTTCTAAAATAAGCACACATTCTATTTAGCTTCACTGATGTCTTCATTGGGTGGCCTGACAGAGCACATGACTCAGGAGTCCTCACCAATTCTGACCTCTTTCAACTAGTGGAGGACAAGCAAGGTGGCCGGTTGTTCCCAAGAGAGGTAAGAAATTACATGTTTGTGAAGTTGTGAGGGAGACCAGGAGTGAGCCATAAGTGGCCCTCCACCTGTTGATGAACTACACATCTTGGCATGCTTTGCCTTACTTAGGAGATTTTTCCATGCTAAAACTGGTGCAAGGAATGCTTGTATGTATACTGTAGTTAATCAACATCTGTAGAGCAACTAAATACCACCATGGTGTAGGCAAAGGGCTAGATACCATCTGTCTACACACCCTGGTTATGGAGGTAGGTGGATAACCGCCACATTTTTGGTGTAACCAGCTGTGATGCCCCCTGTAACATGTCAATTATGCCCCGTGTGAATATACTTTTTCCACTTTACAAATATATATATATATTATTATTTTATATTACTTTTTTTTTCCATAGAAATCCAAGATTATTGATGAGGTTGAGATACCTGTACACATAATTGGAGATGCGGCCTACCCTTTACACCGCTGTACGCAACATGTGCAGTTGAGCCCTGATCAAATTGCCTTTACCCACACCTTGAGCTCGGCGAGGATGGTCGTGGAGAATGCGTTTGGCAGATTAAAAGGATATTGGTGCTGTGTCATGAAGCGCAATGATGTGGACCTGATGATAATGCCTGATGTTTGCGCAGCATGTTGTGTACTGCACAACATATGTGAGGCTCGTAATGAGCAATATCTGCTTGAGTGGGCTGTAAAGGACTCTCCACTTGAGTACTCTTCTGTGGATTCAGAAGACTATGTTGGGGATGATAGCAGTAATGCAGAACAGATCCGCTGTACTTTAATGGCCAATCTTCCCTCACTACTGTCATAGACAAATGCCAATACAAATTTGTTGTACCCGTTTAAAATTGTGTACTTCAACACACACAAAAACGTGTAAAAAACATTTATGTAAACAGTTATGTAAACATTGAAAGGTAACACAGAAATACTATAGTGAAAGGAGCATGGTTGCTTCAAAATATTTTTGGCACATTACACTAAAACTATAAAAAGTGCTTTACATATAAAAGTGGAATATTATAAAAATAAAGTGCAGAGTTAGGGTAAGTAGGGTGAGTATTCAGGACTTTCTACCATTTCTGCAGTTTCAGCAGGGTGAGCATGGTCAAAGGGCAGGGTTATATTGTGGGTAGGGGTGATTTGGGAACTGAGGGCCCTGATGTAGTTGATGGACATTTCTTTGGGGTTCCTCGGTGTCCCTGCTTTAACGCTTCTGTATGGCTATTGCCTGTCTCATAAATGTATTTTGCATAGTGTCCTGGGCCTTCAGAAATCTATTTAGATGAGCATCTTCTGGTGCAGTCATTGCAGTGTCCACTTCCGGCAAGATTTCGCCAATGACATTGACCATAACTCTGGCCATTTGTTCCTTTTTATTCACTCACGTTCTTCTTGGTGGAACCGTAGATATACTAGAAACAGTGGACGAACTGCAGGAGGCAATGGAGTCAGCTGCCGCAGGGTTTTTTGGTCTTGAGGGGGCGCTTCTCCATAGTCTCCTGCTGTCCGCGGATTCATCTCCGTAGTTGTACATTTCATTAGCCGACGGAGGAGCTGAGGCACGGAAGCTGCCGTCTCTTCTTACACAGAGATTGAGCTGGCAGCCGTCAGCAGGAGCATGCTGACGGACACCTGCTCCTGATGACGGATACCTACCTTCGAAAACTCCTTTTGCAGTATCCAATGTGCAGTCTGAGAAGGATCCACACGCTGGGCTCTTATCCAAAAAGGTGTATCTGTGAAAGACCAACTTGTCAATTGTTTTCTGAAATTCTCATACTAATTGAATGGTCTTTGCCGTCTGTTGGACCATTTTAAATTGTACCAAATGAATGAGAACAATATTTTATGTTTTTTAATCTGTATTTTTATTAAAATCTTCCAAATTGCTTGGAGATAATTGTATGTCATTTTGGAGTGATTGGTGGAGGATTTAACATACAGTAAGCGCACTTTAGTGTTTCTTGTTTATATATATATATATATATATATATATATATATATATATATATATATATATATATATTAGGGCGGAGTGAAAAAACTGAAATTGAGAAATTCAAAATCGGCTAGTGTGGAAAAGTTGTGACTTGACTTGAATAAGAAACGTGCAAAAGCATTTTGATCTGAATCAACATCTTCTGTTCTGGCAAGAGGCCGGAAGTTTCACTTTTTTGGTGAAAATGACGAAAACTATGAAGATGCTCCGATCTAGTTAAAATTATGTCAGGATGTCTTAGAGTGGTTCATTAATATACTTTAGCATAGTAAAAGAGAGTACGAGATTGTCCTAGTGCAAAGTGACTGACTTTGGTGGGAGAAAAAAATCCCTAATAATTGACCCATTTTCATGGTCACAATTGTGAATATTGTGTGTTTTCTCCTGAACGTGTTTATAATAGAAGAAGCACAAATAGTCTAAATGGAATTTCGGTGACACTGTGTGAAATATAACACTGCATAATAGCCCTTAATCAGACCTGATCCCAGTCCAAATTTGTTCTCAAAATGGGCAAAACAAATGCTGCTTTGCAGGTGGGGCAGATGTAACGTGCTGAGAGAGTTAAATTTAGGTCAGGTGTGTTGAAACTGAAATCTTAATTACAGTGTAAAAATAATGCAGCAGGTATTTACCTTGCACAGAAACAAAATAACTCACACAAATCTAAAGGTGGCCATACATCTACAGATCGATTGTCAGATTGGGCCGGTTGGAACAAACAGCTGGTAATATCTGAATGACAGTTTTTCAGCATTTCAAAGCAAATGGTCAACTGTCATTTGCTCTCATCTTTTACCAGGATTTTGTTCCAACCAGACAGATCGGACAATAAATCTGTAGATGTATGGCCACCTGAAATCTCTCTGCACATGTTACATCTGCCCCACCTGCAGTCCAGCATTTTTTTGCCCATTTTGAGAACAAATTTGTACTGCAATCAGGTCTGATTAAGGGCCATTATGCAGTGTTAAATTTCACACAGTCACTGAAATACATGAAATTGGATTTATGCTGCTCTCTTTGCAGTGCATATACAAAGATAGACAATCCTGTGTATATAAATAAGAAATAACTGTTGCAGTCTGTTATTGAAAAACAGTAAATGTTACAATAAGTATTACAAGTAACAGTGTAAACTGTCTAATGTATCATTTTACATATCACTTCTGTTTATTGACAGAAAAACAGTGTTGTATCCCCTATGCTGGGAACATGAATGGGCTGCATTACAGCATATAATTATGCCAAAGATAAGCCAATATATTAACTGTTAAATACGTTGAAGTGTATTATGATGTAATAAATTGTAAGCTTGCAGCAGGGCCCTCTAACCCCCAAGTCTGTCTGTTACCCAGTTTGTTTTATCACTGTCTACTATTGTAAAGCGCAACGGAATCTGCTGAGCTATATAAGAAACTGTAAATAAATAAATAAATAAACAAATACATCTAATGTTTAGGGGGGAAAAAACAAGAACATTGATTCAAAAAATAACAGGTTAATCATTCTATGAGTGGTGTCCAGCAGTACATATATGCCAATCACTGTGTTCATTTCTAGGCAGCAGGGCCGTCTTAACAGCAGTGTGGGCCCCTGGGCAAAGCAATGCACTGGGGCCCTTACCCATTCTCCCCTCCTAGGGGTGGGGGGTACTATCAGAAGCAGCTTTGATGTCCCACGGGTGGCAGGGGTTGCTCTATCTTCCACTCAACATGTAGGACCTGCAGCAGTAACATCTGCTAATTACTCCTTTACTGCGCAGGTGGTGGGAGGGTGAACACTAACGTGTGGAAGGGGGCACTGAGCTGAATGAAGGGTCCCTTGTAAATGACTTCCAGGGAGGTAGGGGGTGTTTTATACACAGGGGACGGTTGGATAATGGAGTGGGCTTAATATTCGTCATTTTCCGGTGGAAGGGCAGCTTGTTTGACTGCAGATATCGCCATTATCTGGAAATAGATTTCTTAGCTTTGGATAAAAACCTAGAGTCCCAACTTTCAGGAGGTGCTGGGAACTTGGGTATCAGAGATCAGGAGCCAGAGCAATCCATTGACAAAAATATAAAACTACACCAGACGTTTGGAGCTAGAGCAGGGACCGGCTGCTTGAAGGCTGATATCTCTGGTTCTGGGCATAATAGAGACAAGCCGCTAGTGTCAGAGAGAACCTGAGAAATATGACTGGAAATTGTAATTAACAGGTCAGATGTGGACTGCTGCTTTGAAGTTGGATATCTGCAGTTCCCCAGGGCCGATTTTCAAAATTCTGGTATCCCTGGAAAAAGGGGATCCACAGCTATCAACATAGAGCCCTTATATGCCTGGGTCACGTGATGATGCCACGTGACCGGATAGCGTTGCCGGGCAACAGGTGAGACGCTGGCTCCGGTCTGCGTGGGGATACAGCCGTTCTACCCACTGATACCGGCAATCGGTGACGGACGGCTGGCTCCCCCGCAGCTCAGTAGCCAGCATAGGTAAAACCTATACACAATTGCCTATCTCTGACCAAATGTTTAAAAGCTTAATACGTATCTGACCAGCGCGAGTCATGTGACTCCATTTAGCCAATCACAATAGAGGAAGACTGAAATGTAGTTGTCTTCTCTGTGAATATACATAAATTGATTGCTTTTGTCACTTTGAGTTTTATGATTTTTTATGATAAATATAGGACTGCCTCCTTTTATAACAATATAAGATATCTTTGTGAATTATAAGAATGCTTTTGATATATAAGTTTAGTATGTTTACAAACGAAGGGCGGTACTCACACAGGTGAGAGGACTAATTAGCTCCCCAGAGTGGTATAAAAACAGCTACTGTTGAGACAGCTAGCACTTGCTCCTGAGGAAGCCGGACACACAAATATACCGGAGAAACGCGTTGAGCTTTTACTGAGCAGACGGGGTACCATCCATCCAGTGGACCTATTCACCTTCCCTGCAAATTGGCATCTTTCTTCACCTAATCCTTCCAACGCTGAGGCTGTGGGATTTAGCTTGGTCCCTGAATTTGGATATCACGGTGAGCCACACATAAGGGGAGTGCTAAGTGGCAACACAGAGCACTGAAAAATCTTGGTCCAGTATAAACCCTTGGATTACAAAAATTCTTATTCAAAACACAAGGAAAATCAAGGATGGTAATATAATTACAATATTATACCCCAACAGCTGCTATTTGACTTTTAAAATTATATTTTTTATCATTATATATATTTTTTTCTACACCACCCAATGGTGGATGAGACTGAGCCCACTCACCATTAGTCCTTTTTAATATATAAAAAATGCATTAATGTGAATTAATTTGTATATGTATGTAATTATTATTTTGTTGATTTTATTATATATTTAGTAAAATACATCTTTTATTATTAACTACACACCGTCCAATATTGTTTTTTGTTCTAAACAACCAGCGCCAGTACTAACCAATTTCTTTGCCCCTGGGCAAGTGCCCTTTAAGCCCATACAAAAAGACGGCCCTACTAGGCAGGATTGATCAGCAATACTTATTACAGCATAATGCACTTTAATGTATTTAACTGTTAATATATTGGCTTATCTTTGGCATCATTATATACTGTAATGCAGCTGCAGGTGGGGCAGATGTAACATGTGCAGAGGGAGTTAATGTGGCCATACATCTACAGATTTATTGTCCGATCTGTCTGTTTGGAACAAAATACTGGTAATGGATGAGAGCACTTTGCTTTGAAATGCTGGAAAACTGCCAAAAACTGTCATTCAGATATTACCAGGTATTTGTTCCAAGCCAGCCAGATCTGACAATCGATCTGTAGATGTATGGCCACCTTTAGATTTGTGTTGAGTTATTTTGTTTCTGTGCAGGGAAAATACCTGCTGCATTATTTTTACACTGCAATTTAGATTTCAGTTTCAACACACCCCACCCAAATTTAACTCTCTTAGCACGTTAAATCTGCCCCACCTGCATTGCAGCATTTGTTTTGCCCATTTTGAGAACAAATTTGTACTGTGATCAGGTCTGATTAAGGGCTATTATGCAGTGTTATATTTCACACAGTGTCACTGAAATTCCATTTAGAGTATTTGTGCTTCTTCTATTATAAACACGTTCTGGAGAAAACACACAATATTCACAATTGTGACCATGAAAATGGGTCAATTATTAGGGATTTTTTCTCCCGCCAGTCAGTCACTTTGCACTAGGACAAGCTCGTACTGTTTTTTACTATGCTAAAGTATATTAATGAACCACTCTAAGACATCCTGACATAATTATAACTAGATCGGAGCATCTTCATAGGTTTCACTATTTTTACCTAAAAAGTGAAACTTTAGGCCTCTTGCCAGAACAGAAGATGTTGACTCAGATCAAAAAGCTTTTGTACGTTTCTTATTCAGGTCAAGTCACAACTTTCCCACACTGGCCGATTTTGAATTTCTCAATTTCAGTTTTTTCACTCCGCCCTACTGTATATATATATATATATATATATATATATATATATATATATATATATATATATATATATATATATATATATATATCAGAATCCAATAGTGGCGTTTCATAAACAGCAGTGTCAGATGACATGGGTTGGGGCCTTTCAGACTGCACGGAAATATGTTTTAGAGCTGTGTTCAACCATGGTAAAGACCAGGGTTGAAAAGCCGTGTTGCTCAACACGCGTATTCTGACTGTGGCGCTTTCACACCGCAGCTTGACCCATGTTGAAGCCTTCACGAACACGCCAAAAACACGGGGTCCTCAGTGCGGTCTGAAAGCGGTATTAGCCAGACTTATCAGGTATTCATGAGACACACCAATAAGGATTTGTCATCTAGCATAGGATCCACCAGTATTAGGGGTATTACACTTAAAATGTAGTTCCAAAATGACAACTCCACAGTGCACAATAAGAGATGTTGGTCCTGGTTAATCATCAAAGCCAAAATCATGCAGCACTAAAGTATACATGTAGGTGCTGTATCCTGGTCAGACCACATACGAGTGAGAAAATTAAATGCTGCCATGCAAAGTATGTATAAAATACCAGTTCTGTAAAGGGTATTCTTACAGTTATTGAAATTTGTGCAATTGCTGCTGCCCAAGTTACTTTCCAGTTGCATTTTTGACTTAGTATATGTGTATGACTGTTTATATGTATGTATGTATGTATGTATGTATGTATGTATGTATGGATGTTATTTGACTGCATGTGTGTATTTATTTATGTGTGTATGTGTGTGTGTGTGTGACTGTATGTATGACTATATGTATATATGAGTGTGAATGTGTGTATGTGCATATTTGTGTGACTGTATTTATGTGTGTGTATATGTGTGGCTATGTGTGTGACAGTACATATGTAAGTGTATATGTGTGTGAGTATGAATGTTTTCATACCTCCAACCATCACGATTTTGGTGGGACAGATACTGTCCTACCCCTGGGCTGGGGAAACGGTAGTCAATACAATAAATACTTACCTACTGCAGTTTTCCAATGTGTTGCAGTGTCAACCCAGGCAAATTCCTGAAAGCCCTCGATAGAGCTTTTCACAGGTCATGGACTGTGACACCATAGAGCACATGCACAGGCATGGTAGTCACTCATACACACTAAACTGAGACACTTGTTTCAACACTGGGTATGTCATACCCTCAAACATGACCCATTCCATTAGGTACAAAATGCTCTGCTCCTGCTTCCCTGCCAGTGGCAGTTACAGAGGTTGGACTCCAGCACAGTCCAAAATTCAAAGAGGGGGGTCACATCAACTGTCAGTGAGTCCAGGACAGTGATGTTTGGAGTGGCTCCTCTTTTTGAATATATACTGTTCTTCAGCCTAACCTCTGCAACTGCAACTGGTAAGGAAGTCCAGAAATAGAGAATTTTGTACCTAATGGAATGGGTCATGTTGGAGGGTATGGAATGTGTGGGCCGATAAGGTCAAGCATGCCCAGTCAATCTTAAAATTTAATCGGTAAAATGCATGGGCAAAACAGAAATCGTGTGTGGGTAGTACTACTTTTGCTTAGGATCCCAGATGGGTAAATAGAGCATATTGTTTTCCCTGCAATGGGGCTATGCTATTATCTGAAATTGCGAATCTTGCCAGAGAATATTGAATTATCAGCTGGTCGCTTTCCCCATGGTAGTGTATGGTTAATCAAAATCTAATGAATATTAGACTAAATAAATCAATGAGAAAGTCCTTTGGTTTGCAGCAGCTAACTGAAAGGACCCAGGTGCAAGAAACAGAATAGAATCCTCAGCATGTAGAGGTACCACAGAGGTCCCACAGGCCTAGGTTCTTCTGTGGGAAGTTTAATCTCAATGTTGTTTCTCATGAAGTCATGTAAATGTTCCACATAAATCTTGATACTCCACAAAAAGCTCTTCTTGAGGTAGGTTTCTGCATGCTCCATCTGACTTGAGACCAGAAGAAGGCTTGGGTGACTTGGTACAGCAACATGCTGGCCTAGTTTTATTAGGGTTCCTCAGACTCTGTCTGGGAGATCATCAGTGGCAATGAATCCTGGATCTACAGTTCAACACCGAGACCAAACAACAGTCAATCCAGTGGACCCCAGATGGCTTTGCACCGCCACAGATGCTCCTATATACTCTAAGCACACTGTTGCCAAGCAACACTTCTTGCCCTATTCCATCATGACAATGCACCTGCTTAGAAGTGCTGGAAGTGGTGTTTTGTTCTGGCCCAGCACATCCAGGACCTTGGTTATGCACTATACAGTCCAAACATGGCCCCCTGCAACTTCTGTGTGGTCCATAAATCAAGCGCAAAGTGCTTGGTAGCAGCAGTGGATATTTTTAGCCAGCATGTAGAAAACATACCTGCTTCAGACTGGTCCAGCTGCTCCACCAAGTGGTTGAGCAAATGCATCTTTGCATAGACTCCTCTGGTGAATGTATTAAAGAAATATAATGTTCTTTTTGTTTGTAAATATAATACTTTTTACGCATCTGGAACCTTATTGCACAGCCCTTGTATGTGTAATATTGCTGAAAAAAAAATGAAAGATTCTACATTAGGTATGAAGATATTCTGTACCACTGTGTTTTGGCCGCTCTTCCCAGGTACACATTTTACATTTATGAAACTTGTATGTGAACTGATATCCAAAGAAAAATTACTATATCTAGAACACTTTTAGCAAAAGTAATATTAAAGATTGTAGATATAAATTCCAGTTTCTGAAATCTAATTTACAGATTCCAATTTTGTGTTAGTTGTGTAAAAGAAGATATTAGTAAATGGCTATATGCCAGTTGTCAGAAAGTAGGTCAGGAAACTGACAGATACACTGAATCTAAACCAGTCTCAGATAACATCTCCCCTGAAGACATTTCTTCCTAGAAAATTATACACTCGGATGTGAGGTGTCAGAGATAGCACATTATTACATCAAATTTGAAAAATAAAACCAAAGAATGAAAAAACAAAAGAAAACAAATAAAGCCAATGCCTAATTTATATGATATATTTCATAAGCACATAAAAATAACAGTTGCACCTGGGAATTATAAATGACTGTCCCAGACATAGCAGTGGGACAGTGCCAGCACGCTGAAAATCTATCCAGTTACTCTACAGCTCACCTGCACATAATTACATAGCAATAAAAATGTCTTGACGAGATTTATTGACCTTCATTTCAAGGACATCTATTAATGCTTCATTAAAACAATAGGGGTTATGCAGACCTGATTGCAAAGCATATTTTTTTTAACAAATGGACAAAACCATGTGCACTGCAGGTGGGGTATCTGTAAATCTAATATGTGCAGTGAAAGTTAGATTTTGGGTGAGTTATTTTGTTTCTGTGCAGGGTAAATACTGGCTGCTTTATTTTTACACTGTAATTTAGATTTTAGTTTGAACACACCCAAATCTAACTCACATGTTACATTTGCCCTACCTGCAGTGCAACATGGTCTAAAAAATATGCTTTTCGATCAGGTTTAAATAACCCCAATAGCATTAACCTAGGCATCTCCAGAGCTACACTATTAATTGGTATAAATAAAGTTGTGACTCTTCCACTGTACTGGGTATGTAACAGGTAGACATGACATAAACTTCCCCTTTGAGAGGCAATGATATGTCATTGGGCAGTACTCAATGAGGCCATGTTTCACGGCGAATTTGTGCTATTTTCTTGTTGGAAGGTGATTTTTTTTGTCAGAAAGTGAATCACCCTTCAACGGGCACTTTTCGCCGTCTGCGAACAGTAAATGATGGACAATTCACCGTCTGATAGTCTCTGAAATTTGCTGTGGTTTTTCAATGGGTTTTTCAATGTGATTCGCCATGAATGTATTCAATGAGAAGATGGCAAATTGCTTTCTAAGTGATTTTCGCCATGTGTCACCGTGTAGCAATCGCCATCTTTTCATGGTGAACTGGAATGTGAACTTTTAAAATAAAGTTAAAAAATTTGGTGTAAATAAATCAAGAATTTTATTATCTAACGGGGCATGTGCTTACAGCACATGAATATATATTTAATTAAAAAATATATATATTTTTTTACACATAACAGCCAGCAGAGGGCCGGGAGCCGAGAGCCGCTCATTACATATTCATATATTCACTGCTCCCGATCATTATATATGCACGATCGGAAGCAGTGCTAGCGGCTCCTACCCGGTCCCCTGGTAGCTCTCCTGGGGGGGGGCAGCTTGTGCTGCCTGGGTCCCAGGGAGCCCTCCTACCCCCCACATACATTCTGGGGCAGGCAGGGAGACTTCCATCTCCCTGCCTGCCGCCGTCCTCCGGCTCCGCAGGGCTTAAGATTCACCGTCAGGGGCAGCGAGCCCCTGCGGCATTGAATACTGTGTCAGCGAGGGCTGGCAGCAAAGGCTGTAGCCCTCCGGAACACGGCAAATGTGCAGCGAATCCTAAACAGGATTCGCTCCACATTGCGATTATAGTCATTGAATACTGCCCATTGACTGTTCATCTCTCCTGTAAGGCAAGTAAGCACAGCTATATGTTGATGCTACATACAGTAAACAATTCTGGAGTGGCATTGACAGTAGAAAAGAGACTGTCTCCATTATTGTTTTAGTAATTTTTGTTTTGAATATTAGTAATCATTATTTATCGATATTTAAAAAATTAACATAATTTAATCTGAAATTGTTCTATGTTATTTGGAATAATGTCTGCTTATTGCTATTTAATTTAAGAAATTACAGAATAATTTTAGTTTTATCAATGTTATAATCAGAACTTTACAATTCTGAGAAAATAAAGAAATAAGACTTAAGTTTCTGCTCAGAAACAAAGGCTACATTACCATACTTAATCCTGTTATGCTTACCATGCACTTATCTATTTCTCCTCTGACATGTCCCCCTTTAGTATCTGTCACATTTCCCATTCCAGAGTCCATTCTCCTTCCCTCCTCTCTTTATATGCAGCAATTTCTTTCACTTATGTTACTTCTTGGTTGTGACATGTACAGGATACATACACCCTCTCATCCACTCTGCTCACCCTCTGATTGTATATTAGCCTTTGCACTAATTATCTCCTCCCCCACTTGTATCTTCTTAAAGCTGGACCCCTCTACTACAACTGAATTCTTCTGGAAAGAAAAAAAAAAGGGGTTGAAGAAGTCCCAAGGCGCAGCCAATTCGTGCAGCCACAAATTAGATGAGGGACCACAAAGGCGTCCCTACTGGCGGAGATTTACAGAAGAAAACGAATTTGTCGGCGCTGGATTTGTTGTCAAAGTTGATAGACAGAGATTCCTCAGTTGGGGTTTGGTGTACATGCAAAAGAATGTAAATGCAATGTATCAGAATAGCATATGGATATAGGGGTTATAGTGATAGAGCCCAGTGATTTCTGGAGAGACTCCGTACCCAACTCACAGGATAGTAGGAGGAGATACACATATAAGGGTATTGTCACAGGTTTACTGGAATCCCTGCCTATTCAGCTCGGGAATTGGCTAGACCTAACGCAGAGGTGTGAAGTCTAACCGTGCCGAGGGTTTTCTGCCAGTGACCCCTCCAATTGGGATTTGGGCTTCTGCGGCACTCGACACGTCGGTCACGGTCCTCTGGTTAGGTTTCCCTTTATGAGCTGGAGGCTGGGAGGTACATAATATGAAGAAGCGGTCGTCTAGCCGGGTCGGTATCTATACGGTCAGTTAGGAGCCCAGGGGAGAGGCAAAGGAGGTCCAAGACAAGCCGGGTCATACACGGGAGACACTGGTTGCGGTACACTGGGATGAGACGGGAGAATAGTTGAGAGCAAGCTGGGGTCATACACGGAGAAGTCACAAGCGGAGTACAAGGGGTTAAGCGGAAGAATCGTCAGTAACAAGCCGGATCAAACAGTAGCAATAGAGACAAGCACTAAGGCACAGTAACACTGGAGTAGGTGTGAGCCTATACTCTGGCGGGGTTTACCTGTCAGGGACTTCCTTTTATCCCTGCAGGCAAAACCCCTAATTTCCTGCCTATCCCTTTAAAAGTTCATGAGAGCGGCGTGCGCGCCCCTAGTGAGCGCGCACCCGCCTGCCCGACAGAGCCCGCTTCCTGTCTCCCTCGGCACCGCCGGGAAACCATTGCTGGAAGCGGGGACTCCAGCGCCCTGATCCAGCCAGCCCCGCACGCCGCCCCAGCCCTGCTGCCGTCGCTGCTGAGCCTGGAGAGGGCGCCCGCACCACCCACGCCCCCGGACCCGGTAAGTGACCACCGCGGTCCGGGAGGCTGTGACATTACCCCCCACCCTAGGGGTGGGCACCGAACACCCTATGAAAGGCTTCTTGGGGTATTTCTTATGGAACTTGCGGAGTAACTGTGGAGCGCGAATCTCAGAGGCCTTAACCCAGCAGCGCTCTTCAGGACCGAATCCTTTCCAGTCGATGAGGAACTGAACACGACCCCTGGAAATTCTTGAATCCAGAATCTGCTTTATCTCATATTCCTCATGACCATCTACTAGGAGAGGCGTATGAGGCCGTTTGAAAGAGGAAAACTTATTGAGAATAAGTGGTTTCAGAAGTGACACATGAAAGACGTTGGGAATCCTAAGAGAACTGGGAAGTTTGAGTCTTACCGCCACTGGATTAATTACTTGAAGGACATAAAAGGGACCGATGAACTTTTGGGCTAACTTCATAGACGGAACTTTGAGCCTTAAATGTCTCGTGGAGAGCCATACCCTATCTCCGGGTTTAAATTGAGGGGCCGCTTTCCTTTTATAATTGGCAAAACGTGTGTAGCGATCAGAGGTTTTAGTAAGGTTTCTTCTCACCTCAGACCATATATTCAAAAACTTTTTAACCGTGTGTTGGACAGCTGGCAGAGTACTGGAAGACTTGGAAAAAATTTCAGGAAGATTAGGATGGAATCCATTTTGAATGAAGAATGGAGACTGACCGGTGGACTCGTGGTACAGATTGTTGTGGGCAAATTCTGCCCAAGGAAGCAAAGACGCCCAATCATCTTGATTGGCTGACACGTACATCCTTAAAAACTTTTCAAGATCCTGGTTAACCCTCTCGGTCTGCCCATTGCTCTGGGGATGGTAAGCCGAAGAGAAGTTGAGTTTGATATTAAAAGAAGAACATAAAGCTCGCCAAAACTTGGAAGTGAATTGGACTCCCCTATCTGACACAATACTTTGAGGGAATCCATGCAGTCTAAAGATATTTTTTATAAAACTCTCGGCCAGCTGAGAAGCAGATGGAAGGCCCTTGAGGGGAATGAAGTGAGCCGCCTTGGAAAAACGATCCACCACCACCCAGACAGTATTAAAACTTTGGCTAACAGGAAGTTTAGTGATGAAATCCATCGAAATATCAACCCAGGGGTGAGTTGGGACTGGAAGAGGCTGAAGTAAGCCAGCTGGAGCTTGTGGTATGGACTTGTGTTGAGCACATGTATCGCAAGCAGCTACAAAGTTCTTAACGTCTGTTTTGACTGAGGGCCACCAGTAACTGCGACAAATGATTTCTGTAGTCTTCTTGACACCAGCGTGTCCAGTGAAGTGAGAGGAGTGGAACCAACTTAGCAGTTTAGTTCGGGACTTTAACGGCACAAACGTCTTCCCTACGGGGACTTTAATCTTTTTGGAGAATGCAATGAAACAAGAAGACTTTAGAATGGGCTTCTGGTCATCTAACTCCTCTGAGGCAGCTGGCCCAAATACTCGCGAAAGTGCATCTGCCTTAATGTTCTTGTCTCCTGGACGATAAGTTAGCACCAGATCGAATCGGTCAAAAAATAAGGACCATCGAGCCTGTCTATAATTTAGGCAATGAGCCGTCTTGAGGTACATTAGGTTTCTGTGATCAGTATAGACTGTTACTGGAAATTTTGCGCCCTCCAATATATGACGCCTTCCTGTAAGGCCAATTTAATAGCTAACAGCTCCTTGTCCCCTACAGCATAATTCCTTTCTGCAGGTTGAAATTTCTTGGAGAAGAAACCACATGCGTACCATTTGTTAGCCTCATCTTTTTGGGAAAGGACTGCCCCTACCCCTACTGAAGATGCATCTACCTCCACAAAGAAGGGTTTGTCAGGGTTAGGCCGCCTTAAAATGGGTGCGGAAAGAAAGAGTTGCTTGAGTAATGAAAAGGCTCGCTTAGCCTCAGCAGACCACTCTTTGGTATTCTCGCCTTTGCGAGTGAGCTTGGTTATAGGAGCTACTACAGAAGAATAACCCTTTATGAACTGTCTGTAGAAGTTGCAAAAACCCAAAAAAGTTGAATGGACTTTAACCCTACTGGTTGTGGCCAGTCAGAGATTGCAGACAACTTCTTTGGGTCCATCCGTAATTCTGACCCAGTAACAATGAACCCCAAGAAAGGCATCTCCTGTTGTTCGAATGAGCATTTCTCTAGTTTGCAGTACAACCGGTGCTTACGAAGACGATTTAGAACTTCTTGAACATGCTGCTGATGTACATGAAGGTTTCTTGAAAAAATTAAGATGTCGTCAAGGTAGACAATTACAAATCTGTTCAAAAGATCTTGGAAGATATGGTTCATGTATCTTTGGAAAACTGCCGGGGCGTTGCTCAAGCCGAACGGCATCACCAAATACTCGAAGTGTCCATCTCGCGTATTGAAGGCTGTCTTCCACTCATCTCCTGACCTAATTTGGATCAAATTATATGCCCCACGGAGATCAAGTTTTGTGAAACAATGAGCCCCTTTGATCCTGTCAAAGAGTTCGGAGATGAGGGGGAGGGGAAAACGATCCTTCACCGTGATGGCATTGAGACCCCTATAATCAATACAGGGCCTGAGACCCCCGTCTTTTTTTTTAACAAAGAACAGACCCGCTCCCGCTGGTGACTTGGATTCCCTGATAAAACCCCGCTCCAGATTATCCTTAATAT
The DNA here is from genome assembly GCF_055691185.1 of Crinia signifera. Classification (NCBI taxonomy): domain Eukaryota; kingdom Metazoa; phylum Chordata; class Amphibia; order Anura; family Myobatrachidae; genus Crinia; species Crinia signifera. Next base: position 224,201,408 of record NC_139220.1, read on the forward strand.
ACTCGGAAACTGACTGAGACTCTGCCATGGACAATGGAAACACTCGACCCCGAGGAGGACATTTCCCAGGAACTAAATCTATGGCACAATCCCAAATTCTATGGGCTGGTAGCTTCTATGCTTCCTTCTTGCTGAACACATCCGCAAAGGCTTGGTAAGCGATTGGAAGCTTGGGGCTGGTTCCCAGTTTAGAGGAGGATATAGAACATGAATGACGTTTAACCTGTTCAAGGCATCGCCCCTGACACTCCTGCCCCCATGCCAATACTTGAGGATGCTTCCAGTCCAGGACAGGTGAATGCAACTGTAGCCATGGCAACCCCAAAATTACAGGGTTCTCTGCTGATGGAAGCACGAAGAAGGGGATGGACTCTTGATGGAGAATCCCTACTCTCATCTGTACAGCTGCAGTATTGGAACAGATGTTTGAAAAGGGCAATCTATTACCATCTACTCCGATGATGTGTAGAGGATTCTTCAGTCCGTGACACGGAACTCCTAAGCGCTTGGCAGTATCTGTGGTGATGAAGTTACCATCTTCGCCGGAATCTAGAAACGCTTTGAGGATCAAGGAAGAGTTTCTATAAGTTAGGGTTACATCGATGGTGAACCCAATTGCGGATACTTGAGAAGAGGTATACCATAATGTGCCTAACCTGACCCCCTTACAATCAGTTAGGCCTTGTCGTTTCCCGGACGCTTAGAACAAGCGGAGAGGAGATGACCTGACTCCCCGCAGTACAGACACAGTCGATTCTTGAATCTTCGCTCCCTTTCTGCGAAAGGAAGGCGAGCTTTCCCAATCTGCATGGGTTCCTCTGACTGCTGACTTGCCACGGAGGCTGATGCCGATGGTGAGCTAGTTGGAGGAATAAATCGAGGTGCCAACTTGAAACTGTACTTCCGGGACTGTTCCCTCTCCTTGTCCCTCTCTTGGTAACGGAGGTCCACACGTGTACATAAGGAAATGAGGTCGTCCAAAGAAGTCGACGGCTCTCGACCTGCCAACTCATCCTTAATTTTCTCGGATAGCCCCTGTGTGAAGGTGGCCATCAGGGCCTCCTCATTCCACCCCAGCTCGGATGCGAGGGTCCTGAACTGAACCGTGTATTGACCCACAGTCTGGGTTCCCTGTCTCAGCCGAAGAATGGCTGAGGCGGCGGACGTCACCCGGCCTGGTTCATCAAACACCTTACGGAACTCTGTGATGAATTCAGTGATGCTATTAATCACTGCGTGATCCTTCTCCCAGAGTGGAGAGGCCCAGGACAGAGCTTGACCCGACAGTAGTGAAATCATGTAGGCTACCTTCGCTCTATCCGACGGGAAGGATGCTGCCTGTATCTCAAACTGGATAAGGCACTGATTCAGAAATCCCCAACACTCCTTAGGATTCCCATCGAATTTAGCTGGGTTCGGAATGCGAAGTGAGGGAGCACTTGCTGCGACCACCGGGGGAAGTGGTGCCGGAGGCGGTGGAGTAGGAGGGGCTTCAATTCGTTGCATCAGGGTCTGCAGACATTGCATGATCTGTGCCTGATCCTGTTCCTGCTTGTTCACTCTGGTTAGCAGATGCTCCAGGAGCTCCTTTGGAGACGGACCGGCCGCTGGATCCATATTTATGGGCCAGAGTATTCTGTCACAAGTTTACTGGAATCCCTGCCTATTCAGCTCGGGAATTGGCTAGACCTAACGCAGAGGTGTGGAGTCTAACCGTGCCGAGGGTTTTCTGCCAGTGACCCCTCCAATTGGGATTTGGGCTTCTGCGGCACTCGACACGTCGGTCACGGTCCTCTGGTTAGGTTTCCCTTTATGAGCTGGAGGCTGGGAGGTAGATAATATGGAGAAGCGGTCGTCTAGCCGGGTCGGTATCTATACGGTCAGTTAGGAGCCCAGGGGAGAGGCAAAGGAGGTCCAAGACAAGCCGGGTCATACACGGGAGACACTGGTTGCGGTACACTGGGATGAGACGGGAGAATAGTCGAGAGCAAGCTGGGGTCATACACGGAGAAGTCACAAGCGGAGTACAAGGGGTTAAGTGGAAGAATCGTCAGTAACAAGCCGGATCAAACAGTAGCAATAGAGACAAGCACTAAGGCACAGTAACGCTGGAGTAGGTGTGAGCCTATACTCTGGCGGGGTTTACCTGTCAGGGACTTCCTTTTATCCCTGCAGGCAAAACCCCTAATTTACTGCCTGTCCCTTTAAAAGTTCATGAGAGCGGCGCGCGCGCCCCTAGTGAGCGCGCACCCGCCTGCCCGACAGAGCCCCGCTTCCTGTCTCCCTCGGCACCGCCGGGAAACCATTGCTGGAAGCGGGGACTCCAGCGCCCTGATCCAGCCAGCCCCGCACGCCGCCCCAGCCCTGCCGCTGCTGAGCCCGGAGAGGGCGCCCGCACCACCCACGCCCCCGGACCCGGTAAGTGACCACCGCGGTCCGGGAGGCCGTGACAGGTATCTTTTATAATGAATCCTCCAGGATCACCATGTGTTGTATAACTCCCAAATTATCAGGACCAAATAAGAATTCTTTTCACCCAAGGATGTGTATCGTACTCACTCTTTCAAGAGGTTAGGTGAAGCATATAACGGTTTCTTTAATGGGTGGTGCAATAGAATGGATTAAAGGGTCACCACTAAAAGTGTAGTCAAGTTCACTCTATACCAGAAAAGAATCACGTTTCCTCAGGTTCGTACCGTACTCACTAGATGCATATATTGTTTGAAGCATATTAAGGTATCTTTTTTGGAGGACCTTTAATTCCTTTTTAGACCTTGTCTCATATCCCACAGACAGTATTAGGCAGTGAGGGAGGAAGGAAAAATGTCTCATATGCGGTCCAAAAAAGCGATTTATTAAAACAACAAACAAAGATAAAACAAAGGATAAAAACAATTACCTGAGAGGCAGTCACATTGACCAATGACCACTTACACAGGCCCTTATTCTGATCGGTGCGGCCGGATCCGAATATGCGGCCAGGACCGTGCGTGCGAAACCCCGCCTTCCATACGGATCGCCAACTCCGTCCGTACGCGGTAAGAAGCTGGCCGAACGGACCGCAAGTGTATTTTACACGGAATACGCCTCCTCCATCTAAGGGAACCTCCCCCATCATTCGATGGTCGCAGACCATCGAATGCAGGACCGAGTGCTCCACCAGCTCCCGCAACCTCAGACCACACGGACATTTTTCCGTGCAAAAGCAGGGATCTGGGCGGGCAGCTGACATCCGGCGATGTCATATGTCCGCCCCCTACACATGCGTCACGGCCGCATTACCATACGTACGCCCAGCGTTTGCATGTGAACGCCCATGAAACGCGGGGCGTATGCATATGGTAATGAGCCCAAATAGCCCTTCACGCCCCTCTCCACCCCCTGTTCGGAGTGTTCACATATCATGCGGGATTTGACCGTACGCCCGCTCGCACATGCGCAGAGACGCCTCTGCACATGCGCAGACACAAAACATCGGCGGGCCGAACGCACGCGGATATATCCGCACCAACCAGAATAAGGGCCACAGAGAGACAGCTTACACCAATGTAGTCTCAATCGCTCCTGGCCTCTCCAGAAATCACCGGGCTCTATCACAATAACCCCTATATCCATATGCTATTCTGATACATTGTATTTACATTCTTTTGCATGCACACCAAACCCCAACTGAGGAACCTCTGTCTATCAACTTTGACAACAAATCAAGTGCAGACAAATTTGTTTTCTTCTGTACAACTGAATTCTTCACCTTATCAGAATATCCATCAGCTTGCATTGCTCAAACTTGCTCTGAAAATGCATTTTTTTTATTAAAGCCACCAACTAGTCAGTCAAATTATTTTATTTGTGCTTTTAGAAGATTGCACTGTCTCTCTGGGGTAGATGTATGAAGCAGTGATAAGGGAGGAGAAGTGATACAGTACCTGGTACTTTATCACCAGCCAATCAGCTTCTAAGTGTCCCTTTTTAAACCAGCCTATAACTTCAGTAACAGTAACAGTCAGAAGCTGATTGGCCCTCTATCACTCATCCTCCCTTATCACTGCTTCATACATCTACCCCTCTGTTCTGTTTTGTGTTCCAGCATCTGATTCTAATTTAAATTAAGAAGAAAAACAAAACAAGGTTGCTGAACTTTTTTAAAGTACCGGTATATATAAAAATAAAGAGGAAAATGCTTGAATGTATGTAAAACATTTTTTTCTACCTTCCCCTGATAAAATGGTGATAGTTATCAGATGATGAATGTGGTACATGTACTGCCCCAAACTTTCACAAATAGGCTGCACAGAGGTTGAAATAGGCTTACCCCAATCCAATTTGAGACTAGGTAAATAGCACTTAACTGATTACCCTCTATACTACATGGTTTTATACACATAGTTCATTTATTTGTCATTCATTGCATCTAAGAATGGCAAGCACTGGCTAATAATGCGCTAATGCTAAATAAAAAATAGTAACATATGTTGGCAGCTTATATTCATGAAGCATATGGAGCAACAGTTGCTATTGCAGAAATATTCCAATGATAAACATACAGATGATAAATCTATTATGAAGGCTTACATTCAATTACATTGTACTATTACCTTGGTATTTACTCACACGTATTCCTCCCTTTGGTGCTATTACAATACATTGCCAACTGTGTTGTGGGCGGCAGGGAAAAATGAAAGAATATGTTCACAATAAGCCACACAATTCTGAAGATTTGGTTTTGGCCATTTGGGTGCAATAAATGAGTGACGTCGCATTGTGAACTCTGGGCACTAAAATTGTGGCACAATATGAACTGGGGGCAATAAAATGTGGGATAATGTGAACTGGTGGCACTATAATGTGGCATAATGTGAATGTAAGCACTTGATTGTTGCACAATATAAACTGGGAACACAACAATGTGGCACAATGCATTTTGATGATGCTCCAATGTTCTATTACATAAACTGGGTCACTAAAATGTGTCATAATATGAACTGAAGACAATAACAATATTGTATAATATGAATAAGGGCATTACAAGATGACATATTGTAAACTGGGAAAATACATTCTGGCACAATGTGAACTCAGGACACTACAATTGTGACACAATGTGAACTGGGAGCACTACAAGGTGGAAAAAGTGAATTGTGAAACTTATATGAGGTATACAATTAACTGCTGCAGAGCGGTTTCTCTCTGGAAACATTAGGAAACGGAACCCCTAATGTTGCTATGGGACACACAAAGTTCAAGTTATACCACGGATTACATAGTTAATATTTTCAAGGCACTTAAGCCAATGTGTTAGACAACTATAAAAAAATCCTGTCACTCACACATCTGCTTTTATGGGTTCTCATTTATACTCTGTGTCCTAGTAGACATTGCATGCACACAACTTGAAAGTAAAGGTGTATGTCAACAGAAAACAAACCCCTCCCACAATGTACATGTGGTATGTGATGCTAACACATGGATTATGAGGGCCGTATTCAATTAGCCTAATTCGCCATGTTTTCTGGCGATTTTGTGCTATTTTCGTGCTGAATGGCGATTTTTTGACTAAAACGGTGAATCACCCTATTCAATGACCAGATGGCGAATACATTTCAAGGTTTTTATCGCCATGATTCACCGAGTAGCAATCGCTATCTTTTTATGGTGAAGTGGAATGTGAAATTTTAAAATAAAGTGTTTTGTTTTTTTACATTTGGTGTAAAAAAATCTGGAATTTTAATCTGAGGAGGGGCATGCTATTTTTATTCATGTGCTGTAAGCACATGAATATATATTTAATAAAAAAATATATATATTTTTTTTACACGAGCAGCCAGCAGGGGGCCAGAGCCGAGCCGCTCATTAGATATTCATATATTCACTGCACCCGATCATTACATATGCACGATCGGGTGCAGTGAATAACTGCTTCCCTGCTGGCTCTCCTGGGGGGCAGCCTGTGCTGCCTGGCACCCGGGGAGCCCACCTCCCCCCCCACAAACTTCTGGGGCAGGCAGGGAGACTTCCAGATCTCCCTGCCTGCCGCTGTCCTCAGGCTCCCTGCGGCATCCGCCGCAGGAGTTAAAATTCACCGGTCAGGGGCAGTGAGCCCCTGACTCGTTGAATACTGGAGCCCGCGAGGCTCCGGAAAGCGGCAGGCAGTGGCGAAAGTGCAGCGAATCCTAAACAGGATTCGCTGCACGTCGTCATTTTTCTCATTGAATACTGCCCTTAGTGTGAAGTCTGGATTTTACTGGTCTTACAATGATGACATTATCCAGCACAGTCATACCTCTTCTGGAAGTTTGAGAGCAGGGAAAAGCCAGAGGTCTGGCAACAGTTCTTTACTGTATTACAGTATCTTTGGCACATACTCAACTCCATAACTGCCAGAAACTGTAACTATCTGTAAGATACAAATGACAAATCTTTTGTAATGTTTTTAGTATGCAGTGGTTAGAACCTACCAAAAGTGGACCCAAGGCTCATTCATGTGTATTGGGAGTGAAGACTAGAACAGGACACACAGTGTATCACAGTTTGAAATGTATGGGGCTGTGTAGCAGCAGAAAAGTCATAGTGCCCATGATGACCCTTGTGTACTGCCAAATCTACCTACAATGGGCACATGAACATCAGAACTGGGCAATGGAGGAGTGAAAGAAGGTAGTCAAATGGTGAAGTAGAATGTCTACAGTATTTTGCATACAAAGACCCCCCCCCTGCTAAATTGGCTATATCTACAGGGAGTGATAGCTATTTTGGTGGGTTTGAAAGTTCAAGGAGCAATCAAAGACTTCCTAATAGTTATAGTTAAGTCTTAGTAAAGTACAGTATATTCAAAATAGAGTACTTGTTTCCTAGCACGGCGCCCATCGCATACCGTATTTAGTGGTGTGCGATGCGATATTCACGTTAAATTAACAGGAGTGCTTGTACAATGAAATATCGCATAGCATTGCATGCCAGCAAATGGCATGCGATGCGGTGCAATTTTTAATTGTACAAGCACCCTGATGGTCAATTGTCAACGCCACCCCCACTATCAACAGCAACCCGAAGCATGGCAAGCGCAGCGTCCTCCGACCTTTTCATACCCCCACTATCCACGTCGGTGTGGAGTTGATTGTAGATAGTGTGGCGAGCACAGCGAGCCACCGAGCCCGGAGCGTGGCGAGAGCAGTGACCCCCGCAAGGGGACGCAGAATACGAGCCCTAAGCGTGGCGAGCGCAAGTGGAATACATGTAAAGTAATCCGTGTCCCCTCGCGGGTTTTGCTGCGCTCGCCATGCTTCGGGCTATGTGGCTCGCTGCTCTCGCCACGCTTCGGGTTGGCGTTGATAGTGGGGGTGGCATTGACAATGGGGGTGCATTTAACATTGTAAGCATCCATTAGGGTGCTTGTACAATTAAAAATCGAATCGCTTGCATCGTATCGCATGCCGCTATATTGCATGCATTGCGATGCGATTGTATAAGATGCACTACGATCAAAATCGGGGACGCCGTGCTAGGAAACAAGTACCCAAAATAGTGTCTTTGACAGCAGAATACAAATGGCAATAATGAAAACTATAACAAGCCTGTTTTTGTACTTTCAAATTCAGTGGTCAAAGCCTCTCTTTAGTCAATATACCCCTTACTGGAGCAGGACATTTTAATAGTAAATATGAGATATAATTTGGAGTTCATACGGTTTTGTTTTGATTAAAGAGGGACTGTAATTGCTTCAGCAACCCAATGAAACCAACTTTATGACCTGGACACAGAGGAATGTTCAGCAATGGCAGACTCTGACAACAGCTAATCAATGGAGCTGTGGCACAAATGCTTAGGACAATATCCAAAAACTGATGGAATGGTAACAGGAATCACTGTGAGCAACGCTGAAAGACCTGTGTGCAAGAGTTGCATAAAAGGAAAACAAACCTGCATCCAATTTCCCAAGTCAGTCAGTAGAGCAGAGACACCGATAGCTCCAGTGCACAGCGACGTATGTGGTCTGATGGAAGTGCAATCGATTAGTGGCTACAGATACTTTATGACTCTCATCGATGATGCCACAAGAATGATGCACGTGTACTTTGTTAAAGAAAAGAGAGAAGTAGTCAGATCAGAACAATTGTGGAGTACAAAAGTTTAGTGGAGACTCAGACAGGTCTGAACTTAAAGATCCTGATATCCGACAATGGTGGAGAGTACAACAAAGTATTAGCCGAATCACTTAAAGAAATATGTTATAAAGCACCAACTAACAATTGCGGACACCCCGGAACAGAATGGCGTGAGCGATGCTGAGTGACGCTGGCCTAGAAAAAAGATTTTGGATAGAAGCAGTATCTACTGTATCTACTATTTACCTAAAGACTCTAGTGCCTACAGTAGCTGGAGGCCTGGTCCGGGAAAATGCCAAGTGCCAGTCATCTTTGTGTCTTTGGGAGTATTTTTTGCCCATATACTCAAATAGAAAAGACGAAAACTAGATCCAAAATCCATACAATGCATAATCCTTGGCTACTGCGAAGAAAGTAAAGGATACAGACTTTGGGATACAGAAAGCAAGCGTCTTCTAATATCCAGAGATGTGGTGTTCCAAGAAACCGCGCCATTGACTAAAGCAGTGGAGCAAGGAGAAAATGTATTGCTGGATGTACAGGCAGCAGAAAGTGTGTCTGAAATAGAGACTGAAAAAGTGGAAAACCAAACACAGTTTCCTGAGAAGTAACAAAGGTGTAGCTGCTAAAAGATACTATATGCGAATAATGCTTACTGTGAACCTCAAAACTTCCAAAAAGCCAAGTAAAGCAATGATTGGACATAGTGGAAGTCTGCAATTGACACAAAGCTGTTAGCACTGAATGAAAATAGTATATGGGCTATAGTAGATAGGCCAAGTAACCGTAAAAGGATGAAAAATAAGTAGGTCTTTACGAAATTGAATTCAGATAGGACAAATGCTCATTACAAAGCCCACCTTGTTGCCAAGGGATACACCTAAACCTCGGATTACGGAGAGATCTATTCACCAGCTGCAAGATACAGCATCCTGAAATTGGAGATTGCTATTGCCACACTACATAATCTACTGCTATACCAGTCTGACTTTGACTCTACTTTAAAAAATGGAGAATTGATGGAACAAGTTTATGCAAAACCAGTGAAACCTCCCATTGACAAGAGTATAGAAACGGATGAAGCCATGTCACCCACTATCCAGGGGGAGATAGAGGAGATGCAAGACATTCCTTATCAAAATCCAGTTGATAGTTTGATCTACTCAAGTACTGGGACTCGCCCCGACAGCACATGCAGTGAGTCGGGCAAACCAGTTTGCCATAGATCCTGGGAGACAACAGTGGATCGCAAGTGATGAGAACTTTGACAACATATTAACAAAAGGACTGTCAATATACTTCCAAATTACATTCTTAAAGACTGTGTACTTGAATGTTATTTTATGTTGATTTGTTTTCACTGTTTGCTTCTCCTAACCTATGTTTTTTGGTTACAGGTATGACTACATTGAAATGTCATGTTCTATTATATGTAACCAGAGACAGCCTGGAGCGAGGGGTAGTGTTGAAGAGGTGCGCTCTGCACCTGTCTCCTTTAAGTGGCAGCAGCATCATCATTAGCCTGATGGCTGTGTCCCTTGCGCTCCTCGTCCCCTGCAGTGGGCGCTCCCCGCATGCTGGGTCCGTTATAGACAGTGTGCCTTCAGTGTCCCTGACAGGAGTCCTGACAGCTACCCAGCGAGGGGAGCTTTCAATCACCACCTCAGAGAGTTCCCTGAACATAGCGCCACAGCGCCAGCCACAGCTGCCCTCACAGACCTCCAGCTACAAGACTGCCTTCTGTTTTGACTTCTTTAAGTCTTTAAGCCTACTGCATAGAGACCTCCATTACCTTGATACTGTCATCCTCCAGCTACAGGATATGATAAATACCTGTACCATACACCTGCCTAATATATATATATATATATATATATATATACACATGCTTTATACTGCATACCTGCAAGTTAGCCCTTTGACTACCTGTTAACGCTATGCTCACTCAATAAACCCAATTCCTGGTTAAGCTTCCAAAACGTATGTCATCTAACAACACCACACACACCGCTACTGTATATACTCTGCCGACCCCCCCCCCCGCTTTAGCCCAACTGCCACCTCCTAGTACCTAAACCTAACCTTCCTTCACCATGGCCTAACTAATCACACCTGGCATACTTATGACTGGGATGCTGTCTGTCGGGTTCCTAGTGTCGGCATTCTCATCAATGTTGTAATTCCAGCATTGGTATTGTAGACCATCTGGCAGCATTCCAACTTACTGTATGCTTTCTGCGTCCTAACATGGTATAAACTAACCAGGAGTGCATTGGTAACAGAATTACAGGGCAGATTCCAGTGGGTTGATGTGTGGACATTTGTGGCCGGGAGAAGCTACAGGGTTATTGGTTATGTAGGTGTGTTCAGTGTTAGAAGGTGGTAGGTTGGCAATGTTGGTGTGTAGTGGGCTCACTTTAAAAAAAAAATTCCATGACCACTTATAATTTACAATCCACTCATGACACCAGGGAAGTACATTGTAGTAGAATTAGTATAAAGATGCAAACACAACTGCTGGAAAATACACAAGGACATCTGCAACTGTGTCCAACTCAGAATCAGGCCCTATAAGTCCTCCATGGGGGCTGCTTCCAGAAATTTCCAAAGCTTGGTTTCCATCCCAATCAGCCCCTGCTACCAACAGTAGTTAATGCATTGTGCTATCAATACGAATAGCCGTATTTTCGGGATAGTAAATGTCAAAAATAAGTGTATTTCTGGATACAAATACACCTATTTTTTACAAATTTCCTTTAGTAAATTTCCCCCAAAATGTCTGTTGGTCTGACAGGAATTTTATCCGGCCATGTACACCCAGGTTTTTCACAGCAGCCAAGTATCCCTAACAAGTACAATTTTGGACTGTGGAAAGAACTTGGAATGCCTGACGGAATCCAGCACAATGGGCCTAATGCAGCATGGATCGCTAATGTGAGATTTCACAGTGGACTACGAGGAGTAAGCAGCCACCCAGACAGAAAGAGAAATTGCTAATCACAACTCCACTTGCAAATTTATATTCAATTCCAGAACCATCGAGCAGTTTTTGCCATCTGTGCAATTGTTAGTAGGTCCTCAACAAATCTGTGACTGAGACCGGGTGGAAGTGGTCATCGCTGACCATCCTTAAAAAAGCCTGGGCACACCTGCTTTTTTTTTAGACACACCAAGAAAACGGCAGGTTTAAACCTCCAAATGCCCTCTTCCTGTCAGTCTAATTTCAGTTACATTGCATTTATTATCCATGTGTATTTTCTGTCACTAATTCCCCTTGCGCAATTTATTAGTTATCATTTGCCAGATAACATCGCTATGAATTGTGACTGTGTAAATAAATAATTAATGCCTTCTCACTCTCTTATTAAGTATGAGCTTTATTTTTCTTGGAACCATAAGTGTTAATAAAAAATAAATAAAAATATATATAAAATTACCGCTATTATTCTGCTCCTAGCTTCCCTTCAGTAACATGAGGGGATTTCACCTTTCACTTTCTCTGCTGGCATCTGTGCTTGTTCAGCTGGTCAAACAGACATTCAGCTTCGATTTCCCTAATTGGTCCATGTAGACTATACTCGGTTTCTAGACAAACTGACTCCCATGGCGGCAAAGTTTAAGAATGCGCCCTTGCCCCCACCATCATGCACATCATCACTGCAGTGGAGGATGTATTCATTTTTATACAGTATTTTGTTTTAAACACACTGTTATTGTATGTAGATATTGTGTGTGTGTGTGTGTGTGTGTGTGAGAGAGTGTGTGTTTTGTGAGTGTGTGTATACTGTATCTATCTAATGTATGTATTTATATATAGATATATAGATATATATATATGTGTATATATAGATATATATCTATATATATCTCTCTCTCTCTCTATATATATATATATATATATATATATATATATATATATATATACATATATATATATATGGGAGGAACAAGAAGAAATGGGAAGGAGCGCTTCCTGGTGTATTAAACGAGATTTATAAAGGAGAAACAGCACTCCATGGTACTTCACAATAATGCTTGTACCTGTAAAAACAACTCTGTGGACTGGTTACCACACGGCTTGATAAAACCAAATCAGGCAAGTACAGCTCACTCGTAAGGTCAGCTCCGTGTCCAGGGCACCTCCGGTAGAAGAAGCGCTGGGTTGCGCTGCAGAATCGGAATGATCCGGGGTCAGGAACAACCAACAGGTGAGCAAGGCTGGTGAGCGTGGTAGGCTATATATATGTTACCAACATCCACAAAGAACTCAGAGGCACTTCTTCACGGATTTAAAAAATGCCATTTGTATTTTCAAAATTAATTAACATGCGGGTCAAGTTTTCAAGGCTCGCAAGCCTTTTTGTCACACTCAACACTAATTTAGGTCTCTCTACACATGTTACATCTGCCCCACCTGCAGTGCACATGGTTTTGTCCAGGTATCTCGAAACTATGTGAAACTAGAAGTCCCATCATGCCTTGCCACAGTTTTGCTATTAGGGAATGCTAAACCTATGGCAAGGCATGTTGGGATGTGTAGTTTCACAACAGCCGGAGGGCCACAGCTTGGAAGTGCCTGGTCTTGTCCATTTGAGAAAAGAGCAGCTTTGCGATCAGGTCTGAATAACCCCTTAAGTGCCTAACCCTCCTTCCCTGTAACCTAAAACTAGCCCTCCTTCCCCGCATACTTTCCACTAGGAATGTCAGCTATCGGGATTCCGGCTTTGGCATACTGATTTGTTTCGAAATTCCGGCTCTGATGTTCTGGTGGCAGTTGGGATGCCTTCATCAGTATACTGAACGAGGGCATCCAGACTGCCGGGTCCTAGTAGTACTGAATATTCAGCTGGTGACATGACTATGGCCCCCTTGATGTGATTTCAACAATGTCTTAAATGGGCTATAGAATAGTCACCCTGTTAGAAAGAAGAATGTATTAATTGGGTGAGTACAATATTGTTTTGCGAATTTTCCAATTTTAACTGTGTAACTTTTGCAAAGTGGCACATTTAAATTGCAATATTTATAAATGTCTTAAGGGGACTTTTAATTAGCTTCTGGTGACAGATAAGATTAATGAATAAATAAAAAACTAAGTAATATACATTCAATTACAGTACAATCTAAAGTCCCTCTTCTACTGTATGTAGAAATAGCTACATTGTAAGAATTCTCTGTGACCTTAATTAGGCCATGTGCTTCAAATTTCTGTTTTGGGTAATTTACAAGCTTAGAATCAGCATTGTCAGCTGAAATGCCCTATTCCCCAACACGCTCACTAAATGCATGCTGATTATTTGGCTACTTTTCTGACAGGTGTTCCTTAAGGAGAGTTGAGAGTTACAGATAAAAATCTCTAGAGGAAGTTCCATTTTCTGTTAATATCTATGAAGCCTGATACAGTATGCAGTTGAACCCATTTGGTATTGCAGATGAATCAAGCTTGTTTTTACAATGTGCATATTCTCAAGAAGAGCAAACAGAACTACCACGAAGTCTTACGAATCATATGTGGGCATACATTTGTCTGCCAATTCCTTATTCCCCAATGCCAATCAGACCCACTGATTCTGATAATTTTTGGGTCAGTATTGGTGAATCATAGTGATCATTCTAGCACCCGCTATCTTTGAAAACCCATGCCGTTCCTGTTCCCTGCCTGGGGGGGTCACTGTCCGCTGTAGTGCTTCTAGCACAGTGTGGTTTGTATATCAGCATTGATATTGATGTTATTTATGTACTGTAATGTTAAGATCTGTCTCCCTATACTTTTCCATTGTATGCACTTTGTACGGTGCAGCAAAACACCTGTGGCTCCTCATAAATAACATATAATAATCTCCATAACCTGTTTGTAGGGCTACTCACAAGTCCTTTGCAGGCATATTCCCATTGATGAAGTAATATGCTTGCTATTTTACAACTCAGTCAATAATTCAAAAGGCTCTATCTTTATTATTTAGGTTATCGTGGATCAATCATGACCTTTCACTGTGTAACTGCATTTCTATAGAAAATGTAAAAGTAGAGTAGTTCTGAGCCTTTCAATTTTATAAATCTCATACATTTTCATCTTCAATATTAGGTTGAACATAGTAATGCCAGCCGCAGCTCTAGACCCATATCCTATTGGTATATGCCTATAAGTTGGCAAGCGCATATCAGATGTGGCAAGGCAGTTTGTCCACACATTGGGGCAGATGTATTAAGCCTGGCGAAGAGGTAAACTGGAGATAAAGTGGAAGGAGATAACGCACCAGCCAATCAACTCCCAACTGTCATATTTCAAACACAGCTGATTGGCTGATGCGTTATCTTCTTTCACTTTATCTCTAGTTTATCTCTTCGTCAGGCTTAATACATCTGGCCCAATGATTCCAAACCAGAGCAGGTTAATTGAAGATTATAGGTTACAAGTGATAGAAGATAAACAGCATACAATGTTATATGGTACAAATCTTTCCAGGGCTAAGTACTTTACCGTCAGACAGCACTTTAATGCTCCAAAATCACAGCAACAGACTTGAGCACTACAATATAAAATTAAATATACCGTATATACTCGAGTATAAGCCAAGTTTTTCAGCCTTCTTTTTAGCTGAAAAAGCCCCCACTCGGCTTATACTCGAGTCAGTGGCTTCTTTCCTGCGTCCAGCCATCCACTTCGCTGCCCGGCTGCACTTTAAACATAGGCGCGGCTACGGCAACATGGCCGCCGGCCTCCTGCACTATACATGTCCTCAGTGCAGGAGGCCGGCGGCCATGTTGCCGTAGCCGTGCCTTTTTTCAAAGTGGAGCCGGGCAGCCAAGTGGACGGCAGGGCAGTGGCGGCGGACGCGTACCCCCCCCCCGTGGAGCCTGTCAGCGGCGCACCCTAAACACCCTGGAGTCGGATGATGGAGGAGGTAAGCGGTGGCTGCTCCCTCCCCCCTCCTTGTGTGGTGTCCCTTGCATGGGGATCAACCTGTGGTGTCCCAGCTGTCAGCACAGGAATCAGCCTGTGGTGTCCCCCAGCCTGAGCAGCCTGTA
Source organism: Crinia signifera (assembly GCF_055691185.1). Lineage (NCBI taxonomy): Eukaryota > Metazoa > Chordata > Amphibia > Anura > Myobatrachidae > Crinia > Crinia signifera. The sequence continues at coordinate 224,216,539 of NC_139220.1, forward strand.
GTGCATTATGCAGGAGTAGCAGCCTGTGGTGTCCTGCTATTAGGCAGGGGGAGCCCCCTGTGGTGTCCTGTTATTAGGCAGGGGGAGCCCCCTGTGGTGTCCTGTTATTAGGCAGGGGGAGCCCCCTGTGGTGTCCTGTTATTAGGCAGGGGGAGCCCCCTGTGGTGTCCTGTTATTAGGCAGGGGGAGCCCCCTGTGGTGTCCTGCTATGAGGCAGGGGGAGCCCCCTGTGGTGTCCTGCTATTAGGCAGGGGGAGCAGCCTGTGGTGTCCTGCTATTAGGCAGGGGGAGCAGCCTGTGGTGTCCTGCTATTAGGCAGGGGGAGCAGCCTGTGGTGTCCTGCTATTATGCAAGGGGAGCAGTCTGTTGTGTCCTGGTATTTTTATACAGGGAAATATACCAGTAGCTGCTGCATTTCCCACCCTAGGCTTATACTCGGGTCAATAAGTTTTCCCAGTTTTTTGTGGTAAAATTAGGTGCCTCGGCTTATATTCGGGTCGGCTTATACTCGAGTATATACGGTAATATATAAAAATTGATAAATACAATAAAGAAAATACGGTGGGACTTGCCGATTGCCGATCGTTTTTGGCAGGAAGTGATGTCATCATAACTTCCCTATATATATATTTTCCCCTTATGATGAATTAAGAGATTTAAAACTACAAAAAGTACTCCCCATTATGGGTTGTAATTTTATGAAATTGATATAAATTTTTTTTTAGCTCATTAAATTTACCTTTATATACAGGTTACCTCTTATAGATTGATGGATTCCCTATTCGAAAGAGGGAAACTTTATCTGTGACTATTTTCCTACTTTGGTCAAGGTAGGAAATTAATCTGGTACTGTAGGTTGAAATCCATATAAGGATTTTTTGTGGAATACATCTAGTTGTATACATTTCCTGTGTTTACTCATTGTACCTATTTATACTAGAGATGTGCGGCGGGCACTTTTTCGGGTTTTGGTTTTGGTTTTGGATCTGGATCTCCCTTCGTGTTTTGGATCTGGATTGGTTTTGGCAAAACCACCCTTGCGGGTTTTGGTTTTGGTTTTGGTTTTGGATCTGGATTTATTTGGAAAAATGCTAAAAATTGCTAAAATAATAGTTTTCAGGCCTGTTTTTGCCCCTAAAGTGTTATTAAGCTCAATAACATTAGTTTCCACTCATTTCTAGTCAATTTTGATCACCTCACAGCTCACAAAATCGTTTTCATTTACTGTAGTAGGGCCAAAAGGTTATCCTGAGGTAGCTGGATGTCTAGGCTAGGCGACAGCAGTGGGCATCACATACAGGTGGACCTTACACTTCCAACCTGGCACATGTTAGAAGCAGAGCAGCACTGCAGGGGCAGATAGGGTGGCAGTTGAAATTGTCCTTGTAGCTGCGCTCCTCTGTTAGAAGAACCTCCACACAAGTACCAAGAGCCCAATGTGGATTGATTTTGCAGTTTGGCATGTGCAGCCAAGGAACAGTGGGCGTTTGGTGCAGCATTGACTGTGTCTGCAAGTTAGTATCTGTTTGTATCAGTTTAATATCTAATAAGACCACTATCTGGCGTGAGGTCAAGTGGTTTCTGGATGCTGGGAACAGTTGCCTGCTTATCAAGCTTGAACAGACTGGATAGGCGTGCATTCCACCACTTCACCACTTGACGTGTGTTCCTCCCGAAGCCACAAGCTTGGTCTAGTATGCTGACCATCAGCAGCTGTTGGGCCTTTTTCTTCCCAACCAACCATCCATCAATCCATCCATCATATCCCAATGATATGACCAATTCATGTGTGTTCCTCCCAAAGCCAGGCACTCGGTCTAGGAATGGATAAGACCATGGATGTGCCTGAGGAAATTTTTTCATCCATTATGGATGAGGTGGAGAGCGAATCACCCATCTCCCCACCATTCATCCATCAGATGCCCAAAAAGTCTTTCTTGCTCCGAAGAGCCAAAAAAGACGCAAAAAGACGAGGAAGGAAATGATTGGCGGTGGCCCCCCCACCCAATAAATATATATATAATAATTAGAGGAATGGCGAAGACCACGGATGTCTCTGAGGACATATTGTCATTCATAATGGATGATGATGGAGAGCGAATCACCCATCTCCCCACCATTCATCCATCAGATGCCCAAAAAGTCTTTCTTGCTCCGAAGAGCCAAAAAAGACGCAAAAAGACGAGGAAGGAAATGATTGGCTGTGGCCCCCCCACCCAATAAATATATATATAATAATTAGAGGAATGGCGAAGACCACGGATGTCTCTGAGGACATATTGTCATTCATAATGGATGATGATGGAGAGCGAATCACCCATCTCCCCACCATTCATCCATCAGATGCCCAAAAAGTCTTTCTTGCTCCGAAGAGCCAAAAAAGACGCAAAAAGACGAGGAAGGAAATGATTGGCTGTGGCCCCCCCACCCAATAAATATATATATAATAATTAGAGGAATGGCGAAGACCACGGATGTCTCTGAGGACATATTGTCATCCATAATGGATGATGATGGAGAGTGAATCACCCATCTCCCCACCATTCATCCATCAGATGGCCAAATATTTACTCTTGCTCCGAAGAGCCAAAAGACACCAAAAGACGAGGTAGAAAAAGATTGGCTGGGGCCCTCCCACCCAGCCCGACATCCGGGACATCCCATCCAATAAATATATATGATAATTAGAGGAATGGCGAAGACCATGGATGTCTCTGCTCCAAAGAGCCAAAAGGCACCAAAAGACGAGGTAGGGCCCTACCACCCAGCCTGACATTTACATGTCCGATTGTACAAAACAGAAAGAAAAATTACCAAGCCATAGTACAGAAATGCAACAGAAAAATCTACCAAATGATCAGTCTCCCAGGAAAAGGATCTGCAATGGAACCTCTGCAGAGAGTACAACTTACTCCACGCCCAAGAAGCAAAAGGTGATGAAGTCTTCAGAAAAGTCTTCCGAAAAGAAAAGTGAGGAAACCAGGGTGAAACGTCGATTAAGTGCAAAATCACCAACTGCTTTCCAACGTATCGACCAAAGTCCTGTAAAAAAGAGTCCTGCAAAAAATTCTGTACAAGAGTCCTACGAAAGACTCACCACAAAAGGAAAGCAAAGCGCTTGTCAATTCAAGTCAAAAAAATAAAAGGCGAGAATATGTAAAAGATATATTTAGTATCTGTTTGTATCACTTTAAAATCTAATAAGACCCCTATCTGGCCTGATTTTCTGATTAATTATTAATTGATAATATAATAAACTGATTGGTGTACTGGGGAACATTTCCAGTCGCCTCTTTATTTATCACCTAATTGGTGGAGGGGAGGGTGGTTGTTGCTTATTAATAAAGTTGTTGCTTATTAATACTCAGACTATTGGGAGGGAGCTCCCATTACAGTAAAATCACTTAAGTTATTGAGAACTGTTTGTAAGGTATGAATCGCTTGTCATCGCTTACTGTAGTGCAAGATGTGTTTTTTTTTGTATTGGTCACAATGATCCTACTATTAGATAGTGATGTTTAGTGCTGCAAAAGTTTGTTATTTATGTATTACATCCTCTAAAGATTAATCCGCCTCTGCTTGCAGTAAATAAGTGAGCCCCTGGACAGTGGTCACTGCAGCCCCTGCGTGGGAGCACTGCAGCACCTAGTTAGTTAAATGACTCAAGTCTACAACACAGGGCAGTGAGGGCACAGGACAGGTCACGGAGCACAGCACAGGGCAGTGAGGGCACAGGGCAGGTCACGGAGCACAGCACAGGGCAGTGAGGGCACATGGCAGGTCACGGAGCACAGCACAGCAGGGAGCACATGGCACGGAGCACAGCACAGCACAGGGCACACGGAGCTTCCCAACCACCCTCTTCCCTCTCCAAGAGTGAAGATGGCGGGGCGCGCGTGCGTCTTTTATAAGATCCCGCGAGAATCCGACAGTGCGATTATGACTTGTGGGCTCGTTATCGGATCCCCGTTATTCTGATCTGTCGGATCTCGGGTATCAGGACCCGCTCATCTCGAGTTAGTATCTGTTTGTATCAGTTTAAAATCTAATAAGACCCCTATCTGACCTGATTTTCTGATTAGTGATTAATTAATTATCAATTGCTATAATAAACTGATCGGTGAACTCTGGGAACATTTCCAGTCGCCTCTTCATTTATCACCTAATTGGTGGAGGGGAGGGGGGTAGTTGGTGGCAGATGAACAAATTCCTCCACCTCTCTAGGACCCCAGGTTTGGAGATCTAGTCCACCCTAAACTGTGGTGTTTGTGAGGTCAATGAGTCTGCGACATCTGTCACCCAATTTACCGCTAAGGTTAATTTGTTTGGTATGGCTGGCTAGAGCCAAAAAAAGATGAAAAAAGAAGAAGAAAAACATTTGCTGGGGCCCTCCGACCCAGCCATCCATCCGGGACATCCCATCCAAAAAGAAGTACGATAATAATAGTTAGGGTGAGTTCATGGATGTCCCCGATGACATCATTGAATCTATAATAGATGAGGTGGCGAGATAAATCGCCCATCTCCCCACCATTCATCCATCAAAGATTTTAAAATTAATGATGCTCCAAAGAGCCCACAAAACGACGCAGAAAGAGGTGCAAGATGACATTGTCCTTGGGCCCTCCCACCCACCCTTATGTTGAATACAGGACATGCACAGTTTAACAAACCAATCATTTCAGCGACAGGGACTGCAGCGGGAGGGACTGTCAACTGTGGCTGAAATGATTGGTTTGTTTGGGCCCCCACGAAAAATAAAAGGCAATGGGCATTGCACAAACTGGCTTTACAAGAGGTCATCCTCAGCGTCAGATTCCTCAGCCTCATCCTCTTCTTGACACACAATTAATTCGTCGTCGCTGGAATCAACCAATACAGGAGGACTGTGTGCAGTAGGAGGACGTAAGTGTTGGCGAAGGAGGTCCAGTTCGTGGAATTTGAAATTCATTTTTATGAAGAGCATCTTCTCCACGTTTTGTGGAAGTAACCTCCTACGCCGATCGCTAACAAGGTTGCCAGCTGCGCTGAAGACTCTCTCAGAATAGACACTGGAGGGTGGACAACTTAAATAAAGCAAAGCCAGTTTGTGCAAAGGATGCCACATTGCCTTTTTTTCCTGCCAGTAATGGAATGGACAGTCTGACATACCTATATTGATGCTATCAGCAAAGTAGTCATCCACCATTCTTTCAATGGTGATAGCATCATAGTCTGTGGCAGTCGACGTGTCCATGATGCTAGGAAGCTCCTTCAGTCCGGACCAGATGTCAAATAGATTTCCGGACTGAATAGCAGTCGGTCTTTTAGGAAAATTGAGCTTTTTCCTCGCAACCCCTGTGGTAGAAATTGAAGGAGAAGTTGTGCGCCTGCCACGTTCCGCTTCAGCTGACAATTTTTGGACCAAGAGGTCTTTGCACCTCTGCAGATTTGTTCCCATTGGTAACAAAGACACGATGTAAGACTTAAACCTAGGATCCAGCATTGTCCCCAAAATGTAAAGATCTGATTGTAAGACATCCGCGACCCTTGGATCGTTGCAAAGGGAACTAATGGCGTGATCCACTAGCCCAACATATCTAGCAGAATCAGTGTACTTCAACTCCTCCTTCAATTTCTCCAACTGCTTCTGCAAAAGACCTATCAAGGGAATGACCTGGCTCAAGCTGGCAGTGTCAGAACTAACTTCGCGTGTAGCAGCCTCAAAGGGCTGCAGGATCTTGCACACCACGGAAATTATTCTCCACTGAGCTTGGCTCAGGTGCATTCCCGTTCCTCTCCCTATGTCATAGGTCGAGGTGTAGCTTTGGATGGCCTTTTGCTGCTCCTCCATCCGCTGAAGCATATAGAGGGTGGAATTCCACCTCGTGACCACCTCTTGCTTCAGCTGATGGCAGGGCAAATTTAGCTTTTCTTGCAAGTCTTGCAATCTCCTGCACGCACTTGCAGAATGGCGAAAATGTCCGCAAATTTTCTTCTCTTGAACACCCCTGTCCTTTTTCAAGAAATGGTGCACCACCAAATTTACTGTGTGAGCAAAACATGGGACATGTTGGAATTCGCCCACATGTAATGCACTCACAATATTGGTGGCATTGTCGGATACCACAAATCCCGAGGAGAGTCCAAGTGGGGTAAGCCATTGCGCAATGACTTCCCGTAGTTTTTCTAGGAGGTTTTCCGCTGTGTGCCTTTTACTGAAACCGGTGATACACAGTGTAGCCTGCCTCTGAATAGCAATGGGAGATGATGTTGCTGCTGCTGCTGTTGGTGCTGCTGCTGAAGGCAATACATCCACCCAGTGAGCAGTCACAGACATGTAGTCTTTTGTTTGCCCTGTTCCGCTTGTCCACATATCCGTGGTTAAGTGGACAGTGGGTACAGAGGCATTTTTAAGGACAGTAACAACGCTTTTTTTAATGTCCGTGTACAGCCTGGGTATTGCCTTCCTGGAGAAGTGGAACCTAGATGGAATTTGGTAACGGGGACACAGGATCTCTAGCAACTGGGTAAAACCCACAGAATTAATTGCGGATACTGGACGCACGTCTATTACCAACATAGTTGTTATGGCGTCAGTAATACGCTGTGCAACGGGGTGACTGCTGGCATACTTCATCCCCCTTTCAAAGGATTGACTTACAGTCAGTTGCTTGGCTAAGTGATCAGGACTAGCATTCCTGGTCCCTTTCCTTGAAGCAGCAGCAGCAGCACCAGCAGCAGCAGCAGAAGCAACAGGTGTACCTGATAAGGATGCTTCTGAGGAATCCAGGATAGGAGAGGATTCAGTCAGGATCATGACATTGGGTGCAGGGCTACTTCCCAATCCCATAATCTCTGAGGATGGGGATGATGCAGTTGTTTGAGGAGATTGCAGGACCTTGGATTTAACAGAGAAAGGGGAGCAGGACGGTGACGCTGGGCGGGCTGCTACATGTTTGTTCACAGTTTCTTTTGACAAAAACTTCTGATGGATGCGCTGCAAATGCCGTAACAGTGAGGAGGTCCCAAGGTGCTGCACGTCCTTACCTCTACTTACAATAGCTTTGCAAACGCTACACACGGCTTGACAGTTGTTGTCCGGATTTGGGTAGAAATAATTCCATACATACGAGGTGGATTTTTTGGTCTTTTGCCCTGGCATGACAATGGGCTTTTCCACACCCCGGACAACAACTGTCTCCGTCGGTGCCTTAAAACAAACAACATCATCCCCAACATCGTCATCATCCGCATCCCTCTGTGTGCCAGCTTCACCAACAGAATCCACATCCAATTCCTCAGAAGCATCCTCAATAACCAGGTCAAAATCTTGACTGGGGATGCTCTTGCACACACTTGCAGAGGGCATGCAAATGGTGGAATGAACCTCCTCTTCACAAACAGTATTTGAAAGGTCCGGCTCACATATGGCATCCACGGACACACTTAGACTCTCCTCTGGGATTTGTGACATTTGTGAACTCGCCTTTGTCTTAAAAACTTTCATTCTTTTTTTTGTAGTAGCAGAAGGGCTACCATCATTCTTCTGAGACGCTGTACCATCAGTCAGAAACAAAGGCCAAGGCCGTAGCCTTTCCTTCCCACTGCGTGTGGTGAACGGCATATTGCCAATTTTATTTTTCTCCGCACGTGACTAAATTTTTTTTTTATGGACCATTGTAAAATTTGATTTCTGCTTTGCTTTTACATGGCCTCTAGGCCTTTGACCATCGGCCTTGCCATCATGAATCTGACTGGTGGTAGCAGCTTCAGAAGTTCTATCAGGTTGCTGATCTCCCACTATTTCCTCCTCCATCATCCTCCCCCCAAAAAAATTTTTTAATACTTTTATTTATTTTTCTGATTTTTTACACTGGACACAGCCTGTGACACTGGACACTGCCCCTGGTCACTGGACACTGCAGCACGACACAGCCCGTTACACTGGATATATGTCGTCACACTGGACACAGGATATATGTCGTCACACTGGACACAGGATATATGTCGTCACACTGGACACAGGATATATGTCGTCACACTGGACACAGGATATATGTCGTCACACTGGACACAGGATATATGTCGTCACACTGGACACTGGATATATGTCGTCACACTGGACACAGGATATATGTCGTCACACTGGACACAGGATATATGTCGTCACACTGGACACAGGATATATGTCGTCACACTGGACACAGGATATATGTCGTCACACTGGACACAGGATATATGTCGTCACACTGGACACAGGATATATGTCGTCACACTGGACACAGGATATATGTCGTCACACTGGACACAGTATATATGTCGTCACACTGGACACAGGATATATGTCGTCACACTGGACACAGGATATATGTCGTCACACTGGACACAGGATATATGTCGTCACACTGGACACAGGATATATGTCGTCACACTGGACACAGGATATATGTCGTCACACTGGACACTGGATATATGTCGTCACACTGGACACTGGATATATGTCGTCACACTGGACACAGGATATATGTCGTCACACTGGACAATGGATATATGTCGTCACACTGGACACAGGATATATGTCGTCACACTGGACACAGGATATATGTCGTCACACTGGACACAGGATATATGTCGTCACACTGGACACAGGATATATGTCGTCACACTGGACACAGGATATATGTCGTCACACTGGACACAGGATATATGTCGTCACACTGGACACAGGATATATGTCGTCACACTGGACACAGGATATATGTCGTCACACTGGACACAGGATATATGTCGTCACACTGGACACATGATATATGTCGTCACACTGGACACAGGATATATGTCGTCACACTGGACACTGGATATATGTCGTCACACTGGACACTGGATATATGTCGTCACACTGGACACTGGATATATGTCGTCACACTGGACACAGGATATATGTCGTCACACTGGACACAGGATATATGTCGTCACACTGGACACTGGATATATGTCGTCACACTGGACACAGGATATATGTCGTCACACTGGACAATGGATATATGTCACGCTGGACACAGGATATATGTCGTCACACTGGACACAGGATATATGTCGTCACACTGGACACAGGATATATGTCGTCACACTGGACACAGGATATATGTCGTCACACTGGACACAGGATATATGTCGTCACACTGGACACTGGATATATGTCGTCACACTGGACACAGGATATATGTCGTCACACTGGACAATGGATATATGTCACGCTGGACACAGGATATATGTCGTCACACTGGACACAGGATATATGTCGTCACACTGGACACAGGATATATGTCGTCACACTGGACACAGGATATATGTCGTCACACTGGACACAGGATATATGTCGTCACACTGGACACAGGATATATGTCGTCACACTGGACACAGGATATATGTCGTCACACTGGACACTGGATATATGTCGTCACACTGGACACTGGATATATGTCGTCACACTGGACAATGGATATATGTCACGCTGGACACAGGATATATGTCGTCACACTGGACACAGGATATATGTCGTCACACTGGACACAGGATATATGTCGTCACACTGGACAATGGATATATGTCGTCACAGTGGACACAGGATATATGTCGTCACACTGGACACAGGATATGTCGTCAGTCGTCACACAGGACAGGACACAGGATATATGTCGTGAGTGACTTGTGACACTGGACAATGGATAAGATATAGGCCGTCACACTGGACACAGCCCCTTGTATAAATGCTGCCCCTGTACACAGTGTACTACTCAGCAGCACTGCAGCCCCTGTGTGTGAGCACTGCAGCACTGAGTTAGTTAGTTAAATCACAAAAAAAACAAAGGGTTCAGGGCTAAACACAGGGCTTAGGGCTAAATAAATCACATCAGGGCACGGGCCACAGGACAGCCCCTGGACAGTGGACACTGCAGCCCCTGCGTGTGAGCACTGCAGCACGACACAGGATATATGTCTTCACACTGGACACAGGATATATGTCGTCACACTGGACACAGGATATGTCGTCAGTCGTCACACAGGACAGGACACAGGATATATGTCGTGAGTGACTTGTGACACTGGATAAGATATAGGCCGTCACACTGGACACAGACCCTTGTATTAATGCTGCCCCTGTACACAGTGTACTACTCAGCAGCACTGCAGCCCCTGCGTGTGAGCACTGCAGCACGACACAGGATATATGTCGTCACACTGGACACAGGATATGTCGTCAGTCGTCACACAGGACAGGACACAGGATATATGTCGTGAGTGACTTGTGACACTGGACAATGGATAAGATATAGGCCGTCACACTGGACACAGCCCCTTGTATTAATGCTGCCCCTGTACACAGTGTACTACTTAGCAGCACTGCAGCCCCTGTGTGTGAGCACTGCAGCACTGAGTTAGTTAAATCACAAAAAAAAACACAGGGTTCAGGGCTAAATAAAATAAATCACAACACAGGGCTTAGGGCTAAATAAATCACATCAGGGCACGGGCCACAGGACAGCCCCTGGACAGTGGACACTGCAGCCCCTGCGTGTGAGCACTGCAGCACCTAGTTAGTTAAATCACACTACAGGGCTCAGGCCACAAGTCTACAACACAGGGCAGTGAGGGCAGGTCACGGAGCACAGCACAGCACGGAGCACATGGCACGGAGCACAGCACAGGGCAGTGAGGGCAGGTCACGGAGCACAGCACGGAGCACATGGCACGGAGCACAGCACAGGGCAGTGAGGGCACAGGTCAGGTCACGGAGCAGATGGCACAGAGCACAGCACGGAGCACACGGAGCTTCCCAACCACCCTCTTCCCTCTCCAAGATTGGAGTGAAGATGGCGGGCGCGCGTGCGTCTTTTATAAGATCCCGCTCCCGCGAGAATCCGACAGCGCGATGATGACGTTCGGCCTCGTTATTGGTCCGGAATTCAGGCGGGAACACCCGAGCCGGCTCGGATCTGGCCCGGATCCCCGATATTCGGATCTGTCGGATCTCGGGGATCCGGACCCGCTCATCTCTAATTTATACCTTGTTTTTAGATTTTTAAATTCAATATTTTTTTTTTATTTTGCACACAAAAAACAAAAATATAAACATGACAGCCGAATATGTAGACACGGCAATGTGCGGGTGGTATACAGCAAGGTAGTAAGGGGGCACAGTGCATTCATTAAGAAGGCAAGTATCTATTGCAGGATATAAAGAGCATTTCCTGTATAAGTTTCAATAGCGAAAATACACGAAGGCGCCATTCGGGTAGGTGTCTAATATAAGAAACAGGAACGTTTATGAAGCAGTTTTATAGTAACCGAAATATGCGATCCCACCTAATGCAACGCACTAGCAGATTATCCACCAATCCACTCAGGCTAGAACCATAGTATTGTATTGACATTGACGTGATAAACATTAACCAGAATAAAAACCCGTAAAAAGCAAACCTCGGTACTTGTGTATTATAGCGGCGCCCCCGATGTTGGTCGTATGATGTTTTTATCGAATTGCATCGCATGCCATACACCCGATGGCATGCGATGCGATTTTGCCCCCTAAACGATGGAAAATTGTATAAGCACCCTAAAGGGTGCTTTTAAGCACCCAAATGGGTGCTTACAATGTTAAATGCACTCCCTCCCACTATAAACGTGAACCCGAAGCGTGGCGAGCGCAGCGAGCCCGCGAGGGGTGGCGGTACGCGTCCTACGACCTTTTCATACCCCCACTATCCACGTCGGCGTGGAGTTGAGAATATAAAGTTGAGAATATAGAGTTGCGCTCGCCACGCCGACGTGGATAGTGGGGGTATGAAAAGGTTGTAGGACGCGTACCGCCGCCCCTCGCGGGCTCGATGCGCTCGCCACGCTTCGGGTTCACGTTTATAGTGGGGGGGTGGCGTGGGGATGCATTTAACATTGTAAGCACCCATTAGGGTGCTTATACAGTTTTTAATCGCATCGCATTGTATGGCATTGTATGCCATATACAATGTCATACAATTTAAAAATTGTATGACATTGTACAACATCGCGCGATATCGCATCGCATACCATCGTATGCCTTATGGTATATGATGCGATGGGCGCCGCTATAATACACAAGTATCCAAACCTCCACTTAACCCCCACCCTGTATGACCTAACCCCAACCTAGGTATACCTGGATCCCGAACAGCTCAACACCCCCCAAAGATCTATACTAACTATACTAGCTATCTATAGTAGGGAATAAATTAGCGGCTTTTAGCTATCAGTTAACCTATGCCTAAAAAAAACTAATTTACCCCTACCTCCCACTACCCACTCACCCACCCACCCACCCCAAAAAAGGATAGCAATAGTATGGACTATCTGGGGTAGCGGACAAATGGTAACAAAGTATACCGGATGCAGTATTTGAGGATAATAAATCAGACAGATTATCTAATATCCACTGTAACAACCTGGAGCAGCGTAACAATTACTTGAACAACCCCCCCCCCCTCCCCCGCCATATAGGATAGTACAATTAGACAGGAGGAATAGCAACATGGAAACTGTCAGGCCATTTAACAAGTCTAAATTATGGTAAGGGTGTAGCAGATGCAAAACAGGGAAGTCAGTCCGGTTATAGAAATAATGAAAACGTTATCTTGAATCCAGCCAAATATGTACAGTACAACGTTATCTTTTAATCCGGCCATGCGTCAAGGTGTCTTAGATGTAAAAGCATATCAATAGTCCCGTTCCAAGGGCCAAAGGGATAACAAGAGCACTGTATGTTCGCCACACGAGAGCTGTGAAGGGACCCATTGTCCTCAATTTGGAAAGCAGGGGAGAACAGTAGAAGATCCATATTGTCATAATTACATCCAGACCCTGAAGAAGAGCACTGCTCCATTAGAAAGGGCATCTCTGTGGGAGAGAGGGTCTCAGTGAGGCCATTAGCAGGATAATCAGGAGAATCTGGAATTGGAGGAGATGGGTCTGCCAAATTCACTTTGACATTTTGATCAGAGGGAGAAAAGGATGGCTGAGCAGTGACGATTGTAGCAGAGAGCATCTCAAGTAGCCTCTATTCAATGCCAGGATGATTTTAGAGACTGAGATAGCCATCATAGGATGCACAAAGTTTCTGGAGCCAAAACGGCCGAGGCCCCTCCTAGAGAAGAGTCCCTCCGTGGCCAGAGACAAATAATAACCAGGAGAAGCGCACACAGCAGGTAATCTATCAAATTATACAGTAATTACTGTAGGTATACAAAGGTACAATACACAGGAGATGTGAGAGATGGGGCCTTATTCTAGTTCACTCTTTCTGACAATTTCTTAGATGGACAAAGGTATGTGCGCTGCAGGTGGGTCAGATGTTACTTGTGCAGAGAGAATTAAATTTGGGTGGGGTTTTACTTCAAAGTGAGATCTATATTGCAGTATAAAAATAAAGCAGCCAGTATTTACCCTGCACAGAAACAAAATAACTCACCCAAATCTAATTCTCTCTGCACATTTTACATCTGCCCCCTGCAGTTCACATGGTTTTGTCCATCTAAGAAGGATTTTGTCAGAAAGAGTGAACTAGAATAAGGACCAGAGTCTCTGTGTATATTCCAGTAGCAGCAGGGCAGACACAATGAACAGGGATCAGTTGGCAGTGTGACACCCACAAAAGGGAGACATGTAGGGAGGAATCTGCCAACAGGGAATGGAGCAGGGATGTTTTAGTAGCAGGCTAAAAGGTGTTGTATGCTGGCAACACCATGATGACAGCTTAGGCCCAAGATGGCAATGGTCACTGACCCCGAGCTGCACCGCAATGATAGGGTATTACAGCAGCATTGCTCACCCTTCCATGGTCCCCCGTCTGCTGCAGGAGGTTCTGAGCGGGGAAGATAGTTGCTGCAGCTGTGCGCCCAGCTCCGACCTTTTCATGCCCTACTATCCACTAGGGCGTGGAGTGAGAATATAATAGTGTGGCGAGCGCAGCGAGCCACCAAGCCCGAAGCGTGGCGAGCGCAGCGAGCCCCGCGAGGGGACACGGATACCTTCACAGGTAAGCGCGTCCCTTTGCGGGCTTCCCAGGTGTCCATGGCGACGTGGACACCTGGGAAGCCCGCGAAGGGACGCGCTTACCTGTGAAGGTATCCGTGTCCCCTCGCGGGGCTCGCTGCGCTCGCCACGCTTCGGGCTCGGTGGCTCGCTGCGCTCGCCACACTATTATATTCTCACTCCACGCCCTAGTGGATAGTAGGGCATGAAAAGGTCGGAGGACGCGTACCGCCGCCCCTCGCGGGCTTGCTGCGCTCGCCACGCTTCGGGTTCACGTTGATAGTGGAGTGGCTGTGAGCATCCAATATCATTCATCAATATCATGCATATCTGACACATTAAGGACAACTGAATTAAAGCGAATAACTGTGTAATTAACATATTAATGAAATAAATTAGAATAACAAACAATCACAAAGCACACAATAATCAATCAACATCATTATTTATCAAGTAACGTGAGCGCATGCAGAATGCGCTCAAATGCGCTGTCTCCCGCCAGGCACTTTCGCCACACGAACTCCTGCATGTAGGAATCAAGATGATGGCGGGCTGTGCCCCGCTGGCGTTTGTTGCGCCATTTTGCACAACCCCACAGTCTCTCAATGTTCTGGGTGTGTGCACCAGTCTCTGGGTCTACAAAATTAAACCGATGATTGACCCGCAAGTGGCTGTAACCAGCCCGCTCAAGTTCAGTAGTTTGGTAGGCGCGCCAGCAATCACTGACGATGGTGCTGCCAGGTGCCACGTGCTCCACAATTGCACCAAGGAGAGTGGGTGCATCTCGCTTGGCAACTGCGACCATGAAACAGTCCCCTGTCTCCCGGCACACTCCTCCGAACACCCACTGCTGTGGGAGTACTCTGCCAACATTGGCTTTGCGCTTCACAAACAGTGTTTCGTCAACCTCCACCATTTGCCCTGGGCCTCCAATCTGCCGTTGAGGCTGTGCCATCAAGTCACATTGGCATGCCTCCCGCATCAAGGCGTTATAAAAAATGGTGCTTTTGTTGCATAGCTTTAAATTCTTAGCACAGAACTCTATTGACGTCAGTTCATCGCACCAGCACCAGATGAAGCGCAGGATAGTCATGAATGGGAGCCTGCACCCAGGATAGAATAGG
Source organism: Crinia signifera (assembly GCF_055691185.1). NCBI lineage: Eukaryota > Metazoa > Chordata > Amphibia > Anura > Myobatrachidae > Crinia > Crinia signifera. The sequence goes on from NC_139220.1 coordinate 224,231,709, forward strand.
GAGGCCCGCAGACTCTGTTTTTTGCTGCAACTTTTAATGTAGCAGCGCCATTTGCGCTCTTTCAGGGACAGGCGCATAGGGTGGCCATTTGGGCATGTGGCAGTCAATGGGAGCAGCCCTTTCTCCTGCAGGAATACGACTGTCTCTTCCTCAGTTTTTGGGAGGCTGAAAATGCCATCAACCAAAGCCATTTTGGGAATAATGGTGTAAGGGCCAAAATGGGGCAGGTGTAAGGGGCCAAATGGGGCAATATTGGGGCAAATGTCCAAAAATTCACCTCACAAATATACACCAACGCTGTAAAACACTATCTCTCTCTGTAAATCACTTGCTCTCTCCTCTGGAAACTACCTCACACTGTTTTTCTGCCAGATGTGCCAGAGGGCGGGTTTAAAAATGGGCGGGAAGTGTTAACATCGCGTCGCGTCGCATCGCATGCCATTTTAATAAGGCATACGATGCGACGCGATGGCAAAACGCGTCGCGTCGCATCGCATCGCATCGTATGCCTTATTATAATGGCATGCGATGACCACATCGGGCGCCCGGATAACTCACAAGTACCCAGTCATGAAATTACATTTAAGAAATGAAAAAGAAAAACGGGTTCACCTCAATATCCCTGGAACCAATAAACCCATATGGATCAAGCCTGGTATCAGATTGAAGGCCCAGCGATTTGGGTTTGACTGAGATCAACCTCGAGCTTCAGTGATGCCAAAGGGGGAACTGGCAGCCGTTGAACTGGGTGGGGGTCGGAATTAGCGGGTCCCATGTTATCCTATAGGGAAAACGTTCCAGCTTTGCTCGGCAGTTTCTCTGGTTCCCAGGGGGATAGAGACACGGGGCTGGGCTCGTTGGAAAGCCCCATCCCTCAGCTACAAAATTGGCTAATGGGTGGTCCTGTGCACCCCCGGACCACCCCCTAGATTTGCCTATGCTCATGACTGATATGGCACACTGGGCAGCACCCCTGAACTGATACGGCACACTAGGTAGCACCCCATGGCTGATATTGCACACTGGACGGCACCCCTGAACTGATATGGCACCCCAGTCAGCACCCCTGGACTTATATGGTACACTTAGCAACACCCATGCAGTATTTTTTTCTTTAAATATAAAAAGGGCAACACACCTAGACTGATATGGCACACTAGGAAGATCTCCTGGACTGATAGGCCACACTGGCAGCATCCCTGGCCTAATATGACACACTGGAAGCACCCCTGGACTCATTTGGCACACTGGGCAGCACCCCTGGACTCATATGGCACACTGGGCCACACCCCTGGACTGATATGGCACAATGGGCCGCACCCCTGGACTTATATGGCACAATGAGCCGCACCTCTGGACTGATATGGCACACTGGGCCGCACCTCTGGACTGATATGGCACACTGGGCCGCACCTCTGGACTGATATTGCACACCGAGCAGCACCCCTGGTCTGAAATGGCTCACTTAGCAGTACTCGTGGAATGATATTACACGCTTGGCAGTACCACTGGAATTATACAGGCAGCACCCCTGCAGTAAAAAACAAACAAACCTTTTATCTTTTTTTAACTTTTATTTTAAATAAAGCATCCCCTTAGTAGTCCCTTATAGCAGCGGCATAGCAGCCCCTTAGTAGTTCCCCTTAGATGTCCCCCATACTAGCAGACAGCACGGACATATCCATGCTGTCTGACATCCACAGCAGGAATGAAGATGGTGCCGATCACCGGGATTTTAAGAGTCTAAGGGTGACATTCTATGTGATGAGATAAATGCACATGTTTTTTTAGCGCACCACATCGCCGCTATTCGCCCTTTTGAAATCGCATTTTTCAGTCATAATTCGCATATTTAATGTGATGCGCTTTGGAGGCTGAAAAGTGCGAAGTGGTGCGATTTGCGGCGAAGTGGTGCGATTTTAAGTCACAAAAAAGTGCGAGTTCTTCCGCCGGTCATGTGCGAGTTTTGGACCAACCGGAGTGCGATTTTGTTACTCTACATCTCAGCTGTGTTGTGTACTAAAGCAGTGTACACATGGGGCGATTTTTAATGATGTGCGCCCCCGCAGCGTAGCTATCACCCGGCCAGTGGACACTGCATGTAAGAATATTTTGACTAAACACTGCAGTGGCTATTCAGCTGTACACAGGGGCTGCTGCCAGGGATGGCCGTCGGCTTATCTCCAGCAGCGACATTGTGATTTTGACTAAGCAAAAATTGCTTAGTCAAAATCGCCCAGCCTTGGTGTACATGCCTTAAGAATTGGGTACTTGTTTCCTAGCACGGCGCCCACGATATTAAGTTGTATGGCATCTCATCGCATCGCATGTGGGTGTATGGCATGCGATGCGATTTTAAATTGTATAAGCCCCTATACGATTTTTAATTGTATAAGCACTCTAATGGGTGCTTAAAATGTTAAATGCACCCCACGCCACCCCCAGTATTGACGTTAATCCGAAGCGTGGCGAGCGGCGGCGATATGTGTCCTCCGACCTTTTCATACCCCCACTATCCACGTCGGCGGGGAGTTGATTTTATATAGTGTGGCGAGCGCAGTGAGCCACCGAGCCCGAAGCGTGGCGAGTGCACACGCATTACTTCACATGTATTCAGCGTCCGCTTGCCACACTTTGGGCTCGGTGGCACGCTGCGCTTGCCACACTATATAAAATCAACTCCACGCCGACGTGGATAGTGGGGGTATGAAAAGGTCGGAGGACGCGTACCGCCGCCCCTCGTGTACTGCTGCGCTCGCCACGCTTCGGGTTGGCGTTGATAGTACGGGTGGCGTGGGGGTGCTTTTAACATTAAAAACACCCATTAGGGTGCTTATACAATTTAAAATCGTATACCATTGTATATGCCATACAATGGCATACAATTCAATGGTATACAATTTAAAATTGTATAACATCGGCTAACATCACATTGCATCGCATACCATCGTATGCCTTATGATATGCGATGCGATGGGCGCCGTGCTAGGAAACAAGTACCAAGAATTGTGCTAATTGTTACCTGTGCTCTTTTTTAGTTTTTAAGTTACTGTTCTGTTTAGTTTCTTATATTGTTCTAATGTGTTCCATGAGAACCACTTGTGGCACCTAATAAATTAAAAATGTAATAATAATAATAATAATAATAATAATTATTATGTAGCCAAAAAAATAAACCTTAATTGTATTTTCAAATAAATTGTAAATATGTAATCACCTTCTTCCCATTTTTTTTTAGTTTGTGTTAGTTTAGTATAAGATACGATATTGATTATTCTCCTTGAAGTAACTCAGATATTACTCTGCAGTTGCTATGTTTTTATATTTACTTTACAAGAAATCAAGTGCAACATGTACAGTATATCAAGCTGTGCAATCTGAAAATCCACAGTTGGCAAACAATATTCTGATTGTTTTTTTATTGACTAATGATTTGATGCATTTCACACTATGGTCAGAAATTAAATCAAAGTCCGAATTTCCATCTGGTTAATGTCAACATAAATCATTTAGTCATTATATAATGTGCCAATATATGTGTTCTGCATTTTAGAAGCACTAGAAATATTTCAACTTAAGTTGCCAAAAAAAATCACCTGTTCCTCATTATTCACTGAAATAGCTGTTGACATATTTATTTATTGACTTTAATTAAATTGTAACATATCAGAGAATGCTATTGACAGCTTGTTGCTACTAATTAACCACAACAATGCAATTCTCACTTTCTAATTAAATTCCTATTAGGGGCATTTTATTTCGGGTTTTTGCATTAATTGTGAATTATAAGTGATCTACAACCCTTAATTGCACTGTGCAGAATAAATAGTGGCATTGTTGATGCAAACAGACACACACAAATATTTCTCGGTCACAGGCTAAATTTGCATGAGAAATGCATTAAAGGTCCTTTACACACTGTGGAAAAATTACCTGAATCAGAAACATCAATGTTTGTGGACCCTGCACCTATGTTTTATTGCAGTGCAATATATCAATCAGCAAAATAGCTTCTACTGTAAATAAGTAATGTAATAAGTGTTCAATGAACACCCCTTTAGTTGCATAGGGCCTTATTCTGGTTGGTGCGGCCGGGCCGTACGCGTACGTTCCGGGGTTTTTAATGATCTGCGCATGCGTACAATCGCCAATGCGCAGGCGCGAACACTCCACAACGCTTACGGACGGGTCTCTCCGTGCGAAAAAACCTGTACGCGAGAGTACGGGCATTGGGGGCGGCATAGGGGCGTGTTGAGGGGAGCGGCCGAAATAATGAGGGAAAATGGGCGTAAATATGGGCGTACACGGGGGTGTGCACCAAAAATGAACGGTGCTGCTACCGCACGATCGGCTAAAGCACCGTTCATTTCGGACACAAAACAGGCGGCCGCCAACCGCCACCTCAGACCACCCCTACAGATACCGCATGCCAGCGTGCGCCTGGGTTTGCTAATTTACGCTGATTACTACTCAAACACATACACCTGAATGTAATAAGCAATGCTGCAGTCTATTAAGTCCAAACCATGATTTAACTACCTGCAAGCCACACACAGCACTCAAACACATTGGAAGCTTATCTTTCTATACTTCTCGACATTTAAAGGTTTGTTTAATTTAAGGTAAGAATCTTTTTAAGACCTGCTTATATATGCTAAGGTAGCTATTTGTTAAACAGTTATACACATTCACTACGTGCTTTCATAGACTTTACACAGTAGCACACTCAATCTACACAAGTCGACATGTGTCAACGTGTTCACTCTAATACAAACATAGGTTTTGTATTTATGATACAATAACATAAACCACATCTAACACCTACAAAGGATGTTTCAGCAATGCTTTAAGCCCATGCCCACTATTTTGCACACAATCTTTGTATAGCACCCAAAATACAGACCTGTACCACTATCTGATCTGCTATGAATTGGATTTTACTACACTCTGCATGTAAGATGCCACCAATCACATTATTGCACTCACATCTCTCTAACAAAGGATTCCTACATCTGCTTATGACACTGTAAAATCATATATATGTACAAAGTGAAACATGTTTGTCCACAAGCAATTTTATCATGTTTGGCCGATTCACACATCTTTTTTTTAGGGAGGACACATATGCATTCCTACACAAATGTACCTTTTGACCCTTGTTTGTCTACCTCACCCACTCCATGAGGAAAGCATTGTTCTGGACCTGCTTTTACCTACTAATGTAGGAGCTACCTCACCTGCACACAAACTGCTTTCTCACCTATTAAGTTGCTCTGCACATGTGCTGACACAAACTAATTAGCAGGGAAAAGTTGGATAAGAACATGGGAATGGCCATGGAGAGGTTACACATGGGAAACTTCTCCCACACTTCAACAAATGCTCAAAAATACCCTGGTCAGTAAGTACACATAAATGTAGTATTTTTTTCACACAAGAAATTACACATACAACAATTGTGTTTTAATTGGTAAAATAAATTTATTTGCTGTTCAGCATCACAGCTTCTTTGACACTTTAATGTCATAAATCAAATAAACAAATAAAATATACACAAAAATAAAAAAACAGCCAGAACAAGAGGTTGCATATTTCCAAACATGTGTTACCCTGCAAATGCAATGGTGAAAGAAATGGGGACACCAGAATACGTACTGCAACAACCAGGGTGAATACTAAGCAAGATACACACCACCAAAAATGTATCCTGCATTTGTAGAGGTCAAAATAAGAACTTTAATGCCCATGGCACGAAAATGGATCGATGGCCAACTCAGGAAGTGGATGTCCAGTGCAATTTAAACATTTGGGGTCCAACCACAGAGGAAGTGAACCAGGTCTCATTATTTGGGCCCTTTTTTCCCCTTTTTAGATGGGGCCTTGGGGACAGGGGCCTTTGGCTCAGATGGCTTGCAGCGTCTTCCCCTAGTGGACACAGGAGGGTCAGCAGAGGTGGAAGGTTGGGGAGCAGCTTGGGGTGGGCCAGCAGAAGGGGGATTGTCCCTTAGGGACCTGGCGGTGGTCAGCAGCTCCGCAAGAATTTCATTCTGGCGGCTGAGGTGTTGGCCAATGCTTTGCATGCCAGCCGCCAGAGTGTCATTCATGCGGTTGAAGGCCTTACACTGCTGCCTGTTTGTGGCCTTCCAATCCGCCAGAATTTCCACAACCTGCTGCTGACGCACCGCAGCATCCTCCCCTTGCTTCTCGATCCTCTCCAGCGTCACCATCAAGCTGGCATCCCATGTGTCCTGTGTCTGGGGGTGTTGTCTTGGTGGAGGCTGGACCACTTGCTCCACCTGTGGCTCTGCAGAGGAAGATGCTGCCGGTTCATCCTGGGTTTCTGCTTCTTCTAGGATAAGAATTGAAAACAATGTCACCATCACATACGCACTAAAAAATATCTTACAAAATACAATGCATTACTGTGACTTACCATCAAAAGCAGCAGCAAAGACCTCCACCGGGAGCTCACTATCCATATTGGATATCCCCCTGACCTCGGCCACATCAATGACATCCAAGGCGTCCTGCTCCAGGGGGGTATACTCCAAATTATCTGGCATAGGCCCCCTCCCGGTGGACATGCTGTGGTTGTACCGGTCAGTCATCTTCCTCTTCAGTGTCGTTTTGAAGTCTGTCCACCTACAAGTTTAAAAATACAAATATCACCATGAGATATGTGCACCACTGTGCTAGTGAACATCATGACTACGTGACATTTCCTAGTGTGGGTGATCTTATGTTTTTTAGCCATATGTGTCCCACACACACATTAATGTCTCCATTAGGAGGCATTTCAGTGTCTCATCTCATTCATTAGGCCACTAAATGCACATACATAGATCACTATGCAGAAATGGCATCATCCATGGCCAAATTATGCACCTCCACCTGTTGTGAAACTACACATTCCATCATAGCTTGACAGTGTGGTTATTATGGAGTAATTTAACTATGGGATGGCATACTGGGATGTGTAGTTTCTCACCAGCTACATGTGCACAGTTTGGTCATTCTTGTTTCAGTAGCATCATATGGAACATGTTACAACAACTCTTTCAAAAACACACTTTCTCTTGTCCCATCACATACTTCACATACTTCACATGAGCAGAACTGTGCCCATAACCTCATATCACACCAATGGTGCATGTTTCATATATAAATGTGGGTTATTAGACATGGTTGTGTTCACATGTGACTTTGAAGTGTAGCACTATCTACAAACACACCTTTCTATTATTCTCAAAACATACATGTAACATATGTACACACATATGACATTATCAGGGGGACAAACACACTTGCCTTTTCTTCACCGCTAGCCAATCTCTGACCACTGGTGACACCTGGTTCACTTCCTCTGTGATCTTGTCCCAAAGGTTTCTCCTTGCACTGGCACCCGGCTTCCTGGTTGGCAATTCTATCCATTCGCGTGCCCTGGGCACTAAAATTCGCAATTCTGCCTCTACAAATGCAGGGTTTCTCTTTTTGGTGGTGGTATCCTGCTCAGTCCTCACCCTAGATGTTGCAGCTCGTTTTCTGGTGGCCCCAGTTCTCTCACCATGCACCTGCTGGGTCACACCTGTTTGGAGAGATGCAACCTCTTGTTCTGGCTGGTTGCTTGGCCCTTGTGGAGCTGGTGCAGTTTGAACAGGGCCTGTTAGTGAGGGGCCCGCTTGGTCTTGCAGGCTACTTCTCTCTTGGGCCCTCCTTCTCCGCTCCTGTTCCCTCTTCTGCAAAGCTTCAAGCAGGGATTCTGCTGTAGCTCTCTGTAGAGCGTCCTCAGCTGCGGAATCATCTGAGCTAGACATGTTTGCAGCAATTCTGGCCTGCATCTGACTGAATATTTATATGGTAATCTCCCGCCATGAACAAGGGGGCGTATATTTTTCCCCGCAATGTAGTTGCTAATTTACGCCGATATTTCCCGGCGATAATTCCCGCTTAAATTACGCAGGTCTCAACGCACCTGATCAATCACTTGTATATGCACATACACAGGTTGTGGAGCATTGTGTGCTACATGGTGAAATGTGTGCACCTGTCATTCCAATGATGAGTGTTGTCAGCTGGTATCTGTTGGAGTTCGTGTATGCTTTCTGAGTCACATTTCAAAACATCACGTTATAATGCTTTCCTTACATATGTAATGAGTATGAAATTGTCATACGCCAACATGTAGCATTGTGCCTTTTTTATCAGCGTATTTATTAGTAGACGGTTGCGTGTATTATTTTCCGCACACTGTATATACAGTACGTCTCTCCATGGAAATCGGTGTATTGTGCCCTTTTATCAGCGTATTTATTAGTAGACGGTTGCGTGTATTATTTTCAGCGCACTGTATATACAGTTCCTCTCTATACATTGAAAGCATGCTGTTGGTTATGGTGTGTGTATATCGGAACGGTCCGCGTAAGTTTCTATTCGCATCCAGTTTGTTAATGTAAGAAGGATTAATAAAGTTAATACTAAACAAACAATTTTTTCGACCAATCAGCAAGCACCAAAAGTGATATATGTACCTGCAATTAATAACTGCGCCATTGCCACTATGACTTCAACCAGGGCTAGCGCGTTTTCTACCCAGGAGCTGGTGGCCTTGGTTGAGGTCATGGACCGTCGACCTGGGGCCCAGGGGCCCATATGTGTCCAACATGGACAAGCGGCGGGCATATAATGCTGTCCGCCGCCTAATCTACGCCCGGACTGGCGTCCGCAGAAGCCTGGAACAGGTGGAGCGCCGCTGGTCTGACCTGCGCCGGCGGCAGCCAGTGTTGCTTTCAACAATTCGCCGCCATATTGCCCGATGTAAGTTTTTCTTTACTAGTATGTCTGCGTTTTTTTGCAATGTTTTCTGTACTTTTTATAAATATGTTCATGAGTATGTGGGTGTATATGGGGTGTATATGGGGTGTATAGGGGGTGTATAGGGGGTGTATATGGGGTGTATAGGGGGTGTATAGGGGGTGTATATGGGTGTATATGGGTGTATAGGGGGTGTATAGGGGGTCTATGCCATCAACATGAACATTTCAGCTTGGGCAATGGCACGTATGGAAGCCCGGGAGGAGGCAGCCCGGGAGCAGGCAGCCCAGGAGCAGGCAGCCCAGGAGCAGGCAGCCCAGGAGCAGGCAGCCCAGGAGGAGGAAGAGGAGGAGGAAGAGGAGGAGGAAGAAGAGGAGGAAGAGGAGGAGGAGACATTGGGTCCTGCTGGTGACCACCCCATTTCCACATCCCCTTCCACCAGCCACTCCCCTACCCCCACCCCCTCCCCTACCCACACCCCCACCCCTACCCCCACCCCCACCCCTACCCCGACCCACACCCCTACCCCCACCCACACCCCTACCCCCACCCCCTCCCCTACCCCCACCCCCTCTCCTACCCCCACCCCCTCCCCACCCCATTTCCAACCCCCCTACACCTCTCCACCACCCACCCCCAAACCTCTCCAATCCCCACTCCAACCCACTACCTGTATCCCAAGTCCTATCCCATCCCCCTTGCTCCTGACCCCCCCAACCACCGGACACCCAACCAGCGGCGACCAGGATGGCTCAACTAGCCGTAAGTAAATAATGTGTCTAATGTTTACCTACACATTTCTACACATAAACAATCACAACAACCACATATGTGTATCCAAGATCAACATTAGTTGCAACATATCACTGCAGGGCGACCATGAGTTGTGGCCTGTCCTTCTCCAGGAACAAGGGTCCCCTTGGTGGTTTTTTGGAGTGTGGCCATGGCTCACCCCTTGAATAATTGACATAACAGTACATCCAATGAGATATCCGACATTAGTGGTGATGTAGTTATGTGGATCCAGGTGTTGGGTAACTCCACTTCCCAGCATGATGTGCAACATTAATTTATAGATTGTTTTGTTCATAGTGTGTGAGGCCATGCGGATGCATGCTTTACAAACATAGCTTTAGGCCTATAATTTGTACAGCAATGTCCTAAATTTAAAATAGTAAGGAGTGCTTAAGCCGGCAACAATGTCATAACCCTTAAATAGCACAGCCTTATTGTGAGGTTAGAGGTGAGTCCCCCAAAACAAAACTACCAATTGGGATACAGCATACATTTATCCAAGAAGGAGGAATTTATTTAATGTTATGTAATATGTACAGTATGTGTGTGTAAACATATACATTTTTAGTACTGTGTTTACAGCAGACCCATCTTCAATGTAGTTGAAAAATGTATGTGGCCTTCACACTTAACTCACAACTTGGTATTATGTTAAAATACAACAAACATTTGTGTATATTATATATAATTTTTTTTTTTCCCTTCACTACAGACACTGAACAGCACCAGGAGGAGGTGGCACACATTATTATGGAGATCTTCCTGACCCTCCTCTATTTACAGATACTTTTTGCGCAACTGGAGGCCCGCATTTAATTTAAAAAAAAAAGTTTTTATGTTTGTTCCAAAAATAAAAGTTTATGTACAGTTAGAAGTTGCCTGTGTTGTTAATCATAAATATGTTATAGGGTTTGTAAGGGCAGGTACATACAGATGTGTAATGTAAGTTATATTTGTAATTTGAGGTGAGGGGTAACGATTGCTGTGTGAATGTGTTTGTTTTTGAGTTAAATAACACATAGTGAAAATGCATGAATGTTCGATTAAAACATCACACATAACATGAGGGTAGGTATACATGGTAAAAAAATCAGATCAAACTAATTAGGGACATAATTTAGTACATACACACAAACACCAACATAAATTTATTTACAAGTAAAAGCAATGTGGGGACACATAGATAGTGATTAAAATGCCACATTAGAACATAACAAATATACATGTAATGAGGGTTAAAATGTTGTTTTATTAGGGTCTTTATTAAGGTAGACAATTGAGTTAATAGAAAACAATAATTGAATAACAAATAGAATAATTAATTAATTGTCAGAATTCTAGTTGAAAGGCAAGATTTGCAGGTCCATATATGTGAAGGGTATGCCAGCGTACACGGACGTACGCTCACTCTCACGAGCGGTGACATAAGCTGAGTTTTCCATTGAAAACAATAGCGACCCGTCCAAGCAAGCTGGCGTACGCTCAGATTTCCGCAAAAAGTTGGCGGGAAGACGGACGAGAGACGTCCGTAAACGGTGGCGTACGCTCTGTTGTACGCCAGTTGTCGGAGTCTAAGGGCTGATCCGTCCGTGTACGTTGGCGTACGCTCAATTGTACGCCACTCCCCTTCGACGTTGTTTCTGGCCGTACGTATGCGGCTGATTTGTGGGTGGACTTAACCCCAACGGCCGCGTACGGAGAGCGTACGTTAATATGGAACGTACGCACATTTGGCCGCACCGATCAGAATAACCTCCATAGTCTGGAGCAAATCATCTTCACACAGTGCGATTTATCTTGCGATTCGATTGGGATTGACTTGACTGGCAAGCAAACTGCATTCAATTTTGACTATACAGATGGTGCCGGTTTCATTTGAGTGGCTCCTGGTTGAGTTTATTGCCATCCGCCATGTCCCTCTGTCCATCAGAATGGGGCAGACGCCCCATTAATTGAGCACAGGAAGCGTCGCAATTCAGCGCAGCAGAGCCCATCGCCTCCGACCCCTGAAGCCTGCCTTGCGACCCCCGAAGCCCCCGAGATACAGTACAAGGGACGCGCAAGCGAGTGAGCCACACGCGCGTCCCCCCTACTCGCCTGCTCCATCAGAAACAGTGCCATGGCACGCTGGCGGGCTGGATGAGAGGGGCTCTATCTGTATAGTGCAGACCTGTACTATATAGTCTTGCCTGCACAGTCAATTTTTCTATTGGATTTTAATGCCATGCATCAGGATCGAATCAACATTGAATGTGGCTGAAAACTGTACAATGTCCATTCAATTACAATTCAATTTCAATTTGATTCTGCAAAACAGAATAGAAAAGTAAACCAAAACGAACCGTGATCTAGTTCAAAAGTAAGTGCAGCACATAGCACCATGATTGCACCATGTATGGGAACCTTAAGACTGGCCACCATCCGCCAGCAGCAACCCAATTACTAAGTGACGTGTGCCATCCATATGTCCGGTTACACAATTCATGCCGGTAGCAACATAGTGGTCCTGCCAAGGGCATAACTACCATAGGTGCAAGGGCTGCAGCTGCTATGTGGCCCAGAGCTGAAGGAGGCCCATCTTGGTTGTCTAAGTAATATGTTTTACATACATTTATCACCATCTGTTGCTAATCAGGGCGCCCTTACAAACTTTTGCTATGGGGCCTACGAATATCTAGGTATCTGGGTCCTGCCCCCTGCTAAACAAAAAGAAATATTCACTGGGAATATTCAGGCGCTTTGATAGTGAGCTGATCCTACAATGTAAGCTGCTGCCTGAGTGTGAGGGTAGTCACTCCTCACTGGTACAAAAAGGAAGGAAATACTCGCACAAGGCGAGTTTAGGCAGCACTTAAGACCTTTGATAAAGCTGCAGGACGCAGTGAAACGCGTTAGATGAACTTCTAGCCCTATCCCAGCCTCAGGACCCAACTGTGAGATCTACCCCATTGTGGACATCCATCTACAGCTATTTATCTGGATAATATACTACAAGGCGGACACCGTGCTCCCAGACACTACTGGTTACCAACATCCACACCGGTAAGGCCATCCCTGGGTCACGGAAGCCATACTCCAACATTGCTGGAACTCCATTGGTCACATCGCCACAGTTACATCCCTCCGGTGTTGGAGACGTACATCCACCTGTCTCACACCTCACCATAGAGGACTGATTCCATCTAGCGATCCCTGACCCCTCCAACGGCACGACAAGCAGCCGTATTCATTGTGAGGACTTATCCAGCTCCCACCACCATTTGTTCTACAAAGATCCAGAACTTCCAATTGGTAAAGTGCACTTACCTGTTTTTCCACAAATCAAGTGATCACACTATTTGCCCACAAATACAAGTCCTTTGAGGCGGGATATTTCTTTATTAACTTTACTTACATTAATTCCAGTTTACTTTTATTCCCGACCTTCTCAATTTTATTCAGTTATATTACAGTTTTATGTTATAATTGTACTATTAATGTGTATACATGTATTTTTAACCAGTAAAAAGATTTATACCTTTATAAAACAATTTTGTTTCCATTTCATTGACTTAAGCGCTGCCTAAACTCGCCTTGTGCGAGTATTTCCCCCCTGCTAAACAATGCCACCAATAATTGGACAAAAAAAGAAAATAATGACAGCGCCTGGACTGCTGCAGCCTACCAACACCTAAAGGTTCCTGAAACCTTTACCAATACAAAAGAATACACAAATTGGTGTTAGTTATGGCGCTGCGGTCCCCTTAAAGCAAGATGGTGTGAGGTTTTATCACCGAGGGGGATGTATCCTCAATTCTTCCGTCAGTCGGTCTAATGGAATATCAGACTGACCTGAAAGAATTTCCCTATGTGCATGTAAAGGTTTCTTTGCACTTCTCTCCACCTCTGCATGCACAGTGGATGGCCAGATATAGTAATGGGATTCTATCACCAAAAGGAAATATATCCTCAATTCTTCCGTCCAGTTGATACAACAGAATGTAAAACTGACCTGGAAGATGGTCCCTATGTACGTGTAAAGGTTTCTTTACAGTTCTCCAGACATCAACATCTACAATGGATAGTCAGATATGATCACACATGCAGGAGCCCCTTAGGGATACACTCACCAGGAATAAGTGCCCTATGTGCACTGAAAGGTATCTTTGTATTCAACTCTTTCCGTCCCAGGACACAAGTGGACCGCTGACTTCCAAAAATGGGTAGTAAAAACTCCAAATTTATTTCTCCAAAAGAAGTACATACGATAAAAACAGATAAAAAGTGGGAAGGGAATCCCCAGGCAAGTGGTGGTCTGGATACCTTCCAATCCGGATAGAAGGCCACCCAGTTGCTAAGGATAACAAAACAGCACCTACCACAAGCCTTTGGGGTAATCTCTTTCTCCTCCAACCACCAACGCGTTTCGGGCTATTTTGAATAAGCCCTTTTTCAAGGTGTGGAGGAACTAACCACCTTTCTGGTATTTATACCAGAATGCTAACATCACATGTAGTTAGCTAACACTAAAACATGGAAAATCACCTAGAAATGACATCATTGAAGCATGCATTAACAGTCAAGTAAAAACACAGGTCTAACAAGTATATGAAACATCCAAGTATGATTAATACATCAAGCGAAAAAATTTCTATGCAGGTCTTATAGAACAGGCAGAGATAGATTTAACTATATAAAAGTCCGTTTAGGGTTTTACCCCTATCTTACAGACACAGCTGATCGGAATCGGTGTCTAGCGCTGGAACCCGCGCTTCCGGGTGTATGGAACGCATGACGCTCCGTTACGTCACTTCCGGTGACGCATGGAACGCATAGCGCTGGAAGGAGGTTTCTCTTGCGCTGAAGGCTTTCTTTTTTTCTTTTTTTTTTTTCACGCGCTGTGTGTAGCTTTATTACTACGTTAGGTGAAACGCTGACACTGCCAGAACAGAACTTGAGGCTTCCTGTGTGCTGGTTAATATAGTTGAAAACGCCAGGTTTTTTTGTTCCGCAGTTATTCATTCGCCATGATTGTATATGGCATAGGACATACAACATATACATAAAAACAGATTTAGTACATGGTATTAACAAACCTAGATATTAAGGCAAGCGTTTCATTATGAAATGGATGAGACATAATAAAAATAGATTTAAAATACTATTATTAAAAACTTTAAATATCACAATGACAGAGATGCATTAATAATGTCATATATTAAAAATTTCATATGTAAAACACTTTTTTATATGTAAAAAGATTTTTTCTTTCATATGTAGAAAAAAGGCTGGAGGTATTCAAGGAAAAAATGTGGGAAAGGGGTGCATTTTACAGGAAGCATTTCAACTCGAACCCAACATTTAAACCTTCAGGTTCGATAGTGTTAAGAGTATATATGGTCCGCATTTCTTCCTGTGACAATTTTTTGTCCCTGTCATTAACCCTCCAATGATCAGAGACAAGTTTAATGCCACAAAAATTTACCAGATGTTTAACATCACCACCATGTATTTTCTTAAAGTGTAGAGACACATTATGGGATTCGACCCCCTTTGCAATATTCCGAACATGCTCAGCTAATCTTATTTTTAACTGGCGGGTGGTTTTCCCAATGTACACCTTTTTACATGAGCATTCCAACAGGTATACACAAAACTTTGTGTTGCATGTAATAAAATCCACTATATCGTGCAACTGGTTGGTATGTGGTGCACGGTATTGTAGAATGGCCTTTGTAGTGCCCTTGCAGACACTACTGGTTACCAACATCCACACCGGTAAGGCCATCCCTGGGTCACGGAAGCCATACTCCAACATTGCTGGAACTCCATTGGTCACATCGCCACAGTTACATCCCTCCGGTGTTGGAGACGTACATCCACCTGTCTCACACCTCACCATAGAGGACTGATTCCATCTAGCGATCCCTGACCCCTCCAACGGCAAGACAAGCAGCCGTATTCATTGTGAGGACTTATCCAGCTCCCACCACCATTTGTTCTACAAAGATCCAGAACTTCCAATTGGTAAAGTGCACTTACCTGTTTTTCCACAAATCAAGTGATCACACTATTTGCCCACAAATACAAGTCCTTTGAGGCGGGATATTTCTTTATTAACTTTACTTACATTAATTCCAGTTTACTTTTATTCCCGACCTTCTCAATTTTATTCAGTTATATTACAGTTTTATGTTTATAATTGTACTATTATTGTGTATACATGTATTTTTAACCAGTAAAAAGATTTATACCTTTATAAAACAATTTTGTTTCCATTTCATTGACTTAAGCGCTGCCTAAACTCGCCTTGTGCGAGTATTTCCCCCCTGCTAAACAATGCCACCAATAATAGTGGGGTGCTAGAAAGTTGGTACTGTAAGTATGAGTCAGTCTAATTGTTGTAGGAAAGTACATAATATAAATCAGATACGGATATTGAACTATAGGTCAGTCACACACCTCATAAGCCATCAATGACAAAGCCTTAGAAATATATAATTACCATTAATTCTACCATCAGTGCCCAACTTTTGCTTTCTTTTGAGGCTATCAATCCTCTGAAAATAAATAGTCCTTTAATGTATATAATATAGGAAATGAATGAATGCTCTGTCACTACCAACACATAGTTGGAAGATGAGGTTTGGAGTGCAGGTGTAGGGTTGTATAGGGATAATTCAGACCTGATAGCTGCCAGCAACAGGTAGATGCCGCCCTGCTATAGTGAAAACCCGTCTTGCGAATTAATGTGCACGCTGTGCGAATAGATGTGTACTGCTAGCTTAGAATTCAAAGCCGACCAAAAATTAACAAAATCCTTAGTTAGAGGCTCATCATAAAGTGATTTTTCCACTGGGCACCAGTCATTGTAAGCTAAGAGTCGCCAGGGACTTACTTGGCGGCTGCAATGAAAACAGGCTTATTGTGGCCGGAACTGACGTCTCACACACCCTCCCATAAAATGGTAGGGCATGCCTGAGTTTTCCTTGGCTCACTTAGCGTTTTCTCTTGCACGCCTGCATTTTCTTAGCACTTCCCACTAATCAACTTATGGGACGTTCGTATGGGGAAGCCCTGCAGGAAAATGCTGGGTGTTTCCATGTGAACACAGGCGGGCAGCTGCCTGCCATCACAGAACATCAGCGGCCTCTCCGCCTTCGTCCAAGATGCTCGCAAATAGTCAGTCTAGGCTGACATATACAGTATATATGCAAACGGGTTGCACAATCATTCATTGGTCGACCGTCGAATGATTTTTCCCCTGTAAGCTCCCTTCACAATGCACCAGGAATGTA
This sequence comes from Crinia signifera, assembly GCF_055691185.1. Lineage (NCBI taxonomy): Eukaryota > Metazoa > Chordata > Amphibia > Anura > Myobatrachidae > Crinia > Crinia signifera. The sequence continues at coordinate 224,248,592 of NC_139220.1, forward strand.
CGCGTGGCATCAGGGGGCGGACATTCGCTCGCCCGGCAGGTGGCTCACTAAGCAGTGAATCTACGCTGCATAATGAGCTAACCAGAGTCAGGCCCATAAGGGGTAAAACATTACTTGAATTAAATTGGAAACTCCCATCTGAGTGTCACTATACTGTATTGTGTATACTGTATTGTATAGGAATACAGTCCTGTACCTTCTACTATTTAGCAATTACCTTTTGTGGAGAAAAATCTATTTATTCTATGGAATGGCCTTGGGTTTATTATGATTGAAAGAAAAGCTGGCCATACACTAGAACGACCTACGTGCTATTCTGATTGTGTCACGATTTCCCTTGAACTCCCCAGCAGGCCTGGACTCACGGTTTGACACAGGATATGCTAACGATCCATTGTGCGATCCAGCTGCCACATACGATCAATTGTCTCATTATTCATACATGATATAACTCTAGTGTATTGCCAGGTTAAGCTTTATTATCTGAACGTTAAATTTATATGTACACTGCAATAAAGTATAGTTATGTTAATAATGTAACTTGTCAAGATATGATTTTATCAAGATGTGACAATCGTGCTGCATAAGCCTAGTTGTGTTCACTATACACAGACCTCATTCAGGTCTAGTCAGATGTGTGCCCTGATATGCAAATGACCCTTGTTGGTACTTTGCATATGTTATGCCCATGCATGATGCATGAATGGCATTAGACAGTCAGTGATTGACAGTCTGATGCTGTGTGGGGGCCGGAGCAACCTCTGTTTGTGAAAATGTCACCATTTATGTGCAGGGAAGAGGCCAGGGATCTATGTTATAGCTAGTCACACATGAATTACTCTTCATGTGTCTAGTTTGCACAGAACTCAGCTGGAGCCCCTCTTCTTGATTTGTTGTGGTACAAAATAAACATTTAATTAGACATAATGTAAAAAGCACCGTGTGATAAATGCACTGGAAGAAATATACATGGGAGATATATTTGTCCCAACTTTCTGACCTATATACTGTATATTTTAAACCCAAGGAAAATGTCTGCGATTATAAAACAGTTTTGGTAAAATTGTTGTCTTTAGTATAAGCTGGTTTAGGGTTATGGATGGAGAGTGAGGACGGGCTCCATCCATTAGGACCAGAGGAGGCTCCTGCTAAAGGGCTGCAGGGCTGCAGCTCCTCCAGTCAAAATCCCAACACCAGAGACACAGACAGACAGCACCAGAGCTTCAGTGCTTCCCCCTGCGGGCACCCCCACCTCCAGAGCTCAGGTGCTTGCTGGCTGTGTCTCTGACACACTGGTAACCTCCTCTCACCAGGCTCTCCATGAAGCAGCAGTGCAGACACAGCAACAGCCCAACCCTGTGGGGAGGAGTTCAGCATGTAGTAGATTCCTACAATTGGAAGCTGCTACTGCTCATCATACACAGAGCCACAGAGCTGGAAACTACTCCCCTTCTTGGGCTGTCAGTACATGGAGCGATGACAGCAATAGCTTTCCAGCAGGAAGCCATTCTGTGCAAATCTCCAGAGCTACAGTGCTTCTATGGGCTGCTGTCTGTGCAGCCCAGCAGAAGCAAATCCTCTGCAGTGAGCATGCCCAGACTTCAGTGAGTCAGTGTGATGCAGCTGAAGGAAGGTATGCATTGCACCAGAGAGGGGCATGGAAGTTTATATTATTTTAATAATATTTGTGTGTAGATCTTTATTAAGAGTATCATTTTGTGTACTTTAATTAATATTAAAGTTATTAAAGTGTGTATTTTGCACTGTACCTGTGTTTACGTGCATACGAGTACATCATTTATTTACAGTAATTGCATACAAACACTTGTACAGAGCAAATCAAACTAATAACCTGCAAATAATGAATGACTGTTTGCAATGAGCAGTACCCAGGAAATTTCAGCCCCCCCTTAAGTCTAAAGGCAGGAACCGCCACTGATTAGAACCATTTTGAGTCTTTAGGTCTTCAGCCTGAGAACATGCTAATTTTGCACATATAAAGGCTAGTGACAATGTGTCAGGGTTCACATTCTGTGTATGCTTATGTTTAGTTCTAGGGACATTAGGTCCCCACCACTCAGAGAGGGAACCACTCAGTTTAGTTGGAATCCTAGACAGGCTAGGATTTCATCCACCTGACAAACTCCAATTACCTGCTGAAATGCTTTAAACGTGGATACCTCTCTAACAGTCATTCATTGGAGCTAGCACAAGCGGTTAAGAGTGGTGGTGTCTTGACATACCCACGGCGATTGTAATCTGCATTCTTTCGCTGCTGTGTTTCTGGTTCAGATTGGATGAGATTAGGCTGGCAAGCTGTTTACCCTTAAACATCATGTATGTCAGCTTGTTTTCCAAAGAACTGGCACTCAAGTTTATAAATCAACAGTTAGGGTGCCATTGTTTCAGACTTTCACAAATAAGCACAGCACTCCAAGTAAAAAGCAAAAAGTGATTTCACCCATAAATTTGAAAGTCAGAATTACGCTATATAGACATAAGCTGCCCAAGGGTAATATTGGGGCAGCAATTTTGCCTCTCCTTGCCCTTGAGCTCTGGATGGCAGCACCAGTTGCACATCCTTCATTACTGCTCTGATCTCACAACATAAAAGCTCATTAGTGCAGAATCTGTGATATTAGTGCAACCAGCCCACATTCAGCATGCAATGACCTGTACCTGTCAAGCCAACTTTATCAGGACTTAAATGTTCTTTTCCTGCTAGATACACATGTAATGCACCTGCCTGTCAAAAGATGAAAATGGGTGTAAGAAGAAACTGCTAATGTACTGCAGCTCAGCACATTTCTATATTTGTAAGTTACTTTTAGTGAGTTGGATTTATGTTAATTCATCATATAAAAGCTCACCGAGTACTGTATTCATGTAAATACAGCATTTATAGAGTTCTCATTTATAGACGAAACATAGATAACAGTGAACTAGCCAAAATACAACCCAGTAGCTAGAACAGAAAGGTCAGTTGATGCATTAACATTTGAGTTTCTCTAGGTGTCATAATGTACAGTAGCGCACGCAGGGGGGGGGGGGGTTCTGAGTACCCAGAACCCCCCCCCAGGAGTCTAAGGGCCCTAGGCTGAAAGCTGAGGGTCCCCTCTTTCCATGGGTACAAGAATTTAAAAAATCAGCCCTTGGCAACCAGAGATATCTGACTTTAAAGCAGTGGTCGCCATCCAAGCCTGTTAATTGCTCTTCCCAGTCAGATATTTCAGATTCTGTCGGACTTAGAGTTTTTCTGAGGGTATATTCCAAAAGCTGGGACTCTACCCCTTTGATGAACTGTTCCCAAAACCAGAGATATTAGCCTTCCAGCAGCTGGTTACTGCTCCAGCTCCACACACATGGTATATAGTTTTATATTCTCATTGGCAGATTGCTTTGCCTCCTGAATTCTGATCCCTTAGTCCCTAATACCACCCTGGAAGTTATGTATCAGGGCCCCTTCATTATGCCCAATGCCCCCTTCTCCCACCCCATCTTTCACCATCTGTGCAGTAAAGGGGTAATTAGTGGAAATTACTGATCCAGGCCCTACATGCTGAGCGGTTGATATAACACACCCTACCTTCTGCGGGACATCAAAGCTTCCCCCACCCCTACCGCTGGAGGATCGGTAGGTACCCAATACATTGCTATGCCCATGGGTCTACACTGCTGTTAACACCCCTGTATGTATATATATATATATATATATATATATATATTTGTGGAGTCGGCCCGGCACTCTCCTTGGTAGGCAACTGCCCGGGTGCCTTCTGGAACCAACGAATAGTTGAATTGGAAGAAAACAACAGCGGCTGTAGCGCTGTCCCAGCACTACAGAGGCTGAGAGCGTCTTTGGCTTATGAGTCTCCATGGAGACGCATAGCTCAGCCAATCAGGGCTGAGCTATGCGTCTTCATGGAGACGCATCGGCCAATCACGCTCTCAGCCTCTGTAGCGCTGGGACAGCGCTACAGAGGCTGTTAGCGGCATCGGAGAGAGCCGGTTCTCCCCGCTGTCAGTGCGGGGGGAGCCGGCTGTGAAGAGGACAGCGCTGGACCTGGATTGGTGAGTACGTGGGTGTAAAAGTGAGGAGTGTGAATGTGGGTGTAATAAAGTTTTACTTCTCTGTGTGTGTTTTTTTTTACATTCTTTTTACAGGTGGACTACAAGTCCCAGCGGGCCCATTAATTCCCCGCATGCTGGGACTTGTGGTTCTCCAAGTCCCAGCATGCGGGGGAGGTCTGCTGGCACTTGTAGTTCTCCTGTATAAAGCAATGTTATGTATGTAAGATTTAACCAACTCAGGCCGGCGTCCACTGGCCACGGACGCCGGTGACAGCCCCGGGCTTCAGCCCTGGACGAGTGAAGCCTGGGGGGGAGACCCCTTTATGGGGGGTCCCCACTCCTCCAGGTACCCCGTCCAAGGCTGACCAGCCCCGGTGCTTATGTTTCGGCCGGGGGACCTTATATAAAAAGTGTCCCCCGGCTGTGGCATGACACCGAGGGCTGTTGGAGCCCGGTGCTGGTTTCAAAATACGGGGGACCCCCAGATTATTTTTGGAACCAGGACCGGTCCAAGAGTCCGGGGCTGGTTTCAGAAAAACGGGGGACCCCTATGCTTTTTGTCCCCCGTATTTTTGGAACCAGCCCCGGCTCAATGAGCCCGGGGCTGGTTATGCTCAGGAGGGGGGACCCCACGCAATTTTTTTGTCAAAAAACACTTTTCCACATTTTTTAACACAGGGCCATGCACAGATCTCTATGATCTGTGCAGGGTTCTGGCCAATTCGCATATCAGAACCTGGTCTGATTTTTTTGAGATTTTTAGACACATTTTTCAAATTCGCATCTCATTAAATATGCGAATTGTATACTTTTTAATGTGAAAACATCTGGATGCAAGTTCTGGCGAAAACTAAAAATCGCACTTTTAAAAAGTGCGATTTCGCGGCAAAACCGCACTTTTTGCCGATTTTCGCATCTCATTAAATATGCGAATTAGGGAAAAAGTGCGAAAACGGCCGTTTTTTAGATAAAATTCAGTCAAAGTCAGATTATCTCATCCCATAGAATCTCACCCTTGGTCTATCTATAATACTTTAACTGACCCGGCATATACTGGGTCACCTAAGTGTCCATCTCCATGCTTTGCTCCGCCCCTCTAGAAACCCCCTTCTGAAAATCCTGCGTTTGCCCCTGATGTAGCTGGAATATGAGTACAGACTATATAAGTCCCCAAAAACAACTTGATGGATATAGGGGGTTATTCGGATTCACTAAGAAAGGCACAATCACTCTCTAATGGACAAAACCATATGCACTGCAGGTGGGGCTGATGTAACAGGTGCAGAGAGAGTTAGATTTAGGTGGGGTTTGTACTTCAAACTGATATCTATATTGCAGTGTAAAAATAAAGCAGACTGTTTCACTTGTACATTCTATATGTCAGGATTTTGACCCTGTCGGGATTTAAAATGTCGAGATTTTCACCCTGTCGGGATTTTAAATGTCGGAATTTTGTCCATGTCGGAATTTTGTCCTTGTCTGTATTTTGACCCATTCGGGATTTTGACCCTGTCGGGATTTTGACCGTCGGGATTTTGACTGCATCCCGTTTTGGGGTATTGCCAGTAGCTCTGATCCACAGGTTTTCTTTCTATTCCGTTTTATAGTCACTTTCCATTGAGAGATGGGTTAAAAGTTTTGCTTCTATTGTCAATGTTGCTATTCCAAGGCTTTTAGAAATACAGAACATCCAGGTGTCAAAGTTCTGCCCAGTCTACACCAATGTGAGGTCTGACCAGGACCCCATCCACCTAGTATGTATTTGGGGATTCAATACTACCATTCTGTGAAGTTTTCATCCCAAACCATCTGGTGGCAGGCCAAAAACAGGTTCCCTGGTTCAAAGTTCTGGCAAACATACACCAACAGAAGATCTTTCTGGGACTCCAACTCCCAGGTGTGTCCTCTGGTATCCAGTGTTCCCACTTTGTGAAATGTTCCTCCAAATCCATTCAGTGAACAAGCCAGAATAGGCTCCCTGGGTCAAAGTTTGGCTGATGCTTTCTGCTTTACTAAGCTTAATAAATCTACCCTTGTGTTACTTATTTTGCAATAATACAGTATCATAGGGTTCGATCACTGAAGTTGAATGCACGCCTGATAGTTTCCATTCAAATCTATTGGCTTGAGCATGCACTGGATCTTTCATACGAATGTGCAGAATGAGTCCTTTATCATTGCTCCCAGTTCCCCATTAGCCACAGCATATCTGACATGTTTGTCAATGTTTGTGGGGCAGGACAGGGATGGTAACTGGGACTGTTCTACAAAATGGGGTGCTTTTGTAGGATTGCTAATCCAAGGTTCCTCGTCATGATGCAGACTTCGTGGATATGATAGCTGGAGTTCTAAAGGGCACTCTGAGTCAGCTTTGGCTAACACAGACTGGCCAAGGGCTGTTACCATCACGATGATGGTTTGGATGGGCACAATGGTGATCTGATGCTGCTTCTTTGAATGCAGCACATACAGATGGAGCGTGGCCCATCTTTGCAGGGGATGGCGGAAGATTCGCCAGCCGCTATCCCCCACCAGCCCCCGTAAGGGGACGTGCGCGCACGAGATGCGCGCGCGTCCCCTTACAACGGGGCTCCCCCCGGGTCCCCGCCACCTCGCCGACAGTCCCGCCGGGTCCCTGCCGCCTTGCCGCACCCCCCCTTTAACCCTGTCCATCTCCCTGAAGCGGAGGCGGACAGGGTTCCCGTCCCCCCCGCCGATGGGAAACTGGGACGCACATCCGTGTGAGATGCACGCGCGTCCCAGTCTCTATCGCCGGCACTCGCCAGTGCAAGGGATCTGGCGAGCGCTGGCCAAAGATGGGATATGCTCCATCTGTATATCACATACTGTATGCTGGAAAGAGGCTTAATTTTCCTATGAACCCAGCCTGCATTATTAGAATATTTGTTGCATGTTGCAATACCAACCAATATCAGAATCTGGCCCATGGTATTGTTGGGTTCCTGATGTCTCTCAATAAATCATTAAAGTTGTGTTTCGGGCCCTTTCATCCATTAGGAGAGACCCTCCGCTACTTAAAAAAAATTTAAACATATTACTATTGTTGAAAAAAAAAAAATCATATGGCATCAAGAATATTTTTCTTCATGTTCTTTTCAGTTGAACATATAATGATGACAGAAGTGTAGCAATATAACAGCACACCCACATCCCTCTTCCTTTATTATTCCGTACTCCCTTCATTATCGCCTTCATTATCGCCTTTCTTAACCCACTCCCATTTATCAATATTTTTATCCTCCATCTTATTATTTACATTCACCCACATCCACTAATGTTATGTATTACTTCTCTTTATACTGTCATTTCATAAATCCCTAACCCCCATCCCATCTGTTACTTATCACTCATAATATGTAATATGCGAAAAATAAATAGCACGGATGATATTAAATAATCGTGTTATTTATCACCTTCCCATGTTATTCATTATCTTTCACCGCTCCAATTTATAACCTCAAATAACAAAGAGGCTAATAGTCACTGGCTGGGAGTGCTGTGATGGGGTCACCATGATCAGTGGCGTAAGGAGGCAAGATTTTTGTTGGTGCACCCACCACTTTAGAAAATATGATGCACAGAGCCGGCCCTAAGCGTAACTAGAACTTTGTGGGCCCAATAGCAACATTTTAAAAGGGGCCCCCTATGCCCCTACCCCATCCTTTGTCAGTACAATGCCCCTTAGGAGAATAGGAGACAGATGGGAGTTAGAGAGAAAGAGGGTTTCGTGGAAACAGAGGGAAAGGAAAAGAAAGAAAGAAAGAAAGAAAGAAAGGGGGTTTTGGGGAGAAAGAGAGAGAAATGGATGAAAGAGAAAGGACATCAAAGGGAAAGAGGGAGGGTTTCAGGAGGTAGGGAGGTGCAAGAGAGAAGGCTGCAAATGGGAGTGAGAGTGTCAGGACAGAGAAAGAGGAGAGAAAGAGGAAGCAAGGCTGTCACTGATACGAGAGAGGGTAAGGAGGCACAGATGGATGGGTGGAGACAAAGGGGGCACAGGCTAATATGTGGATGGGAAGGGGGCACAGGTGTAGCGGAAGGAGGTGGACGGTTGGAGGAGAAGGGGGCAGCCAGGTGGAGAAGGGGAAAAGGTGGAGTGGAAGGGGGCACAGGCAGATAGGTGGAGGGGAAAGGGGCGCAGACAGATGGGTGGAGGGTAATGGGCCACAGACCAAGATGGATGGAGAACATGAAATTAATCGGTTCTCGTAAGCGCTTAAACAATTGAGGTAAACCCAGGATGCACCATCCAAAGCAGGCTCAGTAGGTAAGAAGTCTAAATTGTGTCCAAGGTGCCACATGTACACCAGAGCTCCAAACGCGTTTTCAACCATGCTCGTGGCCTTTTTCAAGGAGAATGACTCTGGTATCATGGTGATGGGTTATATACCCACATTGTCCAATCAAATATAAATAATATAGGATAGGTCTATTATGAAAATGTTTTTATTTGATTGGACAAAGTGGGTAGATAACCCCTCACCATGATACCAGAGTCATTCTGGTGTACATGTGGGACCTTGGACAAAATTTGGATTTCTTACTTACTGAGCCTGCTTTGGAAGGTGCATCCCAGGTTTACCTCCATTGTTTAAGTGCTTATAAGAACTGATTCATTTCATGTTCTCCATCCATCTTGGTAATTAGCCATTTTTTCTCTGTTGTTCCACTTTTATTATGTTATGTTTATATGAATAAAAATGGTATTGCACCATATACCATTTCTTGTTTATTTTTGGTACCCATCTAAATAAGTGGGACGTTCGCTGAGTCAGAGGGATCTGTTTCTGATTTCACATTTAGAAGTCAATTTTGGAGAAGAGGAGACTGTATAAGTAAGAGGAACATATGGTCAACTTTACTGTTGTATGCTTTCATATTACATTGAAAAAGAGGACCGTCACCATTAATCTAGGGATGTATTATTCCCAAATTAGGCCCCAGTGGAGGGAGCACCCAACTTCTGGTCTTGTTTCTAAATTCCTGTACAGCCACTTACTGTAATAAGTGCAGAGCAGTCAGTACCGGCAGCAGCATCCCCAACACAGTTCTGGATGCGTCAGGCAAACGGCGACTGCCGGGCCCAGAAGACTACAGCCTCTGTCCGACCTGCAGAAAGTGAATCTGGGAATTGGCACGGGGACCAGCAGGCGTCACAGTCTCAGACTCTCTTCCTTCTGTGCATGCTGCACAGTGCCAGCTGCTTCATCCCCACAACCACACAGCACTGGATGTGCAAGCGGCTGACAGGGAAGTACAACTTCTGGTCTGCAGAAGTGGAGTGCAAATCCTAGAAGCTTGCCGGATGAACAGGAGATCGGATGCAGTGACATGGAGGCAGCCAATGATTGGGTGCAGGGGGGCCAAATTTGATCTCCCATCTGATGTTTCTGGTTTGCCAATGCGCAAATATACTCATGTTCCAACCCTGGGAGAGAGTTTCACACTAGCCTAGGTGTTTACTCCAGGCTGGGCTGGCAGGAGGCGGATGCCGGAGACCACCTAGTGTTTAATCTGCGTGCCCACAAAAATGGTTGGTGCATCCATAGAAATGCTGGGCGCAGCCCTGTGGTGATTTGGGGGTCCAGGCAGCTGGTAGCGGTCCGGGCAGCTGGTGGCAGCAAGTTCCGGGGCCTAAAAATATCCTTTCAAAATACTTGCCGGACTTTTATTTTCTTTTTTTTAATATTTTATTTAATTCTTTCAGTTGATCAGCGGCTGGCCAGTGTTTTTCAAATATTTTTTTTAAATTCAGCAGCCTCTTCACACCCCGTCGCACCTGCCACTACCAGCTTCCACCACTACCAGCTCACCGCTGCCAAGATCCCACTGCTAGCAGTTGCATGGACCCCATCGCTGCCCGGATTCCACCCTGCCCAGATGCCACCACTACGAGTTGCCTGAACCCCACACCTGTCAACCTTACTTATGTTGATCTATTGTCACACGCAGCCGCGACGGAGCGCGGCGGGTACAGTACTCACCCGTCCGCGCCCGCCGCCGGCTAGCGTGTGCAGGCTCCACTCTGAGGCGGGCAGGTGGGGGCAGCGCTGGGTAGAGGCGGCAGCGACGGAGCATCAGGTAGCAGCGTCCTTGACGATTGCGGCGCCGGGAGGCCGGCGGCGCCATCTTGAGTAAGGGCAGGTAGCGGATTGGGCCAGAGTAGAGAGTTCCTCCTCATCCTGCACGGACAGCCAATGGCAGCCACTCCCTGGGGATATAGTGGAGCTGCCCAGGCTGATCCGTGTCAGTGCAATGAGTCTTCTGAGTCGTTCACATCTCCGAGCTGACTCCTGGATCCTGGTTCTCTCTCCTGACTCTGGTGCCTTGCTCCCTGCACCTTATCCAAGGAAGGTTTTCTCCTGACACCAATGCTGCAAGCGCTATCTAGTGCTGGCTCCTGCTTGTTCCAGGATTCCCTTTCTTCATCATCCATCCATTCCATCCTCTTCCAGTCTTCCGGATCCATTTCTTCCATCATCAAATCAACCTCTTCCTGCATCTTCTTCTATGTACTCTGGCTCACCTAAAGACTGGTTCCAGAATTACCACTGGCAGTATATTGTGCTGGACTTATTGATTTATTCTTTTGCCACTTAAAGAAGTATTTAAGTGAACTTATTATTTATGAAACCAGTTATTAAACCTGCACGTTTCAATCCTACTCGCCCTGGTCCGTCTCCAGCTTCTGTGCACCACACGACTCCATCCAGCCCTTCTGCCGTGACAGTTTGCACTGACCCGATGGAATCGGGTGAAGCACAGGCTTCCATGACGGATGTTCGTCAAGGCATCATGGCTCGCCTGGAACAAGTAGAAACCACCCAGCGTCAAGTGGCTCACTTCCTCCAGTCCTTGTCACCACCTCAGGCGGCTCCCTCAGCTTCGGCCGCACCCACTGCTGGAGTCTCTGCCCCTCCTGCTCCTGCGAGTCCATCTGTTCCTCACCATCTACAGCTGTCGACACCCAGTAAATATGACGGGTCTCCGAGAGGATGTCGAGGATTCCTAAATCAATGTGACGTGCATTTTACCCTCCAGCCTTCCAATTTCCCTTCACCCAAAACCCGGGTGGCCTACATCGTATCCCTACTGGCTGGTCCAGCCCTGGAGTGGGTGTCCCCCCTCTGGGAGCGTGCGGACCCTCTTCTCAATAATTATGAAGAGTTTGTGGCCTCCTTCCATCGTATATTCGACGAGCCCGGCAGAGTGTCCTCTGCAGCCACGGAGATCCTGAGGATTCGTCAAGGCAGTCGCCCAGTGGGACAATATGTCGTACAGTTCCAAACCCTGGCGTCTGAACTTCGATGGAACGAAGAGGCTCTCGTATCTGCCTTCTGGAACGGTCTGGCTGGGCGCATCAAAGACGAGTTAGCAACTCGCGATCCTCCTTCCACCCTGGCAGAACTCATCTCCCTATGTACCAAAGTCGACCTGCGACTCCAAGAACGCCAACTTGAGAGGAATCGTTCTGATCGCCTTCGTCCTCGTTTCTCTCCCAATGTTGCTCCGGGCCCCAAGGCAATTCCTTCGCCTGCCGCACCAGCTGATGAACCCATGCAAATCAATCGTTCCCGCCTGTCCCTCGAGGAGAAGTTCCGAAGACGGCGAGAGAATTTGTGTATGTACTGTGGCTCATCTGCTCACCTATTGGCTGCCTGCCCACTGCGGCCGGGAAACGACCGCTCCTAATCCCCCCGAGGGAGGTCCGATTAGGAGTATTGTTTTCATCTCCCTCTTCTACTGACTCTATTATTCCAGTGACTCTTGTGTGTCCCCAAGGCGAGAGAAGACTTCAGGCCTTATTGGATTCTGGAGCAGCGGGGAACTTCCTTTCTTCTTCTTTTGTCAACCAGCATGCCCTGCCTGTGCAACCTCTGGATCATTCGCTGGTCCTCACGGCTGTGGATGGGAGTCGAATTCGGAGTGGACAAATCACTCATCAAACCATTCCGCTGAAGTTGCTCATCGGAGCCTTACATCAAGAGACCATTCAATTCTTCATTCTTCCACAATCTTCTCATCAAATGGTCCTGGGTCTTCCCTGGCTCTCCAAACATAATCCACAAATTGATTGGACCACTATGGAGATCAAGGCCTGGGGAACAGTCTGCCAGTCTACTTGCATTCCTCAGATCCTTCCGGTCTACCAGACCCATCCACAATGTGAGGATAACTGCTCTTCATCTTCTTCAGCTCCACCCTTGTCTATACCCGTACCGTATCGTCCATTTACAGATGTCTTCAGTAAAGGAGGTGCTGACACTTTACCTCCCCACCGGCCTTGGGACTGCCCAATAGAATTGATGGCTGGGAAATTTCCTCCTCGTGGCCGCATCTATCCTCTGTCGCTACCCGAGACTGAGGCCATGTCCTTGTACATCCAAGAGAACTTAAACAAGGGGTTCATCCGACCTTCTACCTCTCCGGCCGGGGCTGGGTTTTTCTTTGTGAAAAAGAAAGATGGCGGTCTTCGGCCTTGTATCGACTATAGAGGCCTGAACGACATCACTATAAAGAATCGCTATCCCTTACCCCTTATCACAGAACTGTTTGATAAGATCAGAGGAGCGACTGTCTTCACCAAATTGGACCTACGAGGGGCCTACAACTTGATACGAATCCGTTCCGGTGACGAGTGGAAGACGGCTTTTAATACAAGAGACGGTCACTATGAATATCTGGTGATGCCCTTCGGCCTTTGCAACGCCCCTGCCGTCTTCCAACAGTTTGTGAATGATATCTTCCGGGACTTGCTGTACCATTCCATTGTAGTCTATCTAGACGATATACTCATCTTCTCCTCCAATCTTCAACATCACAGACAGACCGTGTCCGAGGTGCTACGACGTCTTCGTCAAAATCAACTATTCTGTAAGTTGGAAAAATGCGTTTTTGAAGTCACCTCCATTCCATTCTTAGGCCACATTCTCTCTGCTACTGGTATCGAGATGGATCCAGAGAAGGTGAGAGCGATCCAAGACTGGGCACCTCCCACGACACTCAAGGGAATTCAGAGATTTTTAGGATTCTCAAATTATTACCGGCGATTCATCCGGAACTTCTCTACCATCGCTGCTCCCCTCACAGCTCTTACCCACAAAGGAGTTGATCCAAGTCAATGGCCGCCAGAAGCATTCTCAGCCTTCCAACAGTTAAAGAGGGCGTTTATGACGGCACCCATTCTCCTCCAACCAGATCTCGACAAGCCCTTCATCCTCGAGGTGGACGCATCCTCGGAAGGTATTGGGGCCATCTTGTCACAAAAAGGAGAGGATCAAGAATTACATCCTTGTGCTTTCCTCTCCAAAAAATTCCTTCCGGCAGAGAAGAATTACCCCATTGGGGAACAAGAGTTACTTGCTGTCAAAACGGCGTTAGAGGAGTGGCGATACCTTCTGGAGGGTGCGCGGCATAAGATCACCGTGTATTCAGATCACAAGAATTTGTCCTTTCTCAAACAAGTTCAATGCCTCACTGCTCGTCAAGCCCGATGGGCTATGTTTTTCGAACGTTTTAATTTTCAAATTAAATTTCGACCTGGCACCACTAATATTAAAGCTGACGCCCTATCCCGTTCCTTTGAAACGACTTCTGATATAGAGATTCTTCCTCGTCCAATCCTTGATCCAGTGGTTTTTGCTCAAGTGTCCGTACAGCCAATTCCTCCTCCAGGCAAGACGTTTGTTCCTCTCGAACTGCGAAAAAAAATATTATCATGGGCACATTCCTCCCGTTTCGCAGGTCACGCAGGAATACAGAAGACCTTGATGTTCCTGTCACGTTCTTATTGGTGGCCAACCATTCGTCACGACGTCACCAACTTCATCGCGTCTTGTGTAAAATGTGCTCAGCATAAGGTGCCCAGAACAACTCCTGTTGGTCCTCTCCGTCCTCTGGCCATTCCCACAGAACCATGGACTCATCTATCTATGGACTTCATTTGCGAGTTGCCTCCTTCCAAAGGTCATACAGCAATCTGGGTAGTGGTTGACCGATTCTCAAAAATGGTCCATTTCGTCCCACTAAAAGGTCTTCCCTCTGCTCCAGTACTGGCTCAGCTATTCATTTCCACCATTTTTAAATTACATGGTCTGCCCAAAGAAATTGTGTCTGATCGCGGAGTACAGTTCGTGGCGAAATTCTGGAGAGCTCTCTGTGCCACGGTAAAGGTTAACCTCAAGTTTTCTACTGCCTTTCATCCCCAGACCAACGGCCAGACGGAACGGGTGAATCAGGACTTGGAGGCCTTTATTCGATTGTTCATCTCGTCCTCTCAAGATGACTGGGTAGATCTCCTCCCGTGGGCAGAATTTATGCATAACAACTCCTATCACTCTTCCTCCGGAACCACGCCCTTCTTTACCGTATTTGGTAAACACCCACGATCTCCAGACTTCTCAGAATTACCCTCTTCTGAAGTTCCTGCAGCGACCACTTCCCTCCAACGCTTTGCGAAGATTTGGTCGGATGTCCACACCGCTCTCCTTAAATCTTCTGCTCGATACAAGAGAATGGCGGACAGGAAAAGAAGAGCAGCGCCCAGATTAAAACTCGGGGATCGGGTATGGCTATCTACCCGTCATATACGCCTCCGTCTGCCTTCTATGAAACTGGCTCCCCGGTACATTGGGCCATATGCCATCACCCAAGTCATTAATCCAGTCGCTTATAGACTTCAACTTCCTCCTTCCCTAAGGATCTCGAATTCCTTTCATGTGTCCCTCCTCAAGCCTTTAAGATTGAACTCTTATCAGAAGAAGGTTCCCAAACCACCCAAGATTAACTCCGAGAGTGGGATCGAATTCGAGGTAAGACGTATCATAGACTCTCGTCACCGCAATGCTCGTACTCAGTATCTGGTGGAGTGGGTCGGTTTTGGTCCTGAAGAGAACTCTTGGGTGGACTCCGTTGATTTGCATGCTCCAAAGCTGATTAAGCAATTTCTGCAGCGAAATCCTCACAAGGCCCATAGGCGTCCTGGGGCCACCCTGAAAAGGGGGGGTACTGTCACACGCAGCCGCGACGGAGCGCGGCGGGTACAGTACTCACCCGTCCGCGCCCGCCGCCGGCTAGCGTGTGCAGGCTCCACTCTGAGGCGGGCAGGTGGGGGCAGCGCTGGGTAGAGGCGGCAGCGACGGAGCATCAGGTAGCAGCGTCCTTGACGATTGCGGCGCCGGGAGGCCGGCGGCGCCATCTTGAGTAAGGGCAGGTAGCGGATTGGGCCAGAGTAGAGAGTTCCTCCTCATCCTGCACGGACAGCCAATGGCAGCCACTCCCTGGGGATATAGTGGAGCTGCCCAGGCTGATCCGTGTCAGTGCAATGAGTCTTCTGAGTCGTTCACATCTCCGAGCTGACTCCTGGATCCTGGTTCTCTCTCCTGACTCTGGTGCCTTGCTCCCTGCACCTTATCCAAGGAAGGTTTTCTCCTGACACCAATGCTGCAAGCGCTATCTAGTGCTGGCTCCTGCTTGTTCCAGGATTCCCTTTCTTCATCATCCATCCATTCCATCCTCTTCCAGTCTTCCGGATCCATTTCTTCCATCATCAAATCAACCTCTTCCTGCATCTTCTTCTATGTACTCTGGCTCACCTAAAGACTGGTTCCAGAATTACCACTGGCAGTATATTGTGCTGGACTTATTGATTTATTCTTTTGCCACTTAAAGAAGTATTTAAGTGAACTTATTATTTATGAAACCAGTTATTAAACCTGCACGTTTCAATCCTACTCGCCCTGGTCCGTCTCCAGCTTCTGTGCACCACACGACTCCATCCAGCCCTTCTGCCGTGACATCTATTTCATGTGTCAACCTAAGCCATGTCTACCTTCAGTGGTTAACCCAATGCATGTCAACCTAATATGGGCTGGCCTACTGACCCATACCCTTTGAATCATTGTAGTCTTGCCACACACTCCTTGTGTCTTGACTCGCTTATTGGATTCTGGTTACATCGTGCCTCACTTTGTGTACCGTCTTTGCCTGTGTCCCAAGTAAGGATGCCAATCCTGGGGCAATTTCAGGATTCCTGGGATCCATGGATTGGCATCCCTAATTTAAAAACACATGCCAATGCCCCCCCCCCCCAACCAACTGCCATGTAAAATTACCTTAATGGCTGTTCCGGCGGGCAGTGTGGTCAGGGAGCGATCTGGAGGTGCCGCACTGAGCAGGCAGAGAGGGGCAGGCGATGCAGCTGAGGAGTGGTCCAGAGGTGCCATACTGAGCAGGCAGGCGGGCAGAGTGAGCGGTGCAGGGGTGCGGCCTGTAGCTCGTGACTTCTGACATCACATCAGAGCTGCATGCCAGGACAGGAAAAGTGAGCATGCGCAGTCTAAACCCAAACTCCCCAGATTTAAAACTCTGATCCCGGAAATTAAATCCTGATTTTTGTGGCCAAATCCCAGGATCCTGACGATCCCAGGAACCTTGTACCTAATTTCCTTAAATCACTTGTGCCTTGCAATAGTCACCACATGTGCAGCCCACTACTGGTGTCCTGTCTGAATATACTTCCACTTGCTACTGGCCTCCAGAATCTCTTCAATGTTACAAAGGCCCTTATTCTACAGTAGTTCATTCGGACGGATGCGTATTTCGGACAGGAACCAAGTGTTCTTACCGAATGCCGTAAGATGCCGAGCTTACGGACCGCGAGTGGATGTTTCATGTGGACACCTCCTCCATCTGTGGGAACCTCCCCCATCCTCCAATGGTCGCCGACCATCGAATGATGGACCGAGTGAAAAAACTGAAATTGAGAAATTCAAAATCGGCTAGTGTGGGAAAGTTGTGACTTGACCTGAGTAATACAATAAGTATTACAAGTAACAGTGTAAACTGTTTAATGTATCCTTTAAAATATCACTAAACATTAGATGTATTTGTTTATTACATAATAATACAGTTCAACGTATTTAATTGTTAATATATTGGCTTATCTTTGGCATAACTATGGGCCTTATTTTGATTCATTCTTTCTGACAAAATCATTCTTAGATGGGCAAAACCATGTGCACTGCAGGTGGGGCAGATGTAACTTGTGCAGATATAATTAGATTTGGGTGGGGTTTTACTTCAAAGTGAGATCTATATTGCAGTGTAAAAATAAAGCAGCCAGTATTTTCCCTTCACAGAAACAAAATAACTCACCCAAATCTAATTCTCTCTACACATTTTACATCTGCCCCCCTGCAGTGCACATGGTTTTGTCCATCTAAGAAGGATTTTGTCAGAAAGAGTGAACCAAAATAAGGCCCTATATGCCGTAATGCAGCCCATTCATGTTCCCAGCATAGGGGATGCAAAACTGTTTTTTAACCCCTTACCACCGCAGCCTGTTTTTGCCTTCCTGACAGAGCCCTTTTTTTCAAATCTGACATGTATCACTTAAGTGGGGATAACTTTTTTTTGCTTTTACTTATCCAAGTGGTTTTGAGACTGTTTTCTCGTGACACATTGTATTTCAAGTTAGTGGTAAATTTTGGTCGATACAGTCTGTGTTTTTTTGTGAAAAATACCAAAATGTCGTAAAAAAATTGAAAATTTTGCAATTTGCAAAATGTTAAATTTTCTGCTTGTGAGACAAATAATCATACCACTCAAAATAGTTAATAACTAACATAGACCATATGTCTACTTTATGTTTCCATCATTATTTCAACCTCCTTTTAATTTTTTTGGACACTAGGAGGCTTAAAATATGAATAGCAAATTCTCAAATTTTCAAGAAAATTTCAAACACTGATTTTTTTAGGGACCAGTTCAGTTCTGATGTGACTTTGAGGGACTTGTATGTGAGACACCCCCATAAATGATGCCATTTCAAAAACTGCACCCCTCACAGTATTCAAAACAGAATTTTGGAAGTTTGTTAACCCTTTAGGTGTTTCACAGGAATTAAAACAAAGTGTAGGTGAAATTTCAAAATTTCATTTTTTTTGCAGATTTTCAATTTTAATACATTTTTCTAAGGAACACAGTAGATTTTACTAGAGAAATGTGACTAAAAATTGATTCCACCAATTCTTTTGTTTTCATAAATATCCTATATGTGGCCCTAGTGTGCACGTTGACCAAACCACAGGCTTCATAATAGAAGGAGCACCTACTTGATTTTGGAGCCTCCTTTTTATGAGATTATTTTTTAGGCACCATGTAGGTTTCTAGGCACCATAAGATGCTAAAAGTTAGGAACCCCCCCACAAGTGACCCCATTTTGCAAACTACACCCCTCAGGGAATTCATCTAGGGGTATAGTGTACATTTCAAACCCCCAGGGGTTTCACCAATTGTGGTACAACTGGGCTGTGAAAATGAAAAATTACATTTTTTACACAAAAATGCAGTTCTGGCTCAAAATTTTTCATTTTCACAAGGAATGAAGGAGACAAAGCACCCCAAAATCTGTGCCCCAATTTCTCCCGAGTACGGCAATGCCTCATATGTGACCAAAAAATACCATTTGGGTGCATGGCAGGACTCAGAAGGGAAGGAGTGATATTTGGATTTTGCCGCACAGATTCTGGTGGAATGAATGGTGGGTGCTATGTCGCATTAGCAAGACCCCCGAAGCACCAATACAGTGGAAACCCCCCACAAGTGACCCCATTTTGCAAACTACACCCCTCAGGGAATTCATCTAGGGGTATAGTGTACATTTCAAACCCCCAGGGGTTTCACCAATTGTGGTACAACTGGGCAGTGAAAATGAAAAATTAAATTTTTTACACAAAAATGCAGTTCTGGCTCAAAATTTTTCATTTTCACAAGGAATGAAGGAGACAAAGCACCCCAAAATCTGTGCCCCAATTTCTCCCGAGTACGGCAATGCCTCATATGTGACCAAAAAATACCATTTGGGTGCATGGCAGGACTCAGAAGGGAAGGAGTGATATTTGGATTTTGCCGCACAGATTCTGGTGGAATGAATGGTGGGTGCTATGTCGCATTAGCAAGACCCCCGAAGCACGGTGAAATGATGAACCTAATAATCCATAGATGTGTGGTATATTTTAAAGCACTCCTTCATACATAGGCCGGGTTTGTCGGGGCAAGTTTCACAGTGGAAAATAGTTTGCTTTCGTATTCCCTTTTTATAGCAAACTTTGCACCTTTTTTGTGTCCTGCCCTTTTTTCCAGTGGAGGGGATTTCATCAGGAAAATGCTGCCCTGGTACAATACGGGGGCCAGTACTAGAAGTACTGGGGCCCTCTGCCTGCTGGTTCCCAAATATTAGGCCCTTTATGACTTCCTCTTGAAAGTGCATAAATGTCCCCGTCTGGCTGGTAGAACGGAATAGTACGTAAGCGTTATACAGTGCCATCTGGATGATATACACGGCCAGCTTCTTATACCAGATTTTTGTTTTCCGCAGGGCACTGTACAGCTTCAGTACCTGATCTGAAAGATCCACTCCGCCCATGTACTTATTGTAATCAAGGATACAAATAGGTTTTGAGGTGTGGGTACTGGTACCTCGTACAGGGACGGAGGTGGTACTGTCTCCGTGAATTGTTGTCAGTATAAGGACATCCCTCTTGTCCTTATATTTGACCAACAACATATTTTCGGTGCATATTCCCCTGCTTTCACCCTTTCTCAGTAATTGGGCAACGTGCGTTTTTGGGAGGCCTCTTTGGTTCTTGCGCACAGTACCGCAAGCTGCTGTACCTCTTGAACCAAGGGCCTTAAACAGGGGGATGCTGGTGTAAAAGTTATCCACATAGAGGTGATAACCCTTATCCAGGAAGGGGTGCACTAAATCCCAGACAATCTTTCCACTAACACCTACGAGGGAGGGGGGGCATTCTGGCGGTTCAATTCTTGTGTCCTTCCCTTCATATACCCTAAACCTGTGGGTGTACCCTGAGGTACTTTCGCACAGCTTATACATTTTTATGCCATACCTTGCCCTCTTATTGGGAAGGTACTGGCGGAATTTAACCCTTCCTTTAAAATGTACAGTATAAGTGACTCGTCTACACAAATTAATTTTTCGGGGATGTACATCTCAGCAAATTTGGCGCTGAAATGATCAATGACCGGCCTGACTTTGAATAGCCGGTCAAAGGTGGGATCATCTCTGGGTGGGCACTGTGCATTGTCGTTGTAATGCAAAAATTTAAGGATCGTCTCAAAACGAGTCCGGGTCATGGCCATACGATGAAGTGGGGTGCTGTACAGAACATCTGTACTCCAATATTGCCTAATTTTTGGCTTTTTAACTATGCCCATATGTAACACCAGACCCCAAAACGTCATCATCTCTACTGCATCTACAGGGGTCCACCTAGCAAATGATGACGTGGGGTTTTGGGCAATAAACTGCTGGGCATATAAATTACTTTGGTCCACCATTAAATTTATAAAATCATCAGAGAAAAAGACTTTGAAAAAGTCAATTTCTTTGAGGCCTGTACTATCAAATTGAATTCCTGGGTTGGCCAAAAACTCAGGAACCTGGGGCTCAAAATTGTCTGGTGGTGGGGTCCATACGAGATCAATCATTGGGGGGGGGGGGGGTCTCAGCTGCTCTATGGGGGCGTCTCTGAGGGGGTCCCTCATCACTAGAGGAGGAAGAGGAGCTTAAGACAAATGCCAATTCATCGCTTACTTCACTGGCTGTGTCAGTGTCAGAGGCAAGAAGGGCATATGCCTCCTCCGCTGAAAACAGTCTTTGCGATGATTGGGACATTTTTATTATTTTTAAGTGTAGTGTATAGTGTAGGGGGGGGGGGTACAAACTTTATTTCAACACGGGGGGTATGTAGTGTGTATGTAGTGCTTTAACACGTGTAAGTTAAAAGAAAATAAAAAAAAGCTCCTGCGCCAAAAATTGAGCACAGATGTTGGTCAGTAACGTCCGTCACTGATCAGCGCTCAGCGGGCACAGGACACCTACAAAAGCACCGTGGGTGTAAAAACAATTTAAAAAAAAAAAACCACAGCAGTCTCCAAAAAAATAAAATAAAAAAAAAAACTGCTGATGAGGCAAAGGCAACAGAAATTTGATAAAAACTAAAATAATAGATTAACCCTGTGCCAAAAATGCTGATCAGTGATGTACGTCACTGATCAGCGCTCTGCGGCCACAGGACACCCACAAAATCACCGTGGGTGTAAAAAATTTTAGCAGTGAGGGGCAGCAGGCACACAACTGTGGGTGCAACCTGACAGGGTATATATAAAAAAAAACACCCTGCACCCCAAAAAAGGTGCTGATCAGTTAGTTTATACTAATCAGCACAAAAGGGGGGCAGCAGGGGGCAGCAGATACAAAATTATAACACACAATTTCTGACACAATGACGCTGCAGCAGCAGCAGCAGCAGCAGCAGCAACACTCGCACCAGGAAGTCACAGGAGCTGGCAGCACGGATGCCACCAACGCTGATCAGGTCAGTATAGGGCACAGATGGGAACGGAGACCGCTCTGCACGCTGTTCCTGACCGGAATGGCGGCTGCAAAGCTGTCTCCGGTATTTTCTATGTGGTGTAATAAGAGAAAGTTATCACTCAAATGCTGTATATTGATGCTATTTTTGTTTTGTTCCTCTTGATGTCATGCTGCACTGCTATTGCCACCTGTCCTATGTTCTTGGAGACTTCTCTACTGCACATGCGCAAATCTCCATGCGAATAGCTGCCATGGGACTCCAGATTAGTAGGTATAATTATATGGGTGCAGGGGGTGCAGTATGGGTCCCATATACTGCATCTATTATAGATATGACAATGTATACAGAAACATCTTCGTAATTCCCATACTAAACAAAGAGCGCCTTTATGACCGCCATTAAGAGTATCGTAGAGACTGCCATTCAATACATATACAGGAGGTGATTCTGGATGACTAGGTCATCTGCAAAGCTTGCAATTTACTGAGTCTTTTGTACCGCTGGCCCACCGCACCTGCGAGTTCACACCCCCCCCGCTGCCATTTCCCCTCACAACCATGCGCCCGCAGCAGGAGACATCATTCGATGATCTGCGACCAGCAAGTGATTTCCCCTGCCTTCACAAAAATGTCAGTGGAGACTGACTTATATTTGCAGACTGCCGGCCCGGCCCCCCGGCTCACTTTTTCCCACCCACAATCCCATGGGAACGCCCAGAGTTTTCTTGGGGACGCCCATGAAATTCTGGGCACTCCCATGGGCTACGCCCGAGCCCGCCACCGCACCACTCCATGCGAACAGCCCAGCAACATTGCAATTTGCCGTGGCCAGTTGCAGTTGGGGTTTGCGCCTTTGCAGAAAGGCGCAGTCGCAAACCCAAACCATCAGGGCATGGGCCGATTTTGGTTCCCCAGAATTGACCCCACAATGTATACAATACACAGGACAAAGAATGTTCATGTTTTAGTTACAATACAGAATACGGTGTCATGACCACTAGTAAACCATTGTGCATGTTAATGACTAAAGATGAGCAGTTTATAAGCAAAAGAGTCTGACCGTACTGATTTTATGGATCTAGGGTGCTTAAACGCAATCCTAATTTCCTGAGGGCCAAATCCATATCTGCAAGGACAAAAAGTAATTTTTCCTGGAATCCTGGATTGATCAAATAAACACAGCTTCCTCCAGATCTCAGCTGCTATTTTACACTTGAAAGCAAATCATGTGGAAAAGGTGATAGTTCGTTGTTAATTCTATGCTACAAAATGCAGGAGGTTACAGAGGGGGTTGGAAAAGGTGAAGGCAATCAATATGTACTGGAGTAGCTGTCATTCACCTGAATCATTTTTACACATTTGACGGTTGCCATTCCTGGTTCCATGATAGTATTATATCCAGTAAAATCCTAATGCACAAATACAGGGCAGAATAGTAAAGCAAAATGGAACATGAAGTTTGCATCCTTAAATTTTTAATCTGCGCAAAACAACTGGTCTGCCACAAGTGAATCTCACTTTGTAATCATATTCCTGTTTACCTAAAGTTACAGCAGAATAGACCCTTAATATACACTGCTCACCTAAACAACACAATGTAACTCCAAGTCAATCACACTTCTGTAAAATCAAACTGTCCACTTAGGAAGCAACACTGATTGACAATCAATTTTGCATGCTGTTGTGCAAATGGAATAGACAACAGGTGGAAATTATGGTACTTGTGTATTAGCCGGGCGCCCAATTAGCATACGTCCGCAGGCGTAGGCTAGCAATGCTGTCAGCGTAGCGTAGTTAGCATAGTGACTCCACGGCAGCCCAACGGCTGCCTAGCGTAGTTAGCGTGGTCACTCCACAGTAGCCCTGCTCTGTCCCCGTCGTCCATGCCAAGTCTAGTGAGCGCCTCTCACACAGCGCCGGTAACCGCCAGATCCCCTGCACTGGCAGACGCCGGCGGAGAGGGGATCATGCGAACGCCGGCAGAGAGGCACTGCAGCTGTCTGAGACACAGGTGTGTCTCAGATGCTCCTGTGTCTCAGTAATTATTAGCACCTGTGCCTCATGCATAAAGGGGGTATGCGGGCGCAAGGGCGTCCTATGCACAATAAAGGAGGCATTTTCAAACGCCCACTATCTACGCCATCCCGAAGAGTGGTGTGTGCACCTGTTGATACCCCACTATCCACGTCGGCGTGGAGTTGTTATTACAAAGTGTGGTGAGCGCAGCGAGCCACTGAGCCCGAAGCATGGCGAGGGGCCGCGGAACACGTGAAGTGATCCGTGTCCCCTTGCGGGGCTCGCTGCACTTGCCACGCTTTGGGCTTGGTGGCTCGCTGCGCTCGCCACACTTTTTAAAATCAACTCCATGCTGACGTGGATAGTGGGGGTATCAACAAGTCAGTAGGACGCTTAACGCGTCCCCTCGCAGGGCACACGCTATGCTTCGGGCTGGCGTGTGTTAAAGGTATATGATTCTAGTCATTCTATAATTCTAGTCCAGGAGATCCAGGTGGACAAGATGCTCCTGGTTCTGATAAGTTCTTCCATTTTGTAACAATGATTTGTTTTTTATCTAGTTAACTAATGAAAACCAGATGTTCTGTATAACACACAACAACAGGATATATTATGTAATATATCCAGAACTTTCTTGGGAACTTAGCCTTTTGCACACATACAGATAAAATGGACAAATATCCATAATCTGTGCCAAACTTCTCTACACGCAGTTAAAATTACCTTACATGGACATGCATGACGAGCTAGCTGTAAGAGTGTCCACCCATATCCTCAACTTATAAAACTAGTCACAACTGCACCCAAGATTCAGATTGTCGTATGGTGGTCGTGGGTGTCACATAAGGAGAGGAGTGAAGCTGTGATGGGGAAGCCGAGACATGAAGATGTCTTGTTATATGGTATTGTATTGAATTACATTCTTGTGTATGATGATGAATAAATATTTATATCTTTTATAATACTTCTGGTAAATGTCCTTCTTGCATGGGCATGGCAATGGCACGGTGTGGGTTAATAACGGACTCCAACACGTGGATAGTGGGGGTGTTTCAGGAACACATTCACACCTGCCATATCATACATCTGAGACAGTAATGACAACATGTGTTAGCTGTTAACTGGATTTTAGTTAATAATGGAGGAGAAAAGATCACAGCGGGAACACTACGCTGTTTCTGACTGACTCCGCTAACTACGCTGACTGCGGGAACACGACGCTGATTCTGACAGTGCCGCTACGCTAACTACGTACCAGGCACCCTGCTAATACACCATGCTAGTACCAATATTATAGGCAATTAGCAAGACACCCCCAATAAAGGAATTGTTCTGCAGGTGGTGACCAGCTCCTATGCTTTTTTGGCTGATGTTTTGGTCACTTTTGAAAGCTGGCGGTGCTTTCACTCTAGTGGTAGCATGAGACGGAGTCTACAACCCACACAAGTGGCTCAGGTAGTGCAGCTCATTCAGGATAGCACACAGGGCTAGACTGGCCATCTGACGCTTCGGGCAAATGCTAGAAGGGCCGATGGCCTTGTGGGCCGCTTTTCTGCAGAAAGTTCTCAGAACTTTCTGCAGTAGCGCTGAGCCCGCCCCGCTGCCTCGAGTCCTGTGTGCTGCACAGCCCACCTGTTTGCATATTGACGCCATGACACTGCAGCGTCATGACATCATGAAGAGCATGGGAGAAGCTGTACGGCACCACGCCTCTCTTCACTCGAGGTGGCAACTAACCCGTAGCCTCTGCACTTCAATATTACTGTTAGGGGCACCACCCCTCACTGAGTGCCAGCCACTGACTGAAGAGAAACAGTCTCTCCATGTCAGTGATTGGCTGGATGAGTGGCAACTGAATATGATGTCAGTGCTCAGCGTCTCTCCCAGACTGAAGGTAACAGGAGATAGTGTCTGTAGCAATGAGCAGTCTGTAGTGAGCCCTGCATTCCAAAGGGCCTGACAATGTCTGTAATGAATAACAGTAGACCAAAGGATGGACTGGGAGAAGTGCTTTAGGGTTTTTTTATGAGGAAATTCCCACATATGGTGTGCCTAGGCGCTTCTTAAGGGCCAGGCTGCCCAAACCTTTGCTCACCTTTCCTAAATATGCTCAGCTTTGCTGTTCACATCTGCCCGATCATCCTGATAGTCTCCTGAAATTGGGACAGTCACCTGAATATGGGACAGTTGGGGGTATTATGTTACTTATGTCAGCAGACTCATTGTTGTGCACAGAGGTCTGGCAATTATACATTGACAGCTGCAGTGATATTCCTGTGTATGACCATGAGTTTGGATTTTAAAGTTACATTGGTAAAAACATTATACATTTACATAATGCCTCCTTTTGTGATGCCACGCCTCCTTTCCATGAGGCCATGCCCTCTTTTTGCTGCGCGGCTTTGCCGCGCAAGGGTCCCGCCTACGGCACATGGGCATGTGTGCTGAAAATGCCAGGGCCGATTTCTGGTCCCAGTCCACCCTGCTGGCACATCAATGTGAGCCGTGGCAAGAAGGTTTGCTTTGTCTGTCAGCGTAGTGTCCTGAGCATGGAGGCGCTACCAGGAGACAGGCCAGTACATCAGGAGACGTGGAGGATGCCATAGGAGGGCAACAACCCAGCATCAGGACCACTACCGTTTGACATTTGCCAGAGAACACCAAGATTGGCAAATTCACCACTGTCGTCCGATTCTCTTCACAGATGAAAGCAGGTTCACACTGAGCACATGACAGACGTGACAGGGAGATGCAAGGGAGAACATTCTGCTGCCTGCAACACCCTCCAGCATGACCGGTTTGGCAGTGGGTCAGTAATGTTGGCATTTCTTTGGGGGGCCGCACAGCTCTCCATGTGCTCGCCAGAAGTAGCCTGACTGCCATTAGGTACCGAGATGAAATCCTCAGACCCCTTGTGAGACCATATGCTGCTGTGGTTGGCCGTGGGTTCCTCCTAATGCAAGACAATGCTAGACCTCATGTGGCTAGAGTGTATCAGCAGTTCCTGCAAGACGAAGGCATTGATGCTATGGACTGGCCCGCCCATTCCCCAGACCTGAATCCAATTGAGCACATCTGGGACATCATGTCTCGCTCCATCCACCAACGCCACGTTGCACCACAGACTGTCCAGGAGTTGGCGGATGCTTCAGTCCAGGTCTGGGAGGAGATCCCTCAGGAGACCATCCACCACCTCATCAGGAGCATGCCCAGGCGTTATAGCAGTGGCGTAACTAAGGCTCAGCAGCCCAAGCCACTGCGGGGGGGAGCCAGCAATATGTGGGCGCAGTGTCACCGCACAGTACCTGTGAATGCAGGAGCTAGAGGCAGGAGGAGAATGCCGGGGGCTGAGTTTTGGCGGCTCAGAAAGGTATGCAAAGTGCTGAGATGAGGTGTGGTGCCTGGCTGCTGCAGCCTGCACCCGTCTGTGACACTCTGACAGCCGCGTGGCCAGCTTCATACATTACGATCTCCCCCTCCTCCGTCCTGTCCCTGCCACACTTCACTTGATTTATACAGACTGTGGCAGGCTTTACAATCAACCCAAATCCTCACAGTAAAGCATATTACAGTGAGGGTTTAGATTGATTATAAAGGCTGCCACAGTCAGAAAATGAGCTGAAAGAAATGACTTACAGGAACTTCGCTGTGTCCAGAGTCCGGACACCTGCTCCTGGAGCCTGCCTGCCAGGTCTGAACTTCTCTAAATTGTACTGTCTGTTTAGTGGGGGAACAGGCAGATAAGGGATAACTGTGATGGGAGGGACAGGAGGCATAGGTGTTATGGGTCATAGTAGCGATGATAGAGATGGGGGACATGAAGTATTATGTATGAAAACAAATATAATTAATGTATGGGAGGGGGGGGCGCAAAAAAAATTCTGCATGGGGGCGCAATATTTCTAGTTACGCCACTGCGTTATACGAAGGCCATACAGGCACGTGGAGGCCACACACACTACCGAGCCTCACTTTGACTTGTTTTAAGGACATTGTACATCAAAGTTCGATCAGCCTGTAGTGTGTTTTTCCACTTTAATTTTGAGTGGGACTCCAAATCCAGATTTCCATTGGTTAATAAATTTGATTTCCATTGATCATTTTTGTTTGATTTTGTTGTCAGTACATTCATATAAATAACAAAGTATTTAATAAGAATATTTAATTCATTCAGATCTAGGATGTGTTATGTTAGGGTTCCCTTTATTTTTTTGAGCAGTGTATATATTTGTTACCCTTTAGAAAGTTTCTACATTACTAATTTCAATGCATTAAAGTATGTAGGGAGAAATTCAAGTAGTGATGTTGTGTATACTGTATATTAGACTGTACGTCACCCCAACATTGCAAGTTTACAGCTTGTGATCTGCAGATATTATTTATTTGTATTGTACCTGAGTTGTAACTTTAAAAACAGAAAAAAAAAAAACCCTAAGAAAGGGAAAAATCATATGAGAGAAAGTAGAGACAGATATACAGAAACAAGTTAAAGGATATAAAATAGGTTTGCTTTCGGGTAGAACTAGTTAGATTGTTAAAAAATATTCACAGTAAAAATTGGGCAGGATGCATCCACAGGCGGCGTTTCAGGACATGCTGGAGTCAGGGAGGCATCAGCCAAATGTTATTGGACTTTCTAAGCAAACGTATGGTTGTTCAGATGTCATATAGTGCAGATGATTCAGAGTTGTACAATATGCCAATGTTTTTGCATTTTAGCAATTATCAGCAGACCAGGCATGACAAAGA
The DNA here is from genome assembly GCF_055691185.1 of Crinia signifera. Lineage (NCBI taxonomy): Eukaryota > Metazoa > Chordata > Amphibia > Anura > Myobatrachidae > Crinia > Crinia signifera. Next base: position 224,276,847 of record NC_139220.1, read on the forward strand.
GGCTTTGGCTATGAACTACCCACTTCTAATTACATTTTTGATTGTATTGCAGTGTGGCTAAATGTGAAGAGGCAATCAACACACTGACATTTATGATATAGCTGCTCATCTAACATAAGTGTGCTCTGTAGGCCTGACAAAAGAAGCGATGAGTCCAAAACAGAGTGTTGCACACTTTAAAATGTATTAATTGGTCTTGCTGCTGATGAATTAGAAGCAAAAAGGAATGCATTTCAGTGGCGTAACTATAGCATCGCAGCCCCCGCGGTCGCGGGGGGGGGGCGCTGTGCATATGGGGGCGCCGAGGGGGGGCTGCGGTGCTATAGTAATCCCCCCGCCCCCCATCCCCCGCAAGCTTACCTGTCCACGCTTCCCGGCTCCCCTCCTGGCTTCAATCAATGCTATGGAGACGGACCACGAAAAAATGGCCGCCCCATAAAGCAGATTGTTCTCTGAAACTGTCTGCGGTATGGGGGGGCGGCCATTTTATCGTGGTCCGTCTGCATAGAATTTATTGAAGCCAGGAGGGGAGCCGGGATGCGCGGACAGGTAAGCATGTCGGCAATGGGGGGAGGGGGCACGGGGGACGGGCGGGGAGGGGGCACGAGGGACGGGCAGGGAGGGGGGGGGCGCCCCAAACAAAGCTACGCCGCTGACGCATTTGCTTCTGGACAAACCACATTGCAATGTAAAGGTTGCCATACATCAGAAAGATCTGTTTACAATCAACTTTCACTGCTGCGGGCTGCCCTGAAGCTGCACCTATCTTCTCCGATAGCCAGGAGGGTAAATGACTCCGGTCGTATGAGCCATCTACATTAATGACAGATTGCATGTGCTTAAAAGCACATGTAAACTGCACCCAATCCCAACTGATCTGAGCACCTCAGATCAGAGGACCAATCCTCCAACCCCCTGGGGCTACGCAATGCATGATTGTGTGCATGCGATGTGCACAAAATCTGCATACAATCCATCATACAATACCTCGAGATTGTATGATTGGGTGCAATGTCTTTCAGGTGTATGGAGTTGCAAATACTTTTATGTATTTTTTTTTTAGAAATGTACACCAGACACATTTCGGATTGGGATCTGGATCTCCTTTTGTATTTGCATCTGGATTTTTTTGCCAAAATCACCCTTTCGGGTTTTGGTTTTTGAACTGCATTTTTTTGATAAAATCATAAAAACAGCTAAAAATCACATAATTTGTTATTATTTTTGTTCCTACAGTATTATTAACCCCCATAACACTCATTTCCAGTCTATTCTGGTTATGGACCATTGGACAGACAGCAGCTAGATTGACAAGCTTTAGGTCGACGCCACTAGGTCGACATGCATGAAGGTCAACATGTCTGAAGGTCGATATATGTTAGGTCGACAGGGTCATTAGGTCGACATGCATTAGATCAACATGGGGTAGGTCGACAGTCAAAATGTCGACATGAGGTTTTTCATCTTTTTTTGTCCCGAATGTCAACACAGTTGACATGGACACTGAAAGGTAGCACCGCATCCCCTCGCATGGCTCACCATGCTTCGGACACGGTGCCTCACCTTGCATGGCACAATATTTTATTCGCCCTAGTGGATGGTAGGGCATGAAATACCGCCTGTCAGGGGGGGGGGGTTGGGCATATGGCACCCTGTCCCCCCGGCCCAGACCACCAGTGGGCCTTTCCCTGTCCTCTTATGTCAGGTTCCAGACTGTGCATTATACATTGGTAATCTAATGCATGTTGACCTAATGATCCTGTCTACATAACCCATGTCGACCTCCAGTCGACCTAGTTGCTGTCAGCCCAGTGATTGGTGCAGGAGATCGGATTGATATCAGGTAGGTCTTTGTATTACCACTGATTAGCCTTTAGCTTTGTCAACAATGCCCTGAAATGTCTTTAACAAACTTTTCTCAAGACTATGAGTAATTTGAGTATATGTAGATGCATTTTGGTAAAGAAAACAAATTTGTACTCAGATGGAATTGGTCCAACTCAGAATCAGTCCTGCTAAATCCCAGCATATTTTTTCCAGTGTGCAAATGTACTCCTTCTGTTTATTTTGCTCCCAATTCTGCATGAGCCCCAATGTGTGAAAGCGCGTACCCCTGAGGCAGTACTACAAGTGGCTGACTGGGATTCGAACATACATAAATAAGCATATGTTAGTGCTTGGCATACTACTGATTATTAGCACTGGCATACTGTAAGCCTTGCTGGAATTATCACTGGCACATGACATCATGCCAGACCACATCACTGGCAGCCTGCTCGTTATTATTGTGGGCATATTACATTATCACATCTTGCAGAAAAGAATCCCTGTATATTAAGGAGTATGGATCCTAGTGTGTGTTTTATAAATATATATATATATATATATACATATATATATATATATATATATATATTAGGTAATTCATCGTGCCCTCTGGGCGTTCTTCACACCATCATAAGGGGCTATGCCCGCATCCCCCCCCACCGGAGCATTGTGTCTGGCCGCACCCCCCCCCCCCTGGAGCAGCGGGTCTGTCCACCCCTCCCCCCCTGGAACAGCGGGTATGCCCGCCCTCCCCCAGAGCGGCCGGTCACACAGACCCCCCTCCCTCGCAGCGGGTATGCCTGCAACTCCCCGGAGCAGCGGGTATGCCCGCAACTCCCCGGAGCAGCGGGTATGCCCGCACCCCCCGCACTGGATCAGGGTGTGCGGGCAGACTCGTAGCTCGCGGGGGAGGGGGTGGGGTGGTGAGCACACGTGGGGGGGTGGGGGGCAGACAGACCCTCTTGGGGAGGTGTGTGGGGGGTGTGGTTAGGGGGCGTGCAGACCCGCTTGGGGGGGGGGCGGTGCGGGCAGACCCACTTGGGGGTGTTGGATGGGGCGTGCAGACCCGCTGATGGGGGGTTGTGCAGACCCGCTGATGGGGGGGTTGCGGGCAGACCTGCTGATCCAGGGGGGATGGTATGCATACAGACTCACTGCTGTTGGGGGGGGGGGTGCAGGAAGACCTTTACACCGGGAGGTGGGGGTGGTGGGGCAGACCCGCAGATGCAGTGGGTAGGGGGGCGTGCACGCATACCCGCTGCCCTGGGGGAGGGAAGGGGGGCGGGCACCGGTGTTGGCAGACCTGCGGCTCCAGTGGGGGGTGCCGGCAAACCCACTGTTTCAGGGGGAGGGGGTGGTATGCACTCAGACCCGCTGCTTTTGGTGCGGACAGACCCGCTTGTGTGGGGGGTGTGTGTGGGCAGACCCACTCGCGGGTTGGGGGGGGATGTGGGCAGACCCCCATGTGGGGTGGGGGGTGTGTGCGGGCAGACCCACACACGGAGGGGGCGGGTGCGGGCAGGCCCGCTCGGGGGTGGGTGGGGTGCGGGCAGATACGCTCGCCTGGGGCGGGGGGGGCAGGCCCGCAAGTGAGTGTGGTGGGTTTGCGGGCAGACACGCAAGCGGGTTCGGGGGGAGCGGGCAGACCTGCGAGCGGGGTGTGTGTGTGTGTTTGCGGGCAGACCCGCGAGTGGGGGGGTTGGGGGTGTGGACAAGGACGACTGTGTATCGCTAAATTGGTAATATAAAGACTTATGCTATGCATAATGAACTACATTACTTTTGCAGCTGCAATGTAAATTTGCTCATCTATGTATGGCAGAACACATCTGTACACCATGAATAGACAATTCAGATAACTACTCTACAAAGTGGAGCACATTATGATTCTCATCACATAACCACCATGTAATCCTGGAACGGAGACCGTCTCAGTACCAAACAATTTAATAACAATTAAAACAAGTTAAAAACAAAAATAAAAATAACAAGCGAATACCTGCAAAGTGACCTTCGTGAGGCTAGGTCACATGACAAGCACAATGGACATCAGTCACTCTGTCTTCCAATGCGTTTCGACAGCTACCGCTGTCTTTTTCAAGGCTACAGAGTGATTGACACTTTAGCTGTTTTTATACCCTGCTGGATAAGTGACATCCAGAATGGTCACAGTTACTTCCGGTTTTCATAACAGGAGCCCGGTATAGTGATATTTAGAACAGCAGTAGTGTTCTGTTTAGTATACTGATGCGCCGGTGAGGCTTATTTAGGCAGAGTATACTGATGCGTATAGTAAACTGATGCGCAGGTTAAGCTTATTTAGGCAGATTTACCGGCAGTTTATTTCTCTGTGTCTTAGAATTAGCTGAAACAAGTTGCCGCATGTCAACTTCCGGCTCGTGAACCGCACGGAAGTGACGTCGGCCTTGTCCGAATGGAACGCAGACGGATCTCTTCTCTGTTTATTTCCGGATGTTAGCACCCGGAGCGGATGTACTATACATCCCTTCCTGTGCTTGAACCGCACGGAAGTTTTGATCACATAAAGTATGGAACGCAAAACGTCTTTTTGGCTTTCTAGATATATTTGCACATCATGCTTTTATAACAAAGGAATTTCTGCACATCTAAGGTACAGCACGTATATTAGATGTTTTTCACACGAGGCATTAATAAATCTTTCCAAATTGACCATGTATTATAAATAGTCATTACTTAAGTTTAACCAACCAGCAGGGTATAATTACAATCTTATTGTCAATATATTACTATTAAAATCTTTTACTAAATATTTTACTAAAGAATTAATTAAAAAACTACAGAAACCACTTCAAATTCATGATTGAGACCATTAGGGGTTAATGCATTCAGATCGTAGATCCATCTTATATATTTTTTAGCCAGCTGGACATCTCTATTTTTATGTCTCCAATTTGTTTTAACCCATTCTAATGCCCAGAAACCAGTCAGGTGTTTACATCAACTCTCATGGTGGTCTCTAAAATGTAGGGAAAAGGGGTGGTATGCATACCCTTTTTTTATGTTCCGAACATGTTCTGAAAGACGTATTTTCAGACTTCTAGTTGTCTTCCCTACATATAATTTGTTGCAAGAGCAACAAATGGCATATATAACATAACTAAAATTACAAGTACAAGCCTATATTTGAAGACTTTTTCATTAAGTGTGAGATGGTCGCTAATGAAAGGGAACCTTTGCCGTAGGAGCCGCAGAGGGAATCAGCTCCTGCGACCAGCGGTCATAAGGGGGCTAAAAACAGGAGCGCGCACCCTGCGATTTATCACTGGTGCACACTCCAATCGCTGACAATATGCGCCAGTGAAGTTTTGGAACCATTGCCTAGCATCCTTGCTTAGGGTTTCCAGACAACAATAAACTAGCTTTGAAATAATAATAAAAATAATAAAGGGCAAAATGTAATAGGATGTAACAATCAGAAAGTGAGAGATTTTGGGAGAGTTTCCCCATTTTGTTAAAGCAGCAATCATTTACATGGGAAACCCAGGTTGATTTAACCATGTAATTGATTGCAGCTTTAAAAAAAACCTCTCACTTTCTGATTCTCACACGACACCCTATTACATGCAGCCCATATTGTCTACATAGACAACATAATAAATTCAGTAGCAGGATTTAAAATACAGAAAGTCCTTTTTAAAATAATTGAATTTAAGTTAAGTTTTTAAACCCATCAGTTATTGGTTTCGATGTAAATACACTGGCACTATTATACATTCAAAAGATCAGGAGCTGCAATGTCACAAACAGGATACAGTTTTATGAGCGTACAGAGCTATCTAGTAATGTAATATGTTATATCATCAGATATCTAACAATTCCACCTTGCCATAACGTAGATGAAAGGATCAAGAGTAGCTTTTGACTGAATACATAATCAACATTTGTGTTTGAACTTTAATAATTAACAGAGACATTTTGACACTAGATCTAGGAAGCTAGTCTGCCTAGTAATACAATTCTGCCTTATAGAAAATAATAAAAAAAGAGTTGGAAAGAAGGAACAAAGGAAATATAGTTTACATTAACTCGTGATATAAAAACTTGCTTATGATACACTTTAAAATTTAATCCAGCACAGTTTACCAGGGCTATTAAATAACAAATACAGTAGTTGCATTTACATTTTGTCAAGAATAAAAAAATATTCTACAGAGAAATTAAATTGAATTGCATTTTTTTTCACTTGTTCCAAAAAAGTACATTTTGTATGCAACCACATGTAAGAAATCAGAACCGTCCCTTTTTAATAGACTCAGCATACTGTGAAACATACATAATTCTATCGCTAGCCTACAATGCGACATATCCTAGCAAACAAAAAGCCCAGCTGTCATTCTTTTGTGTATCACGCTAGGAATGAATAATGTATGTGGTTAAAAGTGATTTTATTTCGCAACTTATAAATATAATGTGAAATGTTCTTTTTGCTTTCTCTAATAATAACAATGCCCTGGGGGTAATTTCTGAATACATTTGTACATGGGAACTATAGTCAGTATATAAATGTGAGTGTATGCAGTAGTGCTCTGCTTTGGTCTGTCGTTACTGAGGACGTACCTGAGATAATTTACAAAGACAAGCCTGATTTTCCTCATGTGAGCATAGGATAATGTCAAATATATTGTATATTTAGATTGGCATTAAAAAAAAGCTGATAACGCATTTAGCAATCCTTGGGAAGCTGCTCACAAAAGGAATCAATGTGTTTTGAGACCAACAGAGCAATGCGATACCTTATGGTATGCGGAATGTTTTGTGCTACATTATTTTGTGCAATTAGAAGCAATCACGGTGCTTTCATTTGCTTAACCCCCTTCAATACTGACATATCCCCTCATAGACACACACATGCACACACACACACGCTACTTCAATATAGCCACAGACTTAAGAGATGCATAATATATTGATCGCTAGTCTGAAGAAACGCACACACATTAATGACCTACAGGTCATTGATCTCTCCAAGCAGAATTGAGAGCAAGATGGTCAGAATCCAAAAGTGACCGGGTGTATTGAGCAGTAGAGCAGAGGTGGCTGTGAATGCACAATTCTTTCCATTATCATTAACTTTATTATTAGTTATTAAACACTTATAATTTGGAGCACAACAAGGTGAGCACAGCACTATAAAAAGAACAACTTCATAAATATAGTTTAAATACATAGCATAAACATAATTGTATAATAGTAGAAGGTAGGATAGAGAGACAGAATAGGTCTTGTTGACATTACACATACATGATATACTGTATTGTAGAGTAGCATTACCTGTATGAGCCTACTCTATATGATCTGCACGGTGTCCAACATGCACAGTATCCTGCAATGTATCTGACACACTCTATCTGATGTGCACTGTATCTGACATGCACTACATCTGACCTGTACTGTGTCACACCAGGGGGCTTAGTCGACGAGACTGAGACCTCTGGTGGGGACCTGGACCGGTACCTGAACCGGGAAGGTTGGAGAGGACCCTTGCGCATGGAGTGCGCGACAGTGCACCCAGAGCCAATAAGCAGTCAGAGGTAAAATACTACCGGAGTTTATTTGCAGATGGTTGTAATATAAACAGACAGTAAAGTATGCAGGAGAAATGACAGAGTTCATGCAGATTGCAATACTTTACAGATGTGATGATATGTTGGATCGATGGTGGAACATCGGATGTGAAGACTGTGGGTCCGGAATGACGGACGGAAGACTGGAGCTTAACTGTGGGTCCGGAATGACGGACGGAAGCTTGGCTTGGAGATCCGGAATATCGGACTATCGATGATGATGTGGGAACATCGGATTCGGGTATCGGATATGGAAGGAGACTGTGGGTCCGGAATGACGGACGGGAGATGACTGTGGGTCTGGAATGACGGACGGAAGCAGGAGATCCGGAATATCGGACTAGCGATGAAACATCGATGGTGGATGATGCTGGAGCATCAGAAGGACCAGAGTCCCGGAGCTAGGCTTGGTCGCTGGGCTGTAGAGGCAGGATCACAGGCGGTGGAATAACCTGGACTTCACAGGAGATGGAACAACCTGGAACACACTGCAGCATGGAAGACAACACCAGCAGAGAAATACACTTGCACGGAGACAAGGACAGCTGACCATACACTGGAGACAACTGAAGCACTAGCAATGGTTCTGAGAGCTCCCAGCATACTTATCCCCACTGGGTGGCCAGGATTGGCCGAGGAAGTATGACAGGGAGATCAGAACCAACAGGATTGGACAGCACAGACATGTGATTGGAAAGAACATGGCAGCCCCCATGTCTGCTATGGCGGGAAAGTGTGTTTGTGCACACCATGCTGGATACTGGGAGCAATGGCGGCGGACAGGTGGATTGCCGTGCACTGGGGACTGTCACTGGGAGACAGGAGGCCGGCAGAGATGACGTCTGGACCGCAAGCTGAACCTGCGGAGGCACTTAGCCGGTAAGAAAGTCTGTCTGACAGCTTGGCTTGGATCGTGACATACTGTACACCACTCTGCATCCAACGCGCACTGTATTCCACATTGTATCTGACATTCAGGGACAGCAACATAAATATTGGGGCCCTGTCCACTGATATTTCTGTCGAGTGGCCAGGGGGCTCAGTAGATGCCCATGCGTCAGGGTTGTCAGTAGACAGCCAACTGGTTAGGCGGCCCGTGGCTGAGTACATCACTGCCCCGCAGCCATGTTCTGGGGCTCGTCAGATCATTGGGTCCCATCACAGCTGTCGCCTTTGACCTCCGCTGTCACCGAGCCTGCCGACATGCACTGTATCCAGTACTATATCTGATGCACGTACTTATATGTTAGTTGGGTGCCCACTAAGCTATTTGCTTAGTGGGCTATTCTGCGTAGGGAAATCGCATTGCATCGCATGGGCCATTTTAAGGGGCATGCGATGCGATTTCCCTATGTAATTTATTCACTGCTCTCTTAGCCCCGGGGGGATCGCATCGCACCTCCAGCAAAATCGCATGCGATGCGATTTTATAGGGTGTACAATGCCATGACATTAGGTATACAATAATAGCATTGTATGACATACAATGATGTTTTAGGCACCCCCCCACTATCCACGCTACCCCGAAGCGTGGCGAGCGGCGGCAGAACGCATCCTCCAACCTTTTCATACCCCCACTATCCACGTGTCCCGATTTCACCAGACCAGAAGTTGGGAGGTATGCACCCTGCTAATACACAAGTACCACAATTTGTGTCCTTTTCTTTCCTTTTACAGTGGTGATGTGTCTATCTGCAGGAGTGGAATGGAAGGATCTGTATTCTGTAATTGGCTTGAGAGTGACACCCTTTAACATACCTCTCCAAACCTGTGCTGCCCTAGTCCTTCTCCTGCCTATCTAGGATTCCACTCATTCTATCTATAATTTACTGTGAGGGCTTCTTGAAGAGTGAAATCACTGCTAGCAGTGTCATATTTTCTGACTGCGGACCACGCGATAGCCCCAAAACACCTGCTCTGCCCATACTGAGCCCTTGGTTTAATACATAAATACAATAAGTATTTCTTCTGTAAGCAGTTCTGTTTTTCCAGAAAGTTGCAAATAATCCTTTCATCTGACATAATAAAAATAGTTTGCAGTGACTAGGTACCATATAGAAATGTGTTGCATAGACACCGACAGTGATTCTAAGCTACACAAAGTCAAGGGCAGTTTAGCTTTGTCTGCTCTCTAGCAGATGAAGAACACAATAAAGACAAATGCTGTCCGTTTTCAGCCTCTTAGCTATTTGACCTTCTACAAGTGTGCGGATAAGAATTTTACAAGGTCGCTAACAGTATTTCTAGACAATTAGTGTTGAATTAGTTTTCTCCAAGCTGTTCGTCATTCCTGGAAAATGAAGCCTTGCAATGTATCCATTCATCCATCGTTAGGTGTAGAATCCAATTGTTCCTAACTCAGTAAACAGAAAATGTAGCTTGGCCGCAGGAAATACAAACTTTTCCCATATTGAGGGAATTTTTATAATGGAAAATAAAATAATTTTAATGGAGGTCAGGCATTTGTTCTACAGTGATGTGTTGTAAGAGAAAAATCCTTTAAAATTGCTTCTTTGTCTTTTTTCCTGGTACTGGCCAAATGCCAGCTAGGCCAAGCCTTCTTGCTTAAATGCAAAAAATATGAATCATTTAGTAATACGACTGCTGGTGCATTCTGCACAAACATTTGGACACATTTATGAATTAACTGGACAGAAACATATCAGAACTTTGAGGGCCCCTTAGCAGTATTTTGAAGAGGCTTTTGTCCAAATGCTTTTAGAACTTTGTTAATGTTATGCCCCACAATAGTGCCCTAGCAAATGTTATGCCCCATAGCAGTGCCCTAGTAAATGTTATACCACATAGTAATGCCCTCTTTCATGTCATGTCCTCCCATTGCAGGGCTGCCAGTAAACATGCAACACTGGACCCCTAATTCTCATTATGACATACAGAACCACCAGCTCATATAATGCACCCTATAGGGCCTTCACTTCATATTGTGCCACATTATAATGCCCTCTCGTTCATTTTATACCACATGACAATGAGTAGGTCCAAGTGCATACCTACATCATTTGCATATACCAAGGCAAAATTTAGTAAGTATTCAGTGGTTACAAAGGTATTTAATACATGTAATTGATAGATAAGGTGTGCCTGTCTGTGCTCTGGACCCCATAAAAACTCCAAACACCTATGGTAACTATACCCTTGGCACTGGATGTGTCCTGCAAAACAGATCCAAATTTTTGGGTTAAGATAGTCATGATAATGAGGGGATGTTAGAAATATATTTATTGCATATGACACTTTGTTGCGTGTTAAGATTTTTATTACCTTATTTCAAGTGCACCTACAGGTTAATTTATTGGCAGAAGTGCAACATGGATGTGCAAAATGTGTTCCATTGAAAAAAGTACATGACTGGTTTTGAAGGACTTTTGCAAAATGTAAGCAACTTTGAAGAGCAAAAATAGCCACATACTTATGCCCAGTTTTTAGTGTCCCCCCAAAAATACACCCACTACATACTTTTATTAGACTTGCTCAACATAACTAAATCTCATGTTTGCACTGCTCAACAATACTGATCACACTGATTTTTCACTTAGACCCGTGAGCCAAGAGTTGGCAAATCTCCTGTAGTCTGCCTGCTTCCTAGTAAAGCAAAGGATGCAAAAATTATCACAGACCGTGGCGCCTGCATTCTCTTCCTGTTTCTCATCCTCCAGCTAGTCAGTATGCTGATTGGTGGATGTCTGGAGCTGTCCACCAATCAGAGTTCTGACAGCAATTCACTGTATGGAAGCAAGATGGCACAGGACACAGGAGGGGTGTGTTATGATTTTTTTTTTAGATTTACTAATCTTTATTGAAATTTTGTCAAAAACATAACCTATAATAAATTAAACAAAAATAAACAAAAAGACACAGCAGTTATGGCGATACATGATAAGTAAGTACAATCAAGATATCTATGACAGAATATATAGCAAAACTGGTATCAAAGCACAATACCCCATTCACAGGATGAGATGAACACAAGTACAAGTGCTCGAAGGCGCCATCCGGTTAGATTGAGTGAAAAAATAAAGAAGGGGTAAATTGGCAAAATAATACATTGTTTAAAAAACGCGGAACTGTACCAGCACCCACATAGATTACCAGTCATATATCACAACAATACCAAAATATAAAATTGGAATATTATTTAACCCAAAAAACAAACCTGCCTGATACCCCCACCTTGTATAAACGGATTCAGTATTGAATCCCGGCGGTCGGGATCCCGGCGTTCAGAATCCCGACACCGGAATCCCGAAAGCCAAAATGCCGACAAGGGGGGGACGTGGATCGCCTCCCCTTGCGGGCTCGCTGCGCTCGCCACGCAGCGGGCCCGGTGCCTCGCTACGCTCGGCACACTAATTTGTTCTCCCTCCAGGGGTGTCGTGGAGACCCCAGGAGGGAGAAAGTGTCGGCATTTCGGCGGTCGGGATTCCGGCGTCGGGATTCTGAACGCCGGGATCCCGACCGCCGGGATCTTAACTGCATCCCGTATAAACTAACCCCTAACTAGGCATAAATGGATCCCCATCTAACCCCTCCAGCAGTACAAACCAACCTGTTGCCCCCCCCCCCACACCCTGTATAACCCATCTCCAACTTAGGTATACCTGAAGCCCCAAATAACCTACACTAAACTAATCATCAGTCTCCTCCCCCCTCAACCTAGCATCCAAATAATCGGACATAGCTGAATAGACTGACTGAGATGATGAACTAATAATCACAACTATAACAACCTCATACCTCCCAACAGTCCCGATTTTAGCGGGACAGTCCCGATTATCAGGGACTGTCCCGCTGTCCC
>NC_139220.1:226094095-226321595 GCF_055691185.1 Crinia signifera
CCATTACAGATTTTAGCAAACTCCGTAACACCCATTACACATAAAGCCACATGCCGTAATGCCAATTACACATAAGGCCTCCACACACCGTAATGCGCATTACACAGTGTGCCACACATCATGATGCCCATTACATACTATGGGTGAGATGTACCAAGCGCTGAAAAGTGATAAACTGGAGAGATCTAAACCTCTAACCAATCAGCTACTACCTGTTATTTTTCAAACACCATCTGTGACATGGCAGGTAGGAGCTTTATCACCCTCCATTTTATCACATTTCAAGCTTAGTACATCTGTCCGTTAATAAAAAACCATAACGTCCATTACATATTTGACACATAAGTGCTAGGGTGTTCTTGCTTAATGCCAGGAGCTTAATACTCGATGCCAGGGGGGCTTCATGCTCGTTGCCAAGGGGGAATACATGCTTGTTGCCAAGAGGAAGTGAAATACTCATTGCAAAGAGGGAGTGAAATTGCTCGTTGCAAAGGGGGGGGGGGGGTTGCTTGTTGCCTAGGAGGAATACATGCTTGTTAATAAGGGGGAATGAATTGCTCATTGCCAAGGTGGAGTGAAATTGCTTGTTGCCAGGGGGGGGGTTGCTCGTTGCCAAAGGGGGGTGCTCATTTCCAAGGGGGAGTGAAATTGCTCGTTGCCCAGGGGGGGAGGGAAATGCTCATTGCCAAGGGTGAGGAATTGCTTGTTGCTAAGGGGGAGTGAGACCGATAGCCACTGGACGCACACAATCCCAATGAGCCCCAACTCCTGTCCCTGGCCTCACTGACTCTCACTGACTGATCCCCCACATGCTGACTCTTCCCCCCAGCTGTGGTTCCAGCCTGGGCCCCTGATACACTGGTCCACCCCCATCCTCACAGAGAAACAGCTGAAGGGGAGATGTTGTGCCCCTCTTTTTCTGAACTGTGAGTAGCAATGACCAATATGGCCCTGCTAATGGCTGCCTAGGAACTATGCTGCTCAGCCTAAATTTGTTGTCTGTGTCTCCCCTGTCTTGTCCATCACCCTCCCAGGGTACATCTAGAGTATATCTGTACTTGTAATATATGTATCTGTACTGTTCAGTTTTTACTTTTACCTACCTGGCTGTTGCAATGACCAAGTGGCGCTGCTGATCAGGGGCGTAGATTGTGTAAGGCAGCCCCCGCTGCTGCTTGGGGGAGCAGGGGCTGCGTGGGCGCCGGGTGCCACCTGTGTGCTGGGAGACAGAGCACAGAACAGGAGCTCCAGCCTCCGCTTTTCAGGCTGCTCCGCAGGTTTCACTTCCGGCGCTCTGTTATGCCATATGATGGCCGGGGGAGCTGAGTAAGTGCTGAATGCTGTCAGAGCCGGAGTTCTGCTGCCGGGAGCACTGATACACTGTAGCAGCCAGGTAAACACAGCAGGAGATAAGACTGACAGCGCTGTGAGACTTATCTGCAGCCCCGCTGGGATGGATGACCTCAGGTCACTGGTTCCTTGCTTCGTAAGTAATGTGATCTACCCATCTGCATACAGTAGCTCACGTTGTTAGCAAGGGACTGTCTGCAAACTACTTGCACCTTTACAAGTGTATTCAAACATTGTTGAATACACTTCTGTAGTAGCGAGTAGTTTGCAAACTGTCCCTTTCTCCCTGCATAAGTAAGATCTACACATACTGTAGTAGAATATAGAGCTCTTTTTCAGCTACAGATGTAGCGGGTCTTATTGTTGCTGGCGATCCGCCAGCAACATGGCGCTCCATCTGACTGAGACGCGCGTGCGTCCCCCACGCACGCCTGTCTCAGTATCCGGGCGGCGGGGTGGCGAGGCGGACGCAATCCTGTCCGCCTCCCGCTTCAGGGGGCTGCGGGGACCCGGTGTAGACACTGGGCGACTGCTGGCAGCACCGTCGGAAGGGGACGCGCGCGCACCCCCTTCCGGCATACAGATGGTGCGGGGCAGGGGATGGCGGCTGGCGTCGCCATCGCCATCCCCTGGATAGATAAGTCCCGCTCCATCTGTTGGATAAATGCCCCCCCCTCCCCCCATGTAGGGACCAACTCTGCTTGCCACCCCACCATGTGTTTTATATACCCTCATGGTTTTCCACTGTGCCCCTTGAGAATCTGGACTGTGCATGCATAAGTCCATAATTGCCAGGAGCAGGGCCTGTATGGGACAAATGCTGGCCACAATGGAGTTGTGTGTAGTGATGGCCACCTAATAGTGCACATTCGGAAGGACACCCACAATACTCCCAGACACTGCTCAGGGCCTCATCAGTCAGAGATGCTCCACTATGCTGACTCAGATGCCGCTGAGCCGCCAGCATTGTCCCTGACATTGGGGCACTACAAGTGCAGCATCACATCACACTTTCCTACCTACCTCTAAACTGTAAGTGCTATGAAATTAGCAGCATCTTTTATTATTATATATAATAACCGTATTAGCTACCTATGTCTGCATACACCACTTTCAATTGCGCCATATACCAAGCTCTGGCAAAGTATATTATCTGGCCACTAACAGCATCAGCGCTTGAGTTTGTACAGGTTAGCAGTACTTTTGTGTCCAATGACTGTGGGAGGGGAGGTTAGGGTTAGGCTAAGCCTGTGGGAGGGGAAGGTTAGGGTCTACGGGAGGGGAGGGTGATTTTGTAATTAAATTACATGACCTCACCTTGTTGGTACCCTGCACTGGGAACCACACAGATACTTAACCCAGTAGCTCAGCTGCAGAGCACTCCCCAGAGTGGCATAGAAATGCCCATGAGTGAAGCTAGACACACAGTTTGAGTGAAGCATGACACGGCGAGCTGCGCTTAACAAGGCACATACGGTGTCCACATGTAATCTCCCTGAAACTAATTTTCAAAAGTAGGTAAGTATGCTCTGAGTCTGTCACACTACATAGAGATGCTGCTTGTACCACGGGCACGGGTGAGTCGGCTGTGGTGCCGCGCGAGACTCCCTTCTTCCTCCTATCACTGTGCAGTGCTAGTCTCTTTCCACCCTATGCTGCACGGCACAGCGCATTAACTTCCTCCACTCTCTACTCTTCTAGATCCATCACCGGTGCAGTGTGAGTCTCCCCCATTCTTTGCCGCATTAACTCCCTCCAATCTCCATCGTCGCAACACTGTGCAGCGCAAGTCTCGTCCGCCCTCAGCCGTCCACACCCCCTCCGCTTCTCCTGCCTTCACCATCCACAAGGCCCATACTCCCTCTGCCTCCATCCACCGTCTGACCTGCTGTGTACTGCGTAGAGACTCAGGGGCAGAGAGGACCGGTAACTCTGCTGGAAAATGGATGCTTAATGAAAAACGACGATAAAAGGTGCGTTCAGGCAGAGCAGCACTGCCTGTCTGTATGTGTTCAAAATGTTTAAAGATACAGTATTTGTGTATGTCTCTATCTATCTCTCTCTCTCTCTCTCCTCCACTGGTGCCTAATCCTAACTACCCTCCCCCTTAACCATGTTCACCCTAACCTGGCATATTTACATTCTGGATATCGGCTGTCTGTATTCTGGCATTGGCATCATGATTTGTTTTGAAGTCCTGGCGCCAGTGTTCTGACAGCAACCAGGTTGCTGGTGTCGGTATACTGAATACCCACATCTTTACTACTACAGGCATTACGATTTGTGGCATAATGTATAAGGGGCATTACGGTGTGCGGCACATTGTGTAATGGGCATTACGGTGTGTGTGGCATAATGTGTATTGAGCATTACGGTGTCTTGCATACTGTGTAATGGGTATTATGGTATTGCATAATGTGTTATGGGCATTACGGTGTGTAGCATACTGTGTAATGGGCATGACAATGTTTAGCATTATTAGTAATGACTATTACGGTGTGTGGCATAATGTGTAATGGCATTACACCTTAAACCGAGGCCACACACCCATTTTTGTAATGTGCACATTTTTTTTTTATATCTGTTGGAGGGGCACACTTTTAATGGGGGGGGGGCGCCAAAAATTTTTTGGCTTGGGGGAGCAAAATTTATAGTTACGCCACTGCTGCTGATGGCTGCCTGGGTGCTGTGCAACTCAGCAAATACTGTATATGTTCCTGTGTCTCCCCTGTGCTTGCCAATCAGCCTCCCCTGGGTACATCTAGTGTATATCTGTATGTGTTATACAGTATATGCATCTGTACTGTTCACTGTTTACTTGTTCCTACCTGGCTGGTGCACAGTAATCTAAATCTAATTCCTAGTATTCGCAAGTATACCTGGCCAAATAAAGATGATTCCATTTTGAGTTTGTGTGCCTTTTTCTCTGCATTGTGGATGTATTTTATGTCCTTATCTCATTGTATTCCTGTCTCTCTTCACCCCTTTAACCATATTGTGCCATCCTAAGTACTCCAGGAGGTTGGACCCTTGTGCAGTAAAGCTGCGCAATGAAAAGGAGGCATGGCCTCATGGAAAGGAGGTGTGATTTCACAAAAAGGGGCGTGGTATTACACATTAGACCAAACACCTTAATGTCATTTACCCATTTTAGCAAACTCCGCAATACTCATTACACACACTGTAAAGCCACATGCCGTATTGCCAATTACACATAAGGCCACACACCGTAATGCCCATTACACATTGTGCCACGCTTCATGATGCCCATTGCATACTATATAACAAACCGTAATGCCCATTACATGTTTGACACATAAGTGCTGATTACCTAAATGCTCATTGCTAGGGGGTTCATGCTTGATGCCAGGGGCTTCCTACTCGATGCCAGGGGCAGTGAATTGCTCATTGTCAAGGGTGAGGGGGGGGTTTGTTCTTTGCCAGGGGGGAGTGCTCATTGCCAAGGGTGAGTGAAATTGCCTGTTGCCAAGGGGAATTGCTTGTTGCTAAGGGGGAGTGAGACCGACAGCTGCTGGACGCACACAATTTAAACCATTTGAGCAAGTTGAAGCTTACTCATAATAGCAGCACAAGCTTTGCAGCAAAGGCCTATAAATCTGAGACAGAAGTTGCAGACACATTTCGGAAACCACCACCATCCCCACCCCAAAAAAGGCTGCTGCTTTCCCAAAACTGTGACTGAACCCGTAACTTCATCGCAGCATATGCACACTGCAGATCTGCAAAAATGGTGCGATTTTCAACATCACTTCTGCCGAAACTTCCAGAACGGCACTTCTGGTGGAAGTGATGCCGAAAATCATGCCTTTTTTGCTGATTCCTCTCAATTAAGAGGGGTATTGATGGAGATAGAGCCCATCCAAACCTGAAGAAGGGGATGTATACCTGAAATGCGTAGATTGGAGGACTCTATCTTACAGTATATATTTTAAAGATTCTTTTGCACCAGCACTTTACTACTCACTGGACTCTGAATGGAGTGGCAATCCCCTGGATAAAGACTCAAGCCTACTGCGGTGGTGCTGGGCAATTCAGGCACGGTCCACGTTGGTTTGAGAGCATAAGTCCACCGCAGTGCATAGCTAGGGTGAGAATGATTGTTTTTGCTTATCCAGTTGACTGTCCAGTTGTATTGCTGAGAGCATATGGTAGTAATTTTTCATGTCAATTTTAAAGGTAATATTTTAACAATATTGTCATATTTTCCCCTGTTAAAGGGAGTTTCTGAACATTTTTTATGGTGACTGTGCCAGAACAAGTGCAAAATTTGTCTTTTTCTATTGATTTGAAGAGTTGGTGTACTGTGGGCTGCAACTAACCAGAATTGATTGCGCAATTTATATAGAACACTATTGCCTAAATGATTTCTTTAGTAATAACTTTATGACATAATTAATTAAAAATAAAAGTCTGTCATAATTTCCACCTTTATATTCAATCTCACCCATAATGTTCTCAGCTATTTTGGCAGACACACATTATGGAATCATCATATTATGTAAATCAGTTATATGATGATCGCACAACATTTGGATGCCATGGCTCTCAACCATCCCCATGCATACATTTTTTTAATTGGGTAATGAATGTTTATCCATTGCCCAACTATAAATTATCGGCCTCCTTTTACAGTTCCCCTCAATAATTGCAATATCATGATTGGCTGCCATCTTAGTTTTTGGCCCTTCTTCTCCTATTCTTCTCCTATGGTTTACCTTCTTTCTTTGACCTCTCCCCTGTATGCCTCCCCCTCTCTGCATCAATTTAATATACATTTCTATGTATAATATGGGTAACATATATTCAAATATAAGTATAGCATGCATGCAATTAGATATTCCAACTGAGATACATTACACAATGACACCCCTAACTGCATTCAGAGCTCTAGCTGCAACTGTCTGGAGGTGTAAACACATTACCAGTATGCAGCAATAATCAGGCAGATATTCAGTGAGTACAGTACTAAGTAGGAATTAGTATGCCTTAGGGCATGACTTTAATAGCTTAAATAATCCCCCCCAAAAAAGTCTTGCTCAAATTCCACTACCGGCACCTCATGTTCTATCTCTTATATAGATTATGTTTCAGTGCATTTTAATGCCTATCTCTGTCAGAACCTCACTTGCAAAGATTTAGAGGGAAAGGATTGGATAAAAGGGCTTGTAATCTTTTGGGCAAAACTACTACAATAACTTACCGCCATCCCCGTGTGCACCTACAGTGAAATGTGCGCAAGTGGCACTGTATGGAGTAATGTGAATAACGGACACTACTATGTGGTGCAATGTGAATTGGTTCTAATCAGGGCCGCCGAGAGGGGGGGATCCGGTACTTATTACCTGGGCCTGGGCTTGCTGGAGGGGCCCGGCATGGGGCCCTGGTCCCACCTTTCCCCCATACCTTCCATCCTCTGTAACTCCCGGGCAGCAGTCCACACCTACAGCATGAGTAGCAGGCTCATCATGAGTGTCTCATTGACAGCATGATAGCTCATGCTGAGCCTGCTGTCAGCACAGCACATGCTGTAGGTTTGTGCTGCTGCTGAGGGGGGAATAACACTCCCTCCTCGACTTTAGTCACACACCGTAAACATTTTTGGGGCGTGGACTAATTGTGGGCTGTGGCCACATCTCCTGCGATTAGACCACACCCCCAACATTTTACTGGGGCCCGGCATACCTCTCGGGGTCCCTTGTCCTAATATATAGTCATGACCCTTCCCTGTGAAATCACACCACTAAATTTTAGGAGTGCAACTTCGGCACGCATTGTCCATATATTCAGTATGTGTGTGTGTGAGGGGGGGGGGGGCACCAATTCCCTTTCTGGCAGAGGGTACAAAATGTAGAAACTATTTGTACAGTAGGACTAGATGAAATTATGCATAATGTAGGGGGTAGAGAAATGGAAATAAAGTCATTTTTTGTATCAGGGGCAAGTAAAGAAAGTCATTTAGTTTGCATTTGTAGTTATCAAAAGCTGAGTCTGAAATGTAATAATATTACTGTAATATTGTAGGAACTGGGTTGTGTTAAAATTTTGGCAATCAGATATTGTACTTTGTAAATTACTGTGAATTACTTTTTGTTATAAACAAATGCCTTAATAATTTAATTTTTGACATAAAATCTGCAAAGTGAGCTTCCAGTTTATTATGCTGTCTTGAAAAGGGCAATTTAATAAAGTATCAGTACACATACTTAATTGCAAAATAGTTATTGACAATGCCTTAAATAGTTGTATATTTGCCAAATGTAGCTAATGGAAGTAGAATTGCCACTTAATGTCTTAACTTGCACTGATAGCAAATAAATTGTCTTTGGCATCTCTTTGGCTTTTTAAGAATATTTAACTGATGATGTTGTGAGCCAGATTTATCTAGAGATGCTCTTGGCTCATTGTTGATGAGCAAAATTTATATAATCATACAGCTACATCAGCTATTTAATTACTATCAGCCATCTCTTTTAAAAAGTATATATGAACTGACCCCTCCTTTATTCTTCTTTCACTAGCCCATTTTGCCATATACTTCTCCTCTTGCATATGTAGGAGGGACTGAAATCTTCTACAGAAATTATATCAACACACACTCCAACTGACAGGCTACTTTAACCTTCTATGGGGCAGTCTTCTCTACTGACTGTATTAGACTTTTCTTTTCTCAGTATGCGCCAGCCCTCTCTCCTGGCCCTCTTTGTACCTCCCTGTTATCTCTTCCTCTGTCAGTTCCAGCTTCCATGCCAGTCGTTTTTCCCATAAATTGTTGTTATTTCTCTCTCCTGCCAGCCTAACATACACTTAAGTATATATGGCAGTCAATTTTGCCATCTGTTCCTGTTTCTATCTCCTTCCACTGTCTCTTCCAGTCTTTTTTCTCTTTTTTTTGTCTCTTTTTGTTCCTCTCCTTTCCTCTGTGTGTATCTCTTCCTAAATGTATATATACACCTATGTCTCCTCTATTGCTTGTCTTTATCACCTGTTATCGCTCCCATCCTCGGCCCCCAAGGAGGGGAAGCACTGGTGTGCTGTTGCAGAAGACCACCTCGGAGGAGCAGAACGGAGCGTGGGTGCCAAGTGGAGGAAGGTGGAGCATGGGTGCTGAGTGCTCCCGGTGCAGGATGTGGCAAACCGTGACCTGGAAGAGATGGGTGGCGCCACAGCGGGCATGACCTTCAGCAAAGGCCCCCCGGCAGTAAGATGCAGAGGATCTCTGACCAAGGCCCATCCTGGCCAGCAAGAGCCGCTGCTGCGACTCCTGGCGGCAGATGCTGTAAATGACCCCTGGCCGTAGGATCCCCTGCAGAGATGGCAGAGAAGAGTCCTGGCCTTTAGGCCCCGTCCGAGTCCACTGGGCTGAGCATGCCTGTCTGCCCCCACGCAAAGTCCCAGCTCAGAGTAAACCCAGTGGCATCCCCATGGGAAAGATGCTGCCCCCCGATGTAGGTATGGCTCCTACATCGGGGGGGGGGGGGGCAGCAATAATGTACCTCTTCCCAGTGTGGCCCAACTCCTGTCCCCGGCCTCAATGACTCTCACTGACTGACTCCCCCCACATGCTGGCTCTCCTCCCCCGGCTGTGGCTCCAGCCAGGGCCCCTGACACACTGACCCACCCCAGCCTCACAGAGGAACAGCCTCAGGATTCATCTGCCTGGCTGACTCCGGTGGTGTGCTTAAGGGGAGATGTTGAGCCCCTCTACTGCTGCCCTGTACATAGCAATGACTAATGGCTACCTAGGACTATACAGCTCAGCCCAAATTTGTTCCCATGTCTCCCCTGTCTTGTCCATCACCCTCCCAGGGTACATCTAGTGCATATCTGTACGTATAATATATGTATCTGTACTGTTACTACTGTATATCTATACTGTGTATCTTTTTGCTGTTACCTAACTGGTTGTTGCAATGACCAAATGGTGCCGCTGATGGCTGCCTGGGTGCTGTGCAACTCAGCAATATATGTTCCTGTGTCTCCCCTGTCCTTGTCCATCAGCCTCCCCAGGGTACATCTAGTGTATATATGTACGTGTTATATATGTATCTGTACTGTTCACTGTTTACTTGTTCCTACCTGGCTGTTGCACAGCAATAAAAATCTATATCCTAGTATATACAAGTATACCTGGCCCAATAAAGCTGATTCTGATTTGAGTTTGTGTGCCTTTTTCTCTGCATTGTGGATGTATTTTATGTCTTTATCTCATTGTATTCCTGTCTCTCTTCACCCCTTTAACCATATTGTGCCATCCTAAGTACTCAAGGAGGTTGGACCCTTGTGCAGTAAAGCCGCGCAATGAAAAGGAGGCATGGCCTCATGGAAAGGAGGTGTGATGTCACAAAAAGGGGCGTGGTATTACACATTAGACCAAACACCTTAATGTCATTTACCCAATTTAGCAAACTCCGCAATACTCATTACACACACTGTAAAGCCACATGCCGTATTGCCAATTACACATAAGGCCACACACCGTAATGCCCATTACACATTGTGCCACGCTTCATGATGCCCATTGCATACTATATAACAAACCGTAATGCCCATTACATAATTGACACATAAGTGCTAATTACCTAAATGCTCATTGCTAGGGGGTTCATGCTTGATGCCAGGGGCTTCCTACTCGATGCCAGGGGCAGTGAATTGCTCATTGTCAAGGGTGAGGGGGGGTTTGTTCTTTGCCAGGGGGGAGTGCTCATTGCCAAGGGTGAGTGAAATTGCCTGTTGCCAAGGGGAATTGCTTGTTGCTAAGGGGGAGTGAGACCGACAGCTGCTGGACGCACACAATTTAAACCATTTGAGCAAGTTGAAGCTTACTCAGAATAGCAGCACAAGCTTTGCAGCAAAGGCCTATAAATCTGAGACAGAAGTTGCAGACACATTTCGGAAACCACCACCATCCCCACCCCAAAAAAGGCTGCTGCTTTCCGAAAACTGTGACTGAACCCGTAACTTCATCGCAGCATATGCACACTGCAGATCTGCAAAAATGGTGCGATTTTCAACATCACTTCTGCCGAAACTTCCAGAACGGCACTTCTGGTGGAAGTGATGCCGAAAATCACGCCTTTTTTGCTGATTCCTCTCAATTAAGAGGGGTATTGATGGAGATAGAGCCCATCCAAACCTGAAGAAGGGGATGTATACCTGAAATGCGTAGATTGGAGGACTCTATCTTACAGTATATATTTTAAAGATTCTTTTGCACCAGCACTTTACTACTCACTGGACTCTGAATGGAGTGGCAATCCCCTGGATAAAGACTCAAGCCTACTGCGGTGGTGCTGGGCAATTCAGGCACGGTCCGCGTTGGTTTGAGAGCATAAGTCCACCGCAGTGCATCGCTAGGGTGAGAATGATTGTTTTTGCTTATCCAGTTGACTGTCCAGTTGTATTGCTGAGAGCATATGGTATTCCTTTTTCATGTCAATTTTAAAGGTAATATTTTAACAATATTGTCATATTTTCCCCTGTTAAGGGGAGTTTCTGAACATTTTTTATGGTGACTGTGCCAGAACAAGTGCAAAATTTGTCTTTTTCTATTGATTTGAAGAGTTGGTGTACTGTGGACTGCAACTAACCAGAATTGATTGCGCAATTTATATAGAACACTATTGCCTAAAATCTATATCCTAGTATATACAAGTATACCTGGCCCAATAAAGCTGATTCTGATTTGAGTTTGTGTGCCTTTTTCTCTGCATTGTGGATGTCTTTTATGTCCTTATCTCATTATGTTCCTGTCTCTCTTCACTCCTTTTACCATATTGTGCCATCCTAAGTCTTCATGGTGAGCACATGTTACTATTCTCCAATTGTAATTTTCACAAGAAATTTGATTTGCAAGACATCGATTTGCCCGCTTGCACAGGGTGAAATTTCACTCTGACAGGTGAAGATCACCAAATTAGCAGCGCAGCAATCAGGTTTGAATAGTCCCCAATATTCTTTTCACAAAATGTGTAAATTGATCTCTAGTCATTCACAATCTGGTTAATTTTCACTATTCAGTGGCCATATTTACTCTTAACCACCTTATCCATTGAGTCACTGGCCTAAGATGTTTACCTTTACCTACTAATAAATGTGGTTTGCCCTTTCTTCTGTGGTCTGTATTTCAGTATTTAATCAAAAGTTATTATCTTTGGAGTTAAAATATTATTCCAAGGAGACAGGCTCATTGCGGATACATTAATGACAGAGCAAAGGTGATGTAATAGCCACAGCAACATAACGGATGTAATCTAAAGGGCAGGGTCTTCTATAAAATGGATAAGGGCTAATTATTTTCACAGTAGGACTACAACATTTTCAAGAGAATCATCTCAGAAGTGAAAGAGGAGGGACGAGTTGGCCTAGCCACCCTAGTGGAGCACTGATTTATAGGAGTCAGCTTGGACGGCACTGAAGTGAAGTATGTTTGTCCTGTGATGTTGGACAGCAGAAAGATAGAAACCACACAGGAAATAAAGCACCAAGTCCAGGAGAGTGAGTTAAACTGAAGAATATGAGCTGCCTTCTGACCACTGGTGTTAAGCAGACCTTGTTAATAAGGAGCTCACACTCTACTAAACTTTCATATATAGGCCGATATGTAATAGGGTGCGATTTTTGGACTAGTCCAAAAATCGCACCATATCGCACAAAATCGCACCTTTCCAAATCGCATTTTTTGCCGCAAATTCGCATATGTAATGAGATGCGAATTTGCGGCAAAAAAGTGCGATATGGTGCGATTTCGGGCGCTTTTTTAGTCCTGAAAATGTGCGATTTTCAGTCATGAAAATCGGCACATTTTCAGTACTGTGCGCTGTGTTGTAAAAAAAAAATAGAAAAAAAACGGCGTGCGCTCCCCCCCCTAAGCATTACCAGCCCCGGGCTCAAAAAGCCGGTGCTGGTATCATAAAATCAAAGGAACAATCAAGTTGGGGTTCCCTGGATTTTATAAAACCAGCACCAGGCTCAAGGTCCGGCGCTGGTTCCCAAAATACGGGGGACAAAATGACTAGGGGTCCCCCGTATTTTAAGAACCAGCACCGGACACAACCAGCCAGCAGGGTAATGCCACAGCCGGGGGAAACTTATTATATAAGCTCCCGCGGCCAAAGCATTAACCCCCTGGCTGGTCAGCATGGGCAGGGGTCCTGGGGAAGTGGGGACCCCCCCAATGAAGGGGTCCCCCCCCTCCAGGACTTACCAGCCCATGCTGATAGTCCGGGGCTGTCCCCGATGCCCCTGGCCGGTGGGCATCGGGCTGATGACTTGTGTAAAAAAAAGAATGGAAACTATTGTTTTACACTGGCGAACTATGAGTCCCAGCAAGCCTACCCCGCATGCTGGGACTTGGGGAACCACAAGTCCCAGCATGCGGGGCATTAAAGGGCCCGCTGGCACTTGTAGTTCTGCAGTGAAAAAAATAGTGCACAAAATCACACTGACACCCTGTAAAATAAAACTTTAATACACACAAAACACACACACACTGATACTTACCTACCTTGAGCCCGTAGGTCGGTCCCTGGATCCTGGGTCCGGGCTCCGGGGCTCCAGGGCAGAAGAGTCCGGTTCCGGGGCCTTGGTCCTGGTTCCGGGGCTGGTCCTGGGGTTCCAGGGCTCCTGGCGTGAAGAATCCGGGGTCCGGGATCCGTGGTTGTCCCCAGGGGTACCTAAGGAGGCAAATCCTACTCACCTGCTCCCCGGCGGCGACCTCCGGTGACAGCGCTGCTCCAGACTGGTACCCGGCTTGCAGGAGTTTGTCAGGCGCTGAGATGTTTCCTCCTCGCCGTCTCTGAACAGAATGATTTCTCGGCCAATCAGGAGCCGAGAAAGTCGGCTCCTGATTGGCCAGAAATCATTCTGAATACAGACGCAGACGAAGTAACATCTCTGCTCTGGATGCGCTGAGATGTTACTTCGTCGGCGTCTGTATTCAGAATGATTTCTGGCCAATCAGGAGCCGACTTTCTCGGCTCCTGATTGGCCGAGAAATCATTCTGTTCAGAGACGGCGAGGAGGAAACATCTCAGCGCCGGACAAACTCCTGCAAGCCGGGTACCAGTCTGGAGCAGCGCTGTCACCGGAGGTCGCCGCCGGGGAGCAGGTGAGTAGGATTTGCCTCCTTAGGTACCCGGATCCCGGACCCCGGATTCTTCACGCCAGGAGCCCCGGAACCCCAGGACCAGCCCCGGAACCAGGACCAAGGCCCCGGAACCGGACTCTTCTGCCCTGGAGCCCCGGAGCCCGGACCCAGGATCCAGGGACCGACCTACGGGCTCAAGGTAGGTAAGTATCAGTGTGTGTGTGTTTTGTGTGTATTAAAGTTTTATTTTACAGGGTGTCAGTGTGATTTTGTGCACTATTTTTTTCACTGCAGAACTACAAGTGCCAGCGGGCCCTTTAATGCCCCGCATGCTGGGACTTGTGGTTCCCCAAGTCCCAGCATGCGGGGTAGGCTTGCTGGGACTCATAGTACGCCAGTGTAAAACAATAGTTTCCATTCTTTTTTTTTACACAAGTCATCAGCCCGATGCCCACCGGGCAGGGGCATCGGGGACAGCCCCGGACTATCAGCATGGGCTGGTAAGTCCTGGAGGGGGGGGACCCCTTCATTGGGGGGGTCCCCACTTCGCCAGGACCCCTGCCCTTGCTGACCAGCCAGGGGGTTAATGCTTTGGCCGCGGGAGCTTATATAATAAGTTTCCCCCGGCTGTGGCATTACCCTGCTGGCTGGTTGTGTCCGGTGCTGGTTCTTAAAATACGGGGGACCCCTAGTCATTTTGTCCCCCGTATTTTGGGAACCAGCGCCGGACCTTGAGCCTGGTGCTGGTTTTATAAAATCCAGGGAACCCCAACTTGATTGTTCCTTTGATTTTATGATACCAGCACCGGCTTTTTGAGCCCGGGGCTGGTAATGCTTAGGAGGGGGACCGCACGCCAGTTTTTTATTTAAATTTCTTTTTTAACTATTTTTTTACAGCAGAAGCATGCACAGATCTCAATGATCTGTGCATGTTTCTGCCTAACTCGCCAGTCAGAAGCTGGTCTATTTTTTTTGCGATTTTTTTGAAGCTCCCATATGCGACTTTAGAACTCGCATCCTATTACATATGCGAGTTCTATAGTTTACTATGGGAAAACATCTGGATGCGATTTTCAGTGTGCCTGAAAATCGCATCTTTAAAATGTGCGATTTCGCGGTAAAAAATGCGATTTTTACCGCGACTCGCATCCTATTACATGTGCGATTTTTAGAAAAAATGCGATTTTGGTCAATTTTGACCAAAAATCGCAAAAGTCTAAAAATCACACCCTATTACATATCGGCCATAGTATGTATAATAAAAATACACATCCAGCCTGCTGAGCTTGACTTATAAAAATGGCATTACCCATCAGATTCAAACTCACCAATATGAGCTTGGAAAATAGGAAAATATGGGAAGGCATTTACACAGGAAATGGGATTCTAAGAGCATCAAGAAGGAGGTACTCTGAGGAGGCTCTGACTTGCGGAGATGCCCAGCATCGGCTCGAGTCAGTTGCTTAGTAGTGTTGATGGTGAGATGATGGCTCCTGTCAGAGTTGCTGAGGGGGAAATTGTTCCTTTTCGGAGTTGCTACTGAGGAGGGGGGGCAAAGTTTTTTTTGTTCACATATTTTTGAGTGGGTGTGGTCAAATCTCCTGGATTTGCCCACATTCCACCGGTACCACTCCATCCCATATTTAGGGCTGCTTCCAGAAATTTTCTGGGCTGGTTTTTCCTGCCAGTCCACCTCTGGACTTACTACTCCAAGTACTGCATAACAGTGGCCAGAAATAATCATTAATCAGTTATGCCCTGTGGGCATAACAGGGAGTGTGGGGGGGGGGGCTGTGTTCTAGCAGGCATCAAGTGATAGCTGTGAGGGGGTGCAGGGGATAGTTAATCCCTCAGACTCAAGCTCCTTGTTCCCGTTCACTCTAACCACAGTGGGGATGTGAGGAGGTCCAGTGTCCAGTGCTCCCGCACTGAACCGACATCAACACGATTATATAATGGATGATCCTGGCAAGTAAAGTGGGCCTATGAAGTGTAATAAATGTTAGTGGTGCTTTCTACATTTATTGTTATATGTCTTATTCCTCACTGGCTTAAATTACATTTTCTTAAAGTGGTATTTATTCAATCATTGTAAAGTTTCTCACCATTACAGATTCCAATACTTCAACAGTGGAGGACATTCATAGGTGTTTAACACCAAATTATATTTACAGATATTTCTCCTGAGCTGTTTTATTGTAATTCAACATTGGTTAATGTATGTACAATATAGTGTTGCCTCCCCTATTACCAACTGGAGCATAAACCACTCAATAGCTATTTACTTAAAGATCTTTAATAGTATTACATGGCAGCAGTTTGATCTAGTGCATTTGCTGGCAGCTTGTAATATTTACAAACTTGCTCTTTATCTGAATATACATGCATGGTAAATAAGTATTGACAGCTCTATCATCTTGCTTTTATTCCTCTTAAAGGAACAACATTGCAGCCAACAGTTTCAGGGTGCCAGAGCTTATCAAGTCAATAATAAAATGTTCCAAATAGAATCATACTATAAAAAGGATATTGTAATTATAGAATTCCCAGTTACTAATATACACAGGTTAACAGACTTGGGAAAGATGTTGTAAGCTTTGTACAGTGATAGCGTGTAAAGAGAAAGTACCAACCAGTCAGCTCCTAACTGGCATGTTACAGGCTGTGATTGAAAATGAGCAGTTAGGAGCTCATTGGTTAGTACTTTATTTTTCTTCACTTTATTACTCTCCAAGGCTATACGATTATTGTGCAGTAGACATGTAAGGTATCAGTGCTGGTTCTTGGAATATGGGGGACCCCTAGTCATTTTGCCCCCCATATTTTGGGAACCAGGAACGTCCCTTGAATTCTGGTGCTGGTTTTGTAAAATCAAGGGAACCCCAACTTGTTTGTCCCTGTGATTTTATGAAACCAGGACCGGCTCTTTGAGCCCGGGGCTGGTTATGCTCAGGAGTGGGGACCCCACGCCATTTTTTCCCCGTTTTTTTGTATTTAACCCTTTTTTGGACAGAACTATGCACAGATCACAATGATCTGTGCATGGTTCTGTCACGTTCGCCAGTCAGAACCTGGTCTAATTTTTTGGCGATTTTTGGTAACTTTTACCAAAAATTGCACCCTATTACATGTGCGAGTTAGATACTTTATAATGGGAAAACATCTCGATGCAAATTGAAGTGTGACTAAAAATCGCCACTTCAAAATGTGCGACTTTGCGGCAAAAAAGTGCAGCGAATCGCACCCTATTACATTTGAGATTTTTGTAAAACGTGCGATTTCGGCCATTTTTTAACAAAAATTGCACATGTCTAAAAAAACGACCCCTATTACATTTCGCCCCATGAGTCACATGCACCATAGACGTTCTTACATGCAAGTCTTTTAAGCAATACCACAGTTATAGCTAGCGAAATAAATCCATCCTTACCTCATAAAAGAGTTATGTACCGTACAAATGTCCTAATACAGTCATTGTTTCCCCTGTAATGCTGCAGTTATGATTATGCAGCTCTTCTAGTCATGTAAGAGGGAGAGTTCCTGGATAGAACTGCGATTTTCTTCACATGGGGTAACCTTAGATTATGAGGTGGTTAGCTTTTATTACAGTGACTTGTTAGCAAGGTGTGCACTGTACAGTGGCCATCTTTAGAATAAAACACAGCTGAAGCCTTAGAAGTCTATTTGAGTAATAGGGATGAAGAGTTTTTGAAATTATGCGCATGATCATTAAAACACATGATCTGGGAACTCACATGACAATTAAAAAATTTTATGTGAAAAAAGACAGGTAATTGAATTGCCCCATAATGAATATCTGGCAAAAGTCACACAAAAAATTCACAAAAAAGTCACAAACTTTTGCTACGCTTCATTTTACATCCTACATGCACTCATAATAGATTAAGTTATCAAGCAATATGCTGACAGGAATGCTACATCCACAAAAAGGCATGTATCATAATTGAAACCAAGACAGGTTGAGTCTCAAATACCCAAAATACCAAAAGACAGGGTATTCCAAAATATAGAACTTTTGGAGCATGACTGAGATAGTGACACCTTTGCTTTCTGTTGGTTCAGTACACAAACTTGAAAAACTAGTAATCCTGCTGGAAGCAAATGCAAAAGCTAGTCTGCTACCTTGTGATTGGCTCTGTGTTTGTGCATGTGTGAGAGAGAGAATGAGATGTAGTTTCACTCGCTGCCAACAGATGGCAGTGTTTCAGAGACACACAAATGGACACTAGACATAAATATGATTTTGTATAAAATGACCTGTGAGTATAACGTGTGTATGAAACATAAATGTCTACTGTGTTTAGACTTGGTTCTCATCCTCATTATCCTATGTTAATATCCAATAAAGCAATATACTGTATATCAGATATAGGAGGCTCAACCTGTAAACCATCGTCATGTCACAGTTACTAGCATGGACAGGGCAGACGGGTCACACACATCCATTGCTAGTAAATTCATTGACAGTCAATAAATACATTTATTAAGAAAGTTAGTTTGATAAACAATCTGATATCAATCTAATAAACAATCTGATATTCTTTGACTATACTCAAGTTCACAATTTTTAAGGCCCTTTCACTTTTTAAAGTATTTTCATAGACAAACCAATTGACAAAATTAACCATTAGTAAATATTTGTCAGTAAAAAAATATTTTGAAATGTACGTATAACTGCTAAGTACATGTTACACAGTATAATAAAATAGTGAGGGAAATGGTTATTTGCTTTTCTTTACTTATACATATACTTGTTATGAGTTGCAGACAAATAGGAATCTTGAAGTAAAAAGATATAAAAGTATTTGGGTTTAAAAAGTGACAACCTGAAATTAGGACAAAATATCAGGTACAGTACTTGAAAAGCAATTCTCTGAAAATAAGAAAATACATGTTTAGATAGGAAATAATGCTCCGTATGTTACATTTGAAAGATGGATATGGCTGTGTTTGCATAATTTTCCTTAGGGACTATGCACTTATAACAGTAGGGAACTTTATCTGTCCCTATAAGTGGTATTTTAGAAAAATGGTTAAACCATTTCCAGTTTTACATTTTATCGTAGCGAAGTATGGTTGTCTGATGTTTAACACTTGCTTATTTTTTATTTTTGCAAGAAAGTAACCTCGCCAATAGTGCCATGTGCGATTTATGCAATATATCCAGTGGCGTATTTATAATGGTTGCAATAGGAACCTTGAATCCCGGGGGGGGGGGGGACGACATTGCACATGCAGCACCCTTTTTTAAAATATTTAACCTCCGGAGTCTTGCGACGCCGGCCGCAGTGCTGCTGAAATCCCTAGAAAAATGTCTGCTGCCCCATTTTCCCACAGATCTGCGCATGAGCTGAAGGGACTGATGGTACGCTCCATCTTGAACATCCACCTTGAGGTAAAAAAGGACATTTTGTGTACAACTCAACTTATACACTGTAAAGGTTTACAGGCAACTGCTACCAATGGAAATGTGTAGCTGAGATGCCCCTCCATCCTTCCCGACCTACAACGTCCACATGCGCATGTTCTACATGGCGTGAAAAAAATCTGTTTCATTACTTTCCGGACAGAACCTGTTTTCAATATAATCAGTCCATGGTAAATGATTATTGTATATAAAATAATGTTCAATTATTTACCTATGTATATCCATATGTTCAGATTATGATTAAATATTTATAGTATGCAAGAAATAAATGAATATTAATATACAGCAGGATGTTATCCCTCTTCCATTACCGATTTGCAAACTGTGCTGCCTTTATACAAGTTCCTTGGCTCAAGATGGATGACTGCATTTGTAAATGCAACTAAACTGCTATGTTCAATTGTTTGTTAGATATACAATGTCTCTACAATCATTGATCAAGTGCTTGTGAAACATACTTGCCTGCTCCCCTGGATCCGGTTGAGACACATGGTTTTTCAGGTAGTCCCCCAGATCCCCAGGTCAGTGGGCACACCTCTCACATTCTGCCCTCTTCTGTGATAAGTGAAGCATTTGTGAAGGATGGCCATGTACAGGGGATGCAGTTAGAATCCCAGCGGTCGGAATCCCAGCGGTCGGAATCCCGGCATTCGGAATCCCGACGCTGAAATCCCGACCACCGAAATCCCGACACTTTCTCCCTCTATGGGTGTCCATGACACCCATAGAGGGACAATAAATTAGCATGCCGAGTGCAGCGATGCACCGGGCCCCCTGCACGGCGAGCGCTGCGAGCCCGCAAGGGGGGGGTAGGGCGATCCACAGCCCTTCCCCCCTTGACACAATTTCGGCGGTCGGGATTCCGGCGTCTGGATTTTGACCGCCGGGATTCCGACCGCCGGGATTTAATACCAATCCCATGTACAGAATACCTTTGTGTGTATCTAACAGAGGATTGTATAAAGAGTTAGGGTCAGAGGCATAACTCTGGGAGGCAATAGAGTTATCTATCGATGGGCTCCTGCTCCCAAGGGCACATCTACTCCCCTGCAGTTGGAATAAATTGAAAGCTATTGATATCGCTTCTATGGCTGACTCCCCCTCTTGACATCATTTTTGCAAGTGTCACACACTGTGTCATACTTCCCAACATGACTTTCTCCAGGAGGGACATACTGTATTGCTCTGTTTCTGGACTTCCTTCTTAATTTATGATTAGTATCACCTGTTTTGAAGTACCTTTCTTATCAATGAATCTGTTTAATACAGATGATGGAAATCATAAATTAAGAGAGAAGTCCAGAAACAGAGCATTGTGTCCCTCCCATGACCTATCTTACAGATGACAGACACCTTACTGATTGAGTTATTTGGGGGGCACCAATATTTATCCTGCCTCCAGGCAATTGGGAGAAACTTACACCTCTGGTAAGGATTATAGTTAAACAAAGTTTAAACAAAAATGATTACTTGGGTCTATTTTGCATATTTTACACACACTTTTAAAAAGCCACAAACTTATTTTCTGCATTCCAAATCCTGCAAGTTGTTTATTACCCTGTAGCATTTCATATTGTAATAGCCTAGCTGGACTGTACATGCTTTTGAGTGATGACTTGCAAGCTCAATGTGAGCATCATCATTTATCAAACCACCTAAACTCACATGGAGCATGAAAAAGAAAATGTTCAGAATGCAAATGACTGCCACTCTCTGCTATCAATGACACTCAACAAGTAGAAGCTCTTTAAAATATCAAAATACTTGTTATAGTAACAGCCATTTCTGCCAATATTCCATAATACGGCTACTTCACAATTCAAGTAGTCAGTTATTGACTTGTGACAATCTATATCTGCATTAAAATGGTGAGTTTTGGATTAATGTGGAGCTGAATGCCCAATTGAGACTATTTTCCTACCAGCCTGTCTCTGTAATTGCAGCATGGATTTCACCAACCACAAAGGGCAAAATGATTGTGATCATCCGCAGTAGTCAATAGAATATCGATTTTGCTTTTACAGGCTACAATTCACACAAAATATGGAAACTCATATTGCAAAAATAAAATAAAAGGAGGGGCATTGTCATTGTGTTTAATATTCTGGGATTTTTTTAAGGCAATATATTTTACTATGTGCCGCTAGAAATATGTGTGAGGAGATTACATTTGATTTCTGCAAGAATATTTGAAATCCCTTCCTGAAAAAAAAAGTTAACTATTAGATTATACTTAAAAATGGATTGTTATTTGAATTAAATTGTATTATACCTGTGTGTCTACAAGACAAGGGTTAATATATGGTTGGTTTGTGTTCCTGTATAATTAAACATGGCAACCTCACAATTGCAGAGCTGACACTTAAGCTAGTTTCACATTGCAAAAACCTGCTTTCAACTCGTTTTTTTAAACGTTTTTTTAAATGGGTCAAAAGCCAGTTAAACCCCTTTCCTATTGCATGTTGTAAAGGTATATTGCAGTTTCAATACCATTTTTGTACCTTCAGATTCAACCCGTTTTACCCATAGAAAGCCATACAATGTCATTTTAAAAGTTTTTTTTCCTGCTTGTGGGCGGGGATCAAGTGTGGTTATCATTTGTAGCAAATACCATTTCTGAGCTGTTCAGACTGCAGGGAAAACGGCTCAGAAACGTGTAGGATCCTGCTTTTAACACGTTTCAAAATACCGGTATTTTGTAACCGGTAAATTGATTGTGGAGCTTTCATATTGCAGCTGGTTCCGTTTTAAAGCAGTTAAAAATCGGCAATATGCCGTGTTAAAACTGCAATGTGAAAGGGGCTTAACTTGACAGCCTTCTATGTGTCAGATAAAGGAGAATATAAGCTTTAAGTTCTTGTTGCCAATATACAAGGGTGCATAAAATGCCCATGTGACATTAGTCTTAAGTAAGGTAGCCACCTTACTGGCATGTTTGGGGTGCTCCTTGCTGTGGAGAGATATGTACAACCATTTCAACTAGATTAAATAATTTTTGTGCTAGCTCAGAGCCCTGTAGACGTTGAAAGAGAAGAGCATTAGTGCTCACATTTTGTCATCTGTAAAACCAAGTATCAAATAAGCAAAAATGTAATAATGACGGCACTGATGCACCTATTATTCTTACTTATATAATATAAAAAAGGGGTGTAGCCAGAACTTTGTAGGTCTCATATCACCATTTTTGTAGGGGTCTCAGTAACAATGCTTCTAGAGAGACACCTGTCTGTAGCTGTTGATTATTTTATTCCGCATAATAGAGCCTTAGTTCATGTTATGTCATGTGGTAGAGTTGCCAGTACACATAAAGCAACACAGTACCCCCAATTGCCATTATAACATACAGAGTCCCCAATTCATAATACACTCACCCCATTCTCTGCTATTGATGCGCGAGCGTGTGAGAAGCTTGCGTGTCCACGTCTGCCGGCCCACCCCTTCACTAGCAGCCGACAGATACTGAAATATGGTGTGCTGCTGGAGAGGGAGAGAGCGACTCCATCTCTGTGTGTCACATTATAGTTCTGCTTCCAGTTCATATAATGCCACCAGTACATATTTTGCTACATTACAGTGTTGTCCCCCGTTCATATAATGCCACACTATATTGACTCCACTTCATACTGTACCACATTACAGTGCCACAGTTCATATTATGTAGCATTATAATGCGCTTCACTTCATTTCATACCACAGTGCAATGAGCAGGTCCAGGGTCATACCTAGATATATTGCAGAACCCAAGGCAAAAGTTTGTAAGAGCCCCTATGTACCACCCGATGTTGAAAAATGTAAATAACAAATGTAACATTGAAAGAGAATGTGTGCCCCTTTCAGCTTGGGGCCCCATAGCAGCTGCATTATCTGCACATATGGCAGTGAGACAGATGAGACTAAAATAAGCCTCATTTTGACCCTAAAAATGTGGAATGCAGTCAATATGCCGGTGATCAGAATCCCGATGGATGAAATACCGATGCCGGAATCCAGACCGCCGCAGCGAGCCCACAAGGGGGGCAATCCACGGCCCCCCCTTGTCGGTATTTTGGTGGTCGGGATTCCGGTGTCGGTATTTCAACCGTCGGGATTCCGACCGCCGGCATTTCATACTGAATCCAAAAATGCAATGTATTAATTCATGAATAGGAGCTAAATTAGTAGAAGGTTGGTTTTGATGTGATTCTTTGATCGTTGCACATTGCACCTCATGATATTGTCCATATGCCCTCCAAGCTACAGTATGCCCTGTCCAGTGCACAATGGGCAAAGTATAATGTTCCTAATTGTAAAGCAAAGGCATTTTGTGATTGTTTTCCAGTGACTGACACAAATGAGGTGCAGTTAGCTCATTAACTAATGTTATAAGTAAGATACCTGCTAGTTAATTGAAAAGTTACATGTTCTCATTGTCACAACAATTGGGTCAGCTCACAATAGTTGTGATATTTTTTTAGGACAATTTCACATAAGATTTGTAAGCAATCTATTAGATTTAGAAGACACTATGCATGATGTAGCTGTGGCTCATGCTGCAATGTACCAATGTTTCATACTTTGCACATGCGCTGGACCTGTTTTGTGGATTGTTTGTGATTGACAGTCTGCTGCTATTTTGGGGCAGGGAGGGAGCAGTGACAACCTCTGTTTCCCAAAACAGAGATGTGTCACCTCTGTTTTGGGGGAGGGACAAGGCCAGATCACTGTCAGAACTTGGAGATTTTTTGGACCTACACAGTGACCTTGAACAACTATTTGGGTCAAGTAGCTGGCTGATGATGTCACAGGTGATCCAGTACTGTATCAGTATCTTTAAAATGGATTTATTAATGTCCTGCAGGGCTCTGTTTTTGGCCCTCTGCTTTTTTTCTTGACATATCTTATCTTTGGAAAATAATATGCTACACTACCATCTCTATGCAGATGACACGTATATCTATCTCTTCTCCCCCATCCTATTTCCTTCTATGATACTCAATGTATTTACTGTAACTGTCATTATTACCTGGAGGCCAAAATGCCACCTAAAAATGTCCAATATGGATATTCTCATTCTGTCTCCTCCTATGTCACTACCCTACTTCAGTGTACCTCACATTTCATAATATCACACTGCACCCCTTTCCCCTAGCCTTCTGCTTTGTTATTAACCTTGACTATATCGTTATCTTCACAACCCTTGTTAATTCCTTCTTTTTTAAAAAAAACATTGTCATAATGCACTCCTGTCTAACTTATGATATGACC
The DNA here is from genome assembly GCF_055691185.1 of Crinia signifera. Lineage (NCBI taxonomy): Eukaryota > Metazoa > Chordata > Amphibia > Anura > Myobatrachidae > Crinia > Crinia signifera. The sequence goes on from NC_139220.1 coordinate 226,118,245, forward strand.
AAAACCCTTCTCAATGTTCTCAATATCCCTGGCTATTGCAACCATTTGCTATCTGGCCTTTACCTTGCCCATCTTTCTCCGCAACTATCTGTCTTAAATGCTATAGCAAGATTGATCTTGCCCTTTTTCCAATCCACATCAGCAGCAGCACTCTACAAATCCTTCCATTGGCTCCTCATTGCCTCCAGATTTTAATTCAATGTACACAATCTCACACACAAAGCCCTCACCAACTTTTCTACTTAATACATCTCTGCCGTCATCAAAAGATAACCTCCCACTCATTATTTTTGATCTGCCTCTGACATCAATCTCTAGTCCTTTGGTAACCTCCTCTCATTCCTTCTCAAAGAATTCTCCCTTGTGGCTCTTTAATTATGGAATTCATTATTATGCCGGATAAGACTTGCCCACGGCCTTCAGTATTTCAAATGTCCTCTCAAAACTCACCTTATCCCTATAGCCAACCCTCACATGATACTACATCCTCTGTTCTACTTGCTACAGTATACTCTGCATTCCAAATGTTGTTTCAGCATTGTCCCCTAACGCAGTTGTCAGCTATCAAGAGTGTTTTTTAACCGACATCTCACATTTGCACTTCCTACTGTAAGTCAAAAGTATATTTTATGTCTGAATTGTAATTATTATATCCAGTTATACAGAGTTTTATAGCACTTTGCAAATAAACAACGATGATGGTGGTGATGAAGACAACAAATGTATGTCATCCGCAGCATAAATTCTCCCTTTTAACTAGACATGATATGGGTCTAATAAACACCTACTGTAGATCATCTATGAAATATTAATTCCGGTGACAGAGTATCATATGCTAAATTAAAAATTAAAATCAGTGCAACGCCAAAAAAATATTGAAAACGTATTGAAAAGGAAAAATAGTTGTCATGGATTGAATCTCATGATGAAAGAATGACAAATTATAATTTAAATTCACTTCATTGTGTACAAATTTGAAGTCTGTTAAGGTACCAAAACATTGTCTCTTAATTCCCCAAACCAGGGTCCAAGGTAGAGAAAAATTAGGAAAACTTATGATTATACAGGTTGAGTATCCCTTATTCAAATATATGTTATCTGAATTATTCTGGAAAACATACATTCCAGAAAGAGAAAAAATATTTTTTTTTTGCTAAAAGCACTACTGGGGACATGATATGTAAGTGGCACTACTGAGAACATGATATGTAAGTGGCACTACTGAGGAAATGACATGTAACTGGCACTAAATGTGTCCGAAAATTATTTCTTGGCATTTAAATTCAATATCTAAGTGTCAGGCGCCGGAGGTGCGCTCCGGCAGGGAAGGGGTGCCCGCCCGCCCGGCCGCCCGGCAGCGTAGCGTCTGGTTGCTCAGCAACCAGAGACGCTAGCTGTCTTCAAGCCGGGACGCAACCTCCGGCGGAAGCCGTCGGGGTTGCCCGGCAACGGAGGACGCCGGGGACAGGCGGCGGAAGTGTCTCTCCCCGCTCTGGCGTTGCTGGGCAGCGTGCAAGACGCTGTCCAGCGCGCGCTATCCCGGCTGGCAGTAATTAGGGGCATCTGCCTATTGGCCACACTCCCTTTTTAAAGGGAGTCAGTCCAGCCAGACCCCGCCGGTGATAGCTTTTGATTTGCTGTCATCTGCCTGATCCCATCGGCCCCGCGTTCTGCCTGTCTGTCATCCCTGCTGCTGCTGATGCACAGATACCTCCTTGGCCGTCAACCTGTTCTACAGTAAGTTCCCCTTTAGGGGATCTGGTTCCTTTACCTTTTTTCAAGTTGCCCTCCTGGGCATTTCCTTATAATTGGTTTATATTACCCTCCGTTCTGGTCCTTAGAGGGTTACTCCAGCGATTGCTGGGTCTTGTTTCAGTTCCCCCCATCTGGGGATTGCCAGTAGGGGTTTGCTTCAGTGTTCTGTGTTAGTACGTTCTGTCTCGTTGTGTGCTTTTCATGTGGTGTATTTTTCTTGTGTATGCGACGCGGTCGCAGTGGGTGGCGACTAGGTCGCTGGCGCTTTTAGCCGCGTTAGGTAGTTACGGCAAGTTGCCTTTTTTCCCCTTAATTTCAGTGAGGGTCCTTTCAGTTAGATTGTCCTTTTGGCCGTACCCTGAGGGGGTCTCCGGTTCCTTGTATCTACATAACACCTGGCTGCACCGGAGCTAGGGCGGGCTTAACTCGCCCTCCCAAACGTGGCGGCTACAGGCGAAGCCTAGCTCCTGCAGGAACCGGTCACCCAACTCCGGGGGCCAACAGAGTGAGCGTAGGACTCCGCCGTGGCTGTCCTGAACAGCAGTCCCGGCTGCGGGTGTATACCCAAACCCTAACATTATCACCGGCCATAAAACAAACGAAAGGGATCAGTCAGGTAATTGGGTTGCTACCCTTCAGGGACCCCTAGTTATTGCTTTATATAGGCGGCAGTTATGAATCCTTCTGCCCCAACCTCGCCTCAGGCGTTTGCCAACCAGCTCCAGGGCCTTACCCAAATGGTCCAGGACTTATCATTGCGAGTAAAATCTCAGGAAGATGCGGTTCGTGGTTCACCAGTAATGGGTCCTGAACCGAAGATGAACCTTCCTGACCGGTTCTCTGGGAACCGTAAAGATTTTTTTAATTTTCGTGAAAGTTGTAAACTTTACTTCCGGCTCAAGCCACAGTCTTCAGGGTCGGAGCGACAACAAGTAGGGCTGATAATTTCATTACTTCAGGGTGACCCGCAAACATGGGCCTTTGGGCTCAAACCTGAAGATCCAGCTCTCCGGTCAGTTGATGCCTTCTTCAAATCCCTTGGTTTATTATATGATGATCCAGATAGGGAAGCCTCAGCCGAAAGCCATTTACGTGCTTTGAGGCAGGGTAGGAACCCTGCAGAGGCATATTGTACTGAGTTCCGTCGTTGGTCCAACGACTGTGGGTGGAATGACCCAGCTCTTCGGAGCCAGTTTCGGCAGGGGTTATCAGATGCTATCAAGGATAGCTTAATCCAATATCCCGCCCCTGAGAACCTCGACAAACTTATGGAATTGTCCATAAAAATAGATCGATGTCTCAGGGAACGGAAGTCTGAGAGAAGTACTGGACTCCGGCCGACCTCAATCGGCTACATTCCACCCGAGGATGAGGAAGAACCCATGCAAATGGGGGCCTTCCGCATATCCTCGGATGAAAGGGCACGAAGGATGAGTTTAGGTCTCTGCCTTTATTGCGGCAATAAGGGTCATGTCTTACGTTCTTGCCCGAATAAGTCGGGAAATGCCCGGGCCAAGTGAACATTGAGGGGGTTCACTTTGGTCATCAACTCATCTCCTCTCATAATGCGTTACTAGTACCGGCGGAAATTCGGTTTGGTGGGATTAATACTCCTGTATCTGCTTTCATCGATAGTGGGGCTGCCGGGAACTTTCTAGACCTCATGCTTGCTAAGAAAATCGGGATTCCCCAATTAACACTTGATAAAGTCCTTGTCATGCGGGGTCTGGATGGTAGCCCTCTCGCTAATGGGATGATATCTCACCAGACACCTCCATTACGGTTAGGTGTTGGCATCTTTCATGAGGAAACCATTTCTTTTTATTTAACTTCCTGCTCCGCAGTACCGTTAGTTTTGGGACACCCCTGGCTAAAAGATCACAACCCTCAAATTGATTGGCCAGCTGGAGAGATCGCCCGTTGGGGCAATCAGTGTTCAGGTACTTGTTTGGTTCACCCTATGTTAGTGGCAGCCACGCCACTAGAAGGGGTTCCTACCAGCTATTCCGACTTCACCGACGTCTTCTCCAAAGGCAAGGCTGATGAACTTCCACCTCACCGTCCATACGACTGCGCTATAGACTTGGTACCTGATGCGCAGTATCCCAAGGCGCGCCTTTATTCCCTCTCAGGGCCTGAGACCCGGTCTATGGACGAGTATATTCAAGAAAATTTGGCGAGAGGTTTTATTAGACACTCAAAGTCCCCGTTGAGTGCAGGGTTTTTTTTTGTGGCCAAAAAAGACGGGTCATTGAGACCCTGTATTGACTACAGGGCGCTCAACAAGATCACAATTAAAAACACTTATCCGTTACCTCTCATTTCAGTCCTGTTTGACCAGCTTCGCTCTGCGAAGATCTTTTCGAAAATTGATCTCCGTGGAGCATACAATCTGGTTCGTATCAAAGCGGGAGACGAATGGAAGACGGCCTTTAGTACCCAGACAGGGCATTATGAATACTTGGTCATGCCCTTCGGGTTATCTAATGCGCCTGCAGTCTTCCAAGACTTTATCAACGATGTCCTCAGGGACTTTTTGGGGAGGTTTGCCGTTGTTTACTTAGATGACATCTTAATTTACTCCAGTTCTCTGAGGGAACATCGTAAGCAAGTTCGTCAGGTTCTTCAAAAACTCAGGGAAAACCACCTCTTTGCCAAACCAGAGAAATGTGAGTTCGAAGTTCATGAAGTATCCTTTTTAGGATATGTGATCTCAGCAGATGGATTCCATATGGAACCTAAAAAAGTGCAGGCAGTTTTGGATTGGGTGCGACCTACTAATTTGAAGGCCATCCAAAGGTTTTTAGGTTTCGCCAACTATTATAGGCGATTCATCCGCTCCTTTTCTGATTTGGTTGCCCCCATAGTGGCTCTCACTAAAAAGGGTGTGGACCCCTCTGTTTGGCCTTTTCAGGCAGAGCAGGCATTTGTTGCACTAAAGCGGGCCTTTGTCTCAGCTCCTGTTTTGAGGCATCCTGATCCGGAGTTACCCTTTGTGGTAGAAGTAGACGCCTCAGAGGTGGGAGCAGGGGCTGTGTTATCTCAGAAACATCCTAATACTTCATTCCTCTTTCCGTGTGCCTTTATGTCCCGAAAGTTCTCGTCGGCCGAGGCCAACTATGATGTGGGCAACCGGGAATTGCTCGCCATTAAATGGGCCTTCGAGGAGTGGAGGCACTGGTTGGAGGGGGCCAACCACCAGATCTTGGTGATTACAGATCACAAAAACTTACAATACCTCGAATCAGCCAAACGCCTGAATGCGCGACAGGCCCGTTGGGCGCTATTTTTTACGCGTTTCAACTTTATTATTTCCTTTAGACCAGGCTCAAAGAATGTTCGAGCAGATGCCCTTTCACGGAGCTTCCTTCCTAAACAGGAGGTTAAGGAATCCCCCATGTCGATTCTGCCAGCATCAATAATTCATTTCGGTCTTACACAGACCCTTAAGGAGTTGCTTCTCCAGGTTCAAGATCAGGCTCCCAGCCAAAAGCCCCCTGGATGCCTTTTTGTCCCACCATCCTTTAGAAGGGAGATTTTAACAGAATTCCATGAAAGCAAAATTGCAGGACATCCCGGAATTAAGAAGACTTTAAAACTTCTGTCTCGAAGTGTCTGGTGGCCAGACATTGCTGCTGATACCAGAGAATTTGTTCTTTCATGTCCAGTCTGTGCGAGATACAAAACTCCCAGAACTGTGCCGATTGGCCAATTGATTCCTTTGGCCATTCCTGCAAGGCCATGGTCACATATCGCCATGGATTTTGTGGTCGATTTACCTGTTTCGTCTGGTCTCCAGGTAATCTGGGTCATTATTGACCGTTTCAGTAAAATGGCTCACTTCATCCCCTTGCCTCAGCTGCCGTCGGCAAAAACTTTGGCCGGCCTGTTCCTTCTCCATGTCTTCAGACTTCATGGCCTGCCTAAGGACATTGTGTCAGACCGGGGTCCCCAATTCGTGGCACGTTTCTGGAGGAGTTTTTGTGCGACCCTTAAAATCAAATGCAGTTTGACCTCTGCGTATCATCCCGAATCTAATGGGCAGACAGAACGACTTAACCAGTCCTTAAAGCAGTACCTGCGGTGTTTCGTCTCGAAAACACAGGATGATTGGTCTGAATTCTTGCCCATTGCTGAGTTTGCATATAATAACGCACATCATACCTCGACCAAGATGTCACCATTCTTTGCAGTTTATGGGTTCCATCCCAAAGCCAACGCTCTTGGGCCAGAGGAGCCAGTATCCTCATTCTCATCCACTTCTCGACTTAGAGTAATCTGGAAGGAGGTACATTTGGCTCTAAAAAAAAACGCGTTTCAGGAAAAGGTCTTTGCCGACCGTTCGAGACAACCTTGTAATTTCAAGGTGGGGGACAGGGTTTGGTTGTCAACCCGTAATATTAAGATTCGCCAAACTTCAGCCAAATTTGGACCTAAATTCATTGGCCCATTTTTTATCATCAAGAAAGTGAATCCTGTGGCCTTCCGTCTGCAAATTCCCAGATCCCTGAGGATCGCTAATACCTTCCACTCCTCTCTTTTAAAACCTGTAAAAATTTCAAAAAAATTTCCACGGAGGATGTCCCAGGGAAAAGCTCCAGTAAAGTTACACGGGCAACCGGAATATCTGGTCGAAAAAATCCTGGATTCCAAAGTCATGCGGGGGTCTCTTTGGTTTCTGGTTCACTGGAAAGGGTATGGTCCAGAAGAGAGGTCCTGGGTCTCTGAGAAGAACTTACATGCCCCGAGGCTGAAGATGGAATTCTTTCGGAACTTCCCTGATAAACCTGGGGGTAAGGGGTCATGCACCCCTCCTCGAGGGGGGGGTACTGTCAGGCGCCGGAGGTGCGCTCCGGCAGGGAAGGGGTGCCCGCCCGCCCGGCCGCCCGGCAGCGTAGCGTCTGGTTGCTCAGCAACCAGAGACGCTAGCTGTCTTCAAGCCGGGACGCAACCTCCGGCGGAAGCCGTCGGGGTTGCCCGGCAACGGAGGACGCCGGGGACAGGCGGCGGAAGTGTCTCTCCCCGCTCTGGCGTTGCTGGGCAGCGTGCAAGACGCTGTCCAGCGCGCGCTATCCCGGCTGGCAGTAATTAGGGGCATCTGCCTATTGGCCACACTCCCTTTTTAAAGGGAGTCAGTCCAGCCAGACCCCGCCGGTGATAGCTTTTGATTTGCTGTCATCTGCCTGATCCCATCGGCCCCGCGTTCTGCCTGTCTGTCATCCCTGCTGCTGCTGATGCACAGATACCTCCTTGGCCGTCAACCTGTTCTACAGTAAGTTCCCCTTTAGGGGATCTGGTTCCTTTACCTTTTTTCAAGTTGCCCTCCTGGGCATTTCCTTATAATTGGTTTATATTACCCTCCGTTCTGGTCCTTAGAGGGTTACTCCAGCGATTGCTGGGTCTTGTTTCAGTTCCCCCCATCTGGGGATTGCCAGTAGGGGTTTGCTTCAGTGTTCTGTGTTAGTACGTTCTGTCTCGTTGTGTGCTTTTCGTGTGGTGTATTTTTCTTGTGTATGCGACGCGGTCGCAGTGGGTGGCGACTAGGTCGCTGGCGCTTTTAGCCGCGTTAGGTAGTTACGGCAAGTTGCCTTTTTTCCCCTTAATTTCAGTGAGGGTCCTTTCAGTTAGATTGTCCTTTTGGCCGTACCCTGAGGGGGTCTCCGGTTCCTTGTATCTACATAACACCTGGCTGCACCGGAGCTAGGGCGGGCTTAACTCGCCCTCCCAAACGTGGCGGCTACAGGCGAAGCCTAGCTCCTGCAGGAACCGGTCACCCAACTCCGGGGGCCAACAGAGTGAGCGTAGGACTCCGCCGTGGCTGTCCTGAACAGCAGTCCCGGCTGCGGGTGTATACCCAAACCCTAACACTAAGATAGTACACAAACTTTGTTTCATGTTTTGAAACCTTGTTTAATGCAAAATTAAAATATATTTGTGTGCATTTCATGTGTTTCAAGTGTTTGTCCAACATAAATGCAAGACACCTCAAGATACCTCATTGAAATATAAAAATATTCTGAAATACGGAATAATCCATTATCCAAAATTCTTCTGGTCCCGAGCATTTGGGATAAGGGTTACTAACCTGTAATATTTCACTTTATGTTTTTGTTCATTTCTAATATATGAATGCATTAATATTTATTTAAAAATATATCAAACATATACTACACATACTTTTTTTCCCCTTATAAATACTTTAACTACACTAAAGGTTCTTGCACGTACTGTATATTGCACATTGTGGTCAATAATCTGTCCCTCTCAGCTTTTCTGCATTAGATGTGCAAACTAAGCGATGAGTCATTAATTTATGTAAGATCAAGAAAAGAGTGTTGAAACAGAGAGTGCCTTTGCAGTGTGAAAGCCCTGTAGGAATATTATTTCATGACATGGATCACTTTAGTGAATATTTCTCCTCACATGCTTCTGGCAGATGCACTAAATGTATGCAGTCGTAGGACAAACATTGAGGAAATTGAGACAACACACCAATCTAGATGTTGTCAACAAGAACCATGATTGGAATTAACTTGTACATAGCCGGCTGATGCTGGAAGGAGCTATGCTGCTCTGACTGGGAAGGTAAATCAAATCTTCTGCCAATACATTCTGTGGCTGTCCAGATAAAACGTTGGACTAAGCTGGTGAACTTTCACCTTTCACCCAAACTCTCTAAGCCAAAGTACAGATTAAAAAAAATCAATAGCCTCAATCGATAGAAAAATATTTTTAGTCTCTAACTAAACGATATGTTTTGACAAGGCCAAAGAGGTGTATGAAAGAAGGGTAAAAAGATAAAAGACAGAAAATTAGGATTTTGCTTTATTAGATCGCAAATCATGTTTGGAGGATATTCTATTACTGTAGGAAATAAAATGTGAGTGTTTATAGAATTACATGATATAGGTTTTTCTATTAATTTTCTACCGAGGCTTCTTAATTATTTTATACATCTGCTGCTCTCTGAACTACCTAGATATATGAACAGAGGTTTGTTACAGGTTACTCAGAACAATGTTCTATTCAATAAGAGAGGCATATATTGTACATCACTGGGAATATCGCCATTATAAATATTTTCCCTGAACACTCTACATGAGAGATGTAAGTGGACCAGATTGAAACAAGTCCATTACATACTGCGTAGTATTTCTTCTTTTAAAGATAATTTACAAAGAAACATAAAAATGCAACCAGGAACAATGCTTTATGATGTTACCGTAGTTAATGTGTCAGTTTATATTTCCTTTAAATAATGAGCTTGTTTCATTTTCTGGTCTAGAAAAACAGAATTTTTGTTATTTATTTAGTTTACTACATATTGCTATTTGTACTTTTTATTTGAACAATTTGTTTTTATCAACAATGCATCAAATCATTTTTATCCTTTTCCATTAGTTTATTAAACATTACTTTTATTAAAGTAATATAAATGAATCATTATGAATTGGATTTTATTTAACAAGCTCATAACACTAATGTAAGTTTATAGTTTATGTGTTGTTATTGTACTAAGCTTAAAGATAGCCTGGAGGCAAGGGACAAGAAAATGACCAGTGCCTTTCTTACTGTACGTTATGCGCATGTTATTTATACCAGAATTCGCAGAGTGGATTGTGTACTCTCTGACCACGATGCTCATTTTACTGTATGTCCATATTTTGCACACACCAGCTTGGACAATGAAGAGTTGTGCTTTTATCCCATAGGCATTTAGGAGTTTATTTACTCCTTAAGCCTTGGATGGCAATAAAGACCCTGATTCAGACCCCCCTCTCTAGTCAGTGTATATTGGCTGCCTAGCGAATGGGTAAGCACCGCCTGCCACCCTCACATCCCCTCGCATGTGGCCGATGGGAAGAGAAAACATTTCATGGTCAGTGACCTTCGAATGATTTCTCTCTGCTTTGGAAATAAATGTCAATGATAACTGACTTTTATTTCAGCCATAGATGGCCGAAAAGGGGGCGAGCACTGATGTCATGGGGCGTGACGTCAGCCATCCACCCCGAGCAGGCATAGGCCCTGTCTGCGTTCCCAAGGGAACGCCCAGTGTTTTCATGGGAATGCCTATAAAATGCTGGACGTTCCCCTGCTCCAGCCTGGTGTCCACGGCCCGCAGGACCCCTTTGGATGGAACAGCTCAGCGAGTGTGAAACGCGCATGTGCGAACCCCTCATCTTCAAACAAGGGGCCAAATTCAGACCAGACCATATGAGTCTGAATTGTCCCCAAAGTACCAACCCATCAGCTCCTAAATGTCATTTTTCAAACACACTCTGTAACATGGCAGTTAGTTCTCTTTATTTATAAAAGTACATTTTACACCAAGCACAGAGATGGTGCAAAGTGCTCACTGAAAATAATGATGTAGCAAACCTAGAAAATAGGTAACTAATGCTGTGTACACACGGTACAACTTGACATTCGATTGTGACTTTTTAGTCAAAATCGAATCAGGACCGCATAGACCTCTGTGGAGATAGAACATGTAATTAAGCTTTCTATCCCAATTCGATGCCGAACCGCGCTCCCATTCAGCTGAAATCAAAAAGCCAAATACAGTGCAGCAATGACTATATAGTGCATATTGAATGTAGATAGCATGAATTGTGTGTAAATATTACAGAGTTAGCAACGATTGCATATCACTCGAATCATCGACGAATAGCAAAGAAATCTCACAGTGTGCACACACCATAAAAAAATATAATACCGGAAATTGTATGATTTTTTTTTTGCTACACACAATGCGCAGGAGCATATATGCCCAATTTCCATCTAACTCAGTGTCAGACCCTATATGTATAAAAATAATATGTTTAGATTCATGATTCTCAAGAATCTTGAATCTCATTTATAGCCTTATTTTCATCTCCTTCAGACACCAACTTCTTACAACTGTACATATATAAAATGTATAATCTGTATAATCACTAAATTAATCAGGTCCAAGAGTAATAGCACCATGCCTCTGGTTGGCAAAGTTGAGGAATTTGGAGGAATTGCGTCCCCATTCTTTATTTACATATATGTACTAAGGGCCTTATTCTGGTTGGTGCGGTCCATTCCGAATTCTTTCGGACGGCGATTTTCAGGTACCTGCGCATGCGCAAGCAATGCAATGCACATGTGCAACGCAGTGTCTTCGCACTCGTTCTCAGCAATACCGTCTACAAATGTCCACCAAACTCCCTCATAATGTGGGTTTCATGTGGGTGTACACAAGGGCGCGGTTTCAAAGTTGGTAAAACTGGGCGTAAATCTGGGCATACACGTGGGAGTGCACGAACAGTGGTAGGCGTGCATTCGGACTGGACACCGAGCGCAAGCGAACCAACACGGCAGAAATCTTCGGTGTCAATAAGCAGCTTTTACTTCTCGGAGGGCAATGGTTCATGTGCTAGCCATTCGGATCGCCCAATTAGTACGCCCGCACCTTAAACACTCGCAGCTGAGCATATTACAATCCACTCCTCTAGTCATTAGTGATTAATTAAACACTTTTTACAGGTTCAATTGGAAGCATTTCTGGCTTAATGGGCCAATACAAAATATTTGAATATATGCTGCAAACACAACTTTATTGTTGGTATCTGGCTCACATAACTCATTTAAAACTTAACATGATGTAAGGGTTAATCTAAAGTGCAAGTAATGTTTTAAGTGTGTTTAAGTGTCAATTAGGAAGTAATTGATTACATTTAAAAATAATATATCTGTTACGAGGTAGCCTAATTGGATAAGTGTGTCATGTTGCTGAAGCATGATTTCCGAATAGATTACTGAGGTTTGCACAAATACACCAACTCGGTGCGTACGGTCAGCTTCTCGTCCGTTCGGACACAGTATGGACAAACTCTGTGATATCCGACCGCACAAGGACGTGTGAATGCAGTCCGAAGACACTCCCTCTTCTTAAAAAGTCCATCCAAACGGATGCGGACGACCTGTGGGCGTGTGTTCTTAGAATGTCCGCCATGCGTTCCGTTCGGGCATTTCCGAACGAACGCGCATTTCCAAAGAGTCAACCAGAATAAGGCCCTAAGTGACAAGAACACTGGGATAGAGCTTGAAGGCAATGATGAGGGTGGCTCAATATTTAAGGTAACAAGACCTCTCTTGTGGTCATTCTAATTTCTCACCAGGCCAGAGCAGGTAGACCACTGCTTCCCCTCATGGCTATTAAGCCGTGTACACATGGCAGTGATATGGGCTGATATCGCTGGCAATATGGTCGCTGGCGACTAGGGATGCCAATCCCGGGGCATTTTTTCAATCCCGGGATCCGGGATTAAAAAATGTTCAATCCCAGGATTCCCGGGATCCTGGGATTGGCATCCACACCAAAAATGCCATTATTTTCAATAAACCCACACCGGCCGACCCGCACATTTACTTACATTAGGGAGCGGGCCAGCCGGGAGTGGGTTTGGAGGTGCACGGTGCCTCCCGGCAAGTGCACCTCCTTAGAAGTCAGCAGGCCGGCGGGCGGAGGCAGGCCAGCGGGCAGGCGGGTGGGCGGAGAAGAGGCAGGCGGGTGGGCGGAGAAGAGGCGGGCGGTGACTGGTGACGTGTGGCCTGCGCAGCGTGACCTCTACTGTCACGAGTGCTCAGACGCTGCCCGGCATTAGACTGCGCATGCGCAGTCTAATCCTGGGATTGGATACTCCAATCCCGGGATTGAAATCCCAGACTTTTTTAGGCCAAATCCCGGGATCCCACCGATCCAGATCCTGGGATTGGCCACACTACTGGCGACCATATTGCCAGTGATGTGAGTGTGCCCCGGCGATAAATCGCCGGGTGCACGCTCCCGTTTTCAGCCCTGTTATAATCGCTGGTCACAGGAGCAAGCTCCTGCGACCAGCTGTTTACCTCTGCGGCTCAGCCAGGAGAGGTTTCTTTTCATCAGCGATCATCTCTGCACCTGTAGACTCTGCCTCATATCAGTTATATTTCCCAAACATCAGGTATAAGATGTCAGGACAGGCATAAAAATGGTCAAACATTGAGGTGTGTAGAATGATCAGATTTCTGCATCATAAGAGCACAGCTAATATTCATTGGCAACTTGTTGAGGTATACAGTAATAATGTCATGTTACAGAAATGGCATTCAAGATGAACATTGATCTGGCTGGTCAAGTAGGTATTCGACAGTTGCAAATTTGTGTGCCGCATTGAAGTTAAGGAGGAACTGGAAAAAGAATAATAAAAAAAAAATATCAATACATTTTTAAATGATGTGCATATATAGCATACAGTATATAAATATGTTTTCTCTTAGCTATCCTTCTACAAATCTATATGATCATAATGATGTATAAAAAAGACATTTACCATACAGCTACACTGTACCTTTAGGAGATTTGTAATTCAAGGATGGGCACTCCAGCTGTTCTTGAATTACATATCCCATCATGCTCAGCCAGCAGGCTGCCTTAGCTGCAGTGCAGTCCATCATGGCAGGTAGGCCAATAAATCAAGCCATTGTTACCCACATCACTATAGTGTATGGCAGTGTCATTTTTCTGACTGTAATGTAGGCTGCGGAGAAACAGTAAATCAAAATGCTGCCTGTGAGTGGTTAATTACAAAGTGGCATATAATTCACATGTAATGGCACAGAAAACAGTACCTCTGTGCCGTAGACTGGCAAGCACATTAATATGTTATGTTTAGGATGTAATTAGTAGAAAAGCAATGTTGATAATGAACATGTGTGTTAAATTAGAAAGAATATATGACTTAAATCACGCATAAATCATAAAAATAAAACTATATTGATCTTCGTTGCTGAGATCAATACTGATGTATATTTTGATATATGACCTGTATATCCACATATGGTTTAATATTGACTTTCATGTGCCATGAAAATGGTGCTGCAGCACTCACTCTCTCTAACCCTGCACATTTGTTACAATGAGAAGTTCAAATGTTAAACGATAAACTATAAGTCAGTTGCCTTTGCTCAGGAAAATGTAAATATATATTACAAAATATATAGAGATATAGCCGCGATATGGGGACAACATCATATATGTTTCAAATACAGTATAAGTTCATGGGGCAGACCTTAGTTTATATCTACCAGTATGGACTATATAGTCCATATTGGAAAAAAAGAGTACATATCGCACCGTGTGTAGCTTACGATACAGATGCGTACCCCTGCAGAGTTGGTATCATAGGCAGCACAATTTCGACTAGAAAGTGTAAAATCTAAAGTGAAATATAATATAGTAAAAATAGTACATAGCCAAAATCATACATAGCAAAAAATCATACATAGTCTAAATGGTACATAGCCAAAATCGCACCGTGTGTATGCACCTTAAAGATGATCACTTTGAAATGAAATAAAACACACTGGAGCAGATGTTTTAAGCCTTAACAAGAGATAAATGCAAGGGTGATAAAGAGAGATAAATGTCCAGCCAATCAGCTTCTTACTGACTTTTTTCAAACACAGCCTGTAACATGGCAGTTAGGATGTGATTGGCTGGACATTTATCTCTCTTTATCACCCTTGCATTTATCTCTTGTTAAGGCTTAATACATCTGCCCCACTGTAAGACAGTACTTTTATACAATAAACTGGCAATCACTAAGAATACTCAGAATATTCTGATTATAACAATGAATTGTGTTTAACAATAATGGATTTGGTTGACACTTAAATGACTGCTCTTAGTGATTACTACAACTGGTAACAGAGCCGGCCCTAGCCTAAATGACGCCCTAGGTTGGCTGGTGCCCCCTAGCACTGCCACTAGTTCCGCCTCTGACCCTGCTCCCCTTTCCCAGCACCACCAACCCTCATCATAGCAGTCATCATTTTGGTGCTCCTACCCGCAAAATATTTTAAATAGAAACAGCGCACACATTCGGTGTGCAGCACAAACAGGGGTGTGTTCTTGCTGGGAAGGTGCATGGCCAAACAATAGTACCCCCAATTCAAATTATGCCACACAGTAGTACAACTTTATTCACATTATATCATGCGATGGTATCCCTTATTCACGTTACATCACACAGTAGTACCACTTTACCTTATGTACATTACTCCTCACATTATTCCCATTATACCCTTAGAAAAAAAATCCTGAGAAAATATTGTATTTTAAGCAGCTCTATGGCCACACTGCAACCCAGCACAAAGCAGTGTGTGCTGGGCAGAGGAGAAGAGCTGCAGCTGCTGCTGTCACTTAAGGGGAGGGGGACTGGGGCCCCCACTGGGCCCTTCCATCAGACTTTGGCCTGGGTAATTTGTACCCACTACCCCTTTCTCTCGGCACCCCTGATAATATCACACAGTATTGCCCCTTACACATGACACACATTATTAATGTCCTTATAACCATAATGCCCTACACATTATGCCAACCTTTATTAATGCCCTTCATACATATAATGACACACATAATGCCCCTTACACATATGCCAAACACTATTGCACATCCAACCCACCCACAGACCGCACTCGCACAGCCGCTAACACTGTGACCTCTGCCTCGGCTTGGATACAGATGTTGCCTCAATAGGCCATGCAGATCCTGGCCAGTTCTGCTAACATTGGGTGCCTTTTTTGCTGAAAATTCATCTTCTTTGCATTGTTATGTGACCAGGACACATAAGGAGCTTCCATGATTAAAATGATATGTGGCATGGTTATATTCTGTGTGCGACTGTGGCTGGTACAGGAATGCTATGTTACAGTGATTTCCATGAATACACTATTTCGTATGCAGATACAGCCTCACTCACACACAGAATATAGGCATGTTGCATATCATTTTAATCAGCAGAAGCTGCTGGTGCCCCTAGGCATTCCAAATGCCCTAGGCAACTGCCTAGTTTGCCTATGCCTAAGGCCGGCTCTGACTGGTAATCACTGGTAACAGATGTAACTAGTTATGTGTCCTTTGCTGTTGGAGTACATGTCCGACACAATTCTGTCCACTTGAGTCAACTTTTATCACTTTCATACATGGCATCAGATTTGTTAAACATGTTTGTTTATTTAGGAAAATTATATGTGTCATTATGTCCCTGAAGGCACACACACTTGGTGATTTTAAACAAAAAATCAATCATTTTGGCCGTTTTGAGCGATTTTGCACTGAAAGTCAACCAGTGTGGATGCCCCAGCAACAGATGGCTAGTGATAATGCGCACTCCTGAATCATTGCTAGCGAGGTGGGCCAAAGGCTGGTTTTAACAGCATGTTTGGCAATGACGGTTAATTTTCAACCATAATCGTTCAGTGTGTATGGCGTAAGCGATGATGGCTGAAAGATGAATAACATTCATCCCGGCGGACCCAACCTGCTCCCTCCCCCTGCTCCACTGCCCAGCTCCGTTTTGTCACACCACATAGAGCCAGGAAAAACAGCACAAACAGCCAGCAACATTGTCCGAGCGTACATTATTAAGACAGAGTAGAAACAATATTAGGAGTGAGTAACCACTGCCCACCAATGTTTATATTATACTGGTATAAATCTAGCACACCACTGTCCACCAATGTTTATATTAGGCTGGTATAAGTCCAGCACACCACTGTCCACCAATGTTTATATTATGCTGGTATAAGTCCAGCACACCACTGTCCACCAATGTTTATATTATGCTGGTATAAGTCCAGCACACCACTGCCCACCAATGTTTATATTATGCTGGTATAAGTCCAGCACACCACTGTCCACCAATGTTTATATTATGCTGGTATAAGTCCAGCACACCACTGTCCACCAATGTTTATACAGTATTATGCTGGTATAAATCCAGCACACCACTGTCCACCAATGTCTATATTATGCTGGTATAGGTCCATCACACCACTGTCCACAAATGTTAATGAATAAGCCGGTAACACATACATTGCTAGCGCAGGCCGCTAGCAGGCCAATTTCCACCAATGTATATTTTGTTATGGTGGTAACGTATACATTGCTACCCTGCACCAGTAATGTATACGTTACTGCTGCCACTGCCCACCAATGTATTTTAATAACATGCACATGCCAGCAATGTATACATTACCGTGTCACTTCTCACCAATACATATTTTGTTATGGCGATAAAGTATTCATTGCTGGTGCAGGCCAGCAATGTATATATTACCAGCACCACTGTCCACTAAGATATATATATATATATCATCTCCAACATCCTGCACCCACGGTCATTCTTCAAAAATGACTCATACCACACAGACTCTTGTAGACAGTCTACAAGAGCCTGTGTGGCATGAGTCATTTTTGAAGAAAGACCGTGGGTGCAGGATGTTGGAGATGATATTGATTATTTTTTCCTAGCACCGCGGCAGCTATCTAAGAGGGAGGGTGCCGGTCTGCTGGACTGTATATATATATATATATATATATATATATATATATATTTTTTTTTTATGGCTGCACACAGGGGGTTTTAATCATAATATGCGATGGGTATGCTTTACCACCGGCCATGCTACCAGCTGTCATGATTCCAATCGGCAGAATTCCGGAAGCAAAACGAGGCCCCTTGCAGGACCGCTGCCTCGCTTTGCTTACCACAACATTCTTTTCTATCTCTATGGGGGTCGTGGACCTCCAAAAGTAGGATCAGACCCTGTCCGCCAGTATTCTGACAGCCGGGATATTAATTTTACAGTATGTTGTTATGTTTCTTATTTTTTTTCCTTGATATTTTTTATTACAGAAATGCCACAATCAAATGATCAAACCTTCTGGACTGGATTTATAGACTTTTAGCACAATAATGAATGCCTGTGGCAAACCAAATGCAGAGATTACTTAGACAAAAACAAAAAGTTAAGGGCATTCTAACTATTGGTGAACTATAGAAAAAGAGGACTACAATGAGGCTGACATTTAGCGGGTAAAGAGCAAGATACAAAATTTGAGGATCATCTTCAAAAAATAATATAAGCGAGTTCAAGATTCACAGAGTTCCGGTGCAGGAACAAGTGAAGTCTATACACCATCCTTTCGGTACTATGAACTTCTCCTATTCACCATGGAGGAAGAAGCCATGACCCAATCCCAGAATTCGGCAGTTCCATACCCTCGGGGGAAGATAGCAGAGGCTTATCATGGGAATCCTGAGAGTGTGGAGGCAGTAAGTAAATAAACATTTTTTTTCACATACCATGTTCTTCAAGTAACAAAGTATATTACATTTGCTTAATTCTTTTTAATTCAGCAGGTGTTCCAGAAGCCATTGTACACAGCGGAGAAGAGTTGTCAGAGCAAGTTTTGAGGAACATGTAGGAATTTCTTCAAAAGCCCCTGGATAAATTTGCAATGCATGTGGCTACCAAAATGCACACAATGTCTCAGGAACAAGCACTTTGATTCAAGGAAGTGGTATGTGCTGCTTCAATAATGGGCCAAAAGAATCAGTTGCCTGAGAGCCCTATTGTAGACTCATTTACCACTTCTCAGCCTCATTCTGAAATACATACCTGTGTCCAAATCCACCGTCCACCCCCTAACTCTTCAACAAGGGCAAATCCTCCATTAATCCCCCATTTAGTTCACCGAGTGCCCCTCCCACAACATCCACTCACCCCACCACCTCATCTTCATCCACCAGTGGTTTTTACTCAGCTCTGCTGAGTGTAAATTTCAGTAAAGGTGATCCTGATTTTTATGTTTTCATTTTGATATTTTTTTTAACGCAGTTTTCTAATTAAAGAAAGCTCCTCAAAATTAATTCTTACATTATCACAGCTTTTTGATCCAGGGTGTTGTTCAATTGTTCATTTGGACCCAAAAGGATGGTCCATAGACTTGATTTGTTCCATGCAAATTTCCCCTAAGGGAATACAGGCACTGAAATGGGTTGAAAGTTCAGAGCTGCTGTGTAAAGTGGGGGAGTCGCTCTCACTAAAACAGTAGCTATAAACAAAAAAGCCAGTGAAACACAGTGTTGTTCTGAGGAGAGATTAAATTAAAATACCATGGGAGAGTAAATAAAATAGTATTTTTTTTAAAATAAAGTATTTCTATTACATTTTCATGGCATAACACGTAAACAAGTTACAAAATCCTGACAGATTAATAAGTAGTGTTTTGAACATATACAGGATGATATATGAGTATAAGTAAGCTAAACAAAACTGGCCCCTGTCACTGCTAAGGATATAGTGCAGTAGCCCGAAGGCGCCATCCGGGCACACACAGCAATAAAGAATGATGGGACATAATCGCATATTAATAATATAAATATTATTGCAAGACTTATAACTGAAAAGTGCATCAAAGATTTAGTCAACTGTCGGGAAACCTAAACCCACTAACTCTAATAATTTAACCCCCCCCATAAAACCCTAAATCAAACCACCCATAAAAATCCCCCACCCTGTACAACCCTTCCCCAACTTTAGGCGTACCTGGATTCCTGAAAATACCTACCCCTAACCCACTATCTAATATGGGTTACAGGACAAGGCAGTCTAGTGGCCTTTAGCTATTGTAGCTAATCTAGCCAAGCAAAAAGCTAACCTACCTCTCCTGCTTAACCCACCAACCCTCTACACTATATTATCTATCTAATCCCAAATAAAATAGTATTTAATTATAGTGATATAAGAATATAAAAACATAAATAAAATATATGTACTGTATATGGACATAAAATGTTGATGTAATGGATAGGTGCAGTCATGTAAAGTATAGTTAAAAGGTTTGAACAATTCAAAATTGACAGCATTAACTGGGAGACACTTGGTGGACAGCAAAAAACTGTGAATTTTGAGTATATCCTGTATGTCTAGATCAGGGGTGGCCAAATTTGTCCTCAATATCTACCAACAGTTCATGTTTTTCCGGAAACCTATGGATCTATAATAGGAATGAATGCAGCAGGTTTGAAAATGTGACCATTAGTAATGACTACAGCTGTGCACCAGATAGGGGATTGGAAAACGTGATCCATTAGAAGATCTCGAGGACCGGTTTGGCCAGCCCTGCAGGGGCGAATTTAGGGGTCGGGCCGCCCCTAGGCACAACATTTTTGCCCCCCCCCCCTATTTTAACATATATTAATTACACAAGTACTTGTGTGTACTGAAGACAGGCGATTGTACTGGCTGGGGGTTACGTGGTGGGCAGTGGATGTGGGCAGTTATCTTATCTGGGAGGGAAGGGGGGCATGGTGACAGGCACTGGGATGGTGGTGGCCACTGGACTGGGGATGGTGGATGGTTGGTTATATTGGGGGCACTGGGCTGGGCATGGTTGATTTAGATGGGGGGCACTGGGCTGGGTACAGGGGATGATAGGGTAGATGGGGGGGCACTGGGTTGAGATCAGGGGATGAAAGCACTGACCTGGGTATAGCTGGCCTGTCCCATGTACAATGCAGCTCCTCAGCAGATGCTGCTGCTTGAATCTGCTCCATGATCTGTGATGGAGTGGGGGGGCACAAAGTCAACCCCCCCCCTCCCCTCCCCTCTGAGAATAAGCGATGCAGCCATCGGGGCTGGGTTCGGGGGAGGGGGGGAGCCGGGATTCCTGACCAATGATGAGGAGTCACCATGTCATTAGCCCCCCTCCACCCCGCTGCGTCTGAGGATCAGCGCTGCCAATGGTTGGGCTGGGTCCGGAGCTGGCGCCGGGTGAGGGGGTAGCCGCCATGCTCAGTGGTGCCGAGATCACTGCCAATGGTGGGGGAGCCGCCAAGTCGTTTCCCCAGCTGGATCTCGCACGAGGTAGGTGGGAGCCGCGGAGGCTAGTTCCCCTGCTGTGTCTTAGATCAGCAGCACTGCGGTGGCGGTGGTGACGGGGTCTCCCATTTACGGATGCCAGGAGTAGGGTAGGAATCCACAGCCTCTGCCGGAGGGGGCACACTTCAGAGGGTGAAGGGGAATGTCTACTGGGCTCTGGGGCCGCCTGAAACCCCAAAGCAGTGGCATCCCCTGCACTGTTTTGGTGGTGACTATTAAAAATACTCAGAGGCAGTCTGCCGTGCCGCCCTTAATAGGTGCCGCCCCTAGGCCCGTGCCTCACGGGCCTAGTGACAAATCCGGCCCTGCAGCCCTGGTATAGGACAATAAAGTATCCCACGTCTTTTGTAGGGGTGACTCCTTTGTCAGACGCTGATGGTACATTAGGTTTCATTTATTTATAAGCTCCCCTTTACAGTGCTGCATGTTGGACAAATCACCAATCCTCCAATATGTTGTCTGTGTAGAACAATGGTTATGTAGGAGACTTTATAACAAGTTCTGGTTTTTAAATTTTTCACACTCATGAAGACTAAAGATCTACTGTCCTAAATAATAGGATACAGGCAACATAGATAAATATAGTTATGAAATAGTCTAATGATACATGGGTTTTATACATTACAAAAGGTAGATTTATTTGCTCATGTAATCTTCTCTTTTTACCTACAGTATTTGCTTATTATTATCATTTATGTGGTGCCGCAAGGGTTCAGCAGCACCTGACAATACATAGATGAGCAAAAAACAAGAAAATAAATTACAGTACAATGCAATTTAGAACAAGTACATGGTAAATAAAGACAGTAGCATCAGGGGACAGGACACTGACACAATTATCAGGGTAGCAGAGATATTCTAAGAAAAACACGTGATCATAATCCCTGGAGGCACCCTAAAATTGTGCCATACTCCCTCCACCCTCCACCTCCCATGAAAACAGGAATCTCCTGCATCTGCTCCCCTCATCTGCAACCCCTTTTATCCACACATGCCGCCTTTCTATCCACTCACTCCTTCTAAAAACTGTGAAGTGGTCGTGGTGATGACACAATTCATGCTAAACTGCGTCATTGCCTTACAATGCCTCCTCTACGCCCCCTCCAGAGGGAGCAGCCACAAAGAAATAACATACGTGTACAGTATGTATAAAAACTTTTAGATGTGGCTAAATGTTTTTTTTTTCAATTCAAAAAGTTTTTTATTTGTTTCTTCACAACAACATTACATTCACATTTAATAAAAAAGACAAACAAGACACAAAATTGCTGTGCTTCACAGGTAAAACAATCGTAGTTGCCCAATTGCTGCTTATAATTAACACAGTTGTGGACCCATAATTTTTGCTTCACTCCCGTTTACAACAGCATCGAAACTCTACGGCTGTCGGAGCCACACAACCCTTCTCCATTCCTTATTTATTGAGTTTACTATTCGTGCCTAAGTTATAATATACGGGGTTACTATAAATAACAGGAACCCGTTTCAAGTGTTAAGGTTCAGTGTCCCATTCCCCCCACCATGCTAAAGTGTAAAACCTCTAGACCTAGTACTTCACAAAACTTATAATTTTTTTTTTTTTTTTTTTTACCCCACTTTCTCATATTCTCTCATCACTTTTTTTTCTCTTTTTACCCTTCTTTTCTTTCCCTTTCCTCTTCGTGTTCCCCTTACAAACATATTTTAATGTGGCATGATGGACTGTGTAGCTCCGACCTAACGAAAGTGAAGCACTATACATAACAACTGCTGGACAGCGACATATACAATGCTCATACAATATGGTAACACAGCACAAATAACACTAACATACACCCCAATGCCCGCCATCCCACCCCACCCCCTAGGTCAATTACTCACAGCCACTTCCTACCTCTCTAGTTGTTATAAAGTACATAATTATTCCAATATAATCAATTTTATCTAGTTCCACTTTTTCCAGATTGATTGATATTTTTTCTCCCGGCCCCTTGCCACATATACATATTTTTCATGAGCTATAGTCTCTTCTACCAATGCCTTCCACTCTGCTACCTCTGGAGCCTCTCTGGCCAACCATTTTCTAGAAATGCATATCTTGGCCAAAGTACTTAAGTTGATAAAGAAATGTAAATCGCTCTTATCAGGAAGCACGGTTTCCACTATAGATAATATACATGCTCTGGGTGTGCATATATTGGTAGGGATACCTTTTGAGACCATTGTGCCTATAAAAGCCGTCCAAAAGGCGGCTATTTCTGGACATGTCCAGATCAGATGCCAAAACGTTCCGGCTGGGTCTTGGCATTTCGGGCAATGCGTGTTATTTCTGCCTCCGAATCTATATAATCGATCTGGAGTCATGTATACCCTGTGAATTAAATATAACTGTATCTGTTGGTACTTGACTTGATTTGTAGCCAGCTTAACATTGACTAATGCTTTATTCCACTCGTGATCTGTAATGTGGCCGAGATCCCTTTCCCATTTTACTTTTAAATTTTCTAGCCCACTCTGCTGGTTCAGAAGAGTGATCCTCTTATAGCAATATGAAATCTCGTGTCTCTTGGGGATTTTCCTAATTAAATCCTTCAAAATGGAGTCCCGAATATCCGGTGTCTCGCAACCAAATTGTGACACCAGGCCATGCCGGAGTTGTAGATACCTATACAGGTGTCTATTGGATAATTCAAACTCCATTTTCAAAGATTGAAAAGACCTGAGCCCAGCCGCGTCATATAATTGACCAATTTCTTTTACACCCCTCTCCCCCCAGACTGTATTAATCTGTAAGTCTTTCAACTCGCCCAGGTAGAAGGCATTGTGCAACGGTGTCTCGGGATCTATTCCGGTTGTGCCCAGAGTCTTTTCCACACATCTCCAGACCCTGACTCCCTGTTTTATAAGTGGTGGCCAATTGTCTTTCAAATTCCCACTCAGAAGTAATTGCAGAGGGGTATGTCCCGGGGATATCTGCCCTACCATTTCCTGGACCAAGTCCTGCTCCCTCCCTGGCTGTACCCATTTCTTCAAATAAATTAATTGTGACGCAAGATAGTACGAACGAAAGTCCGGCAGCGCGAGCCCTCCCGCCCCTTCGGTTTTATAAGAATATCCTTTCTTAAACGTACTCTCTTACCTCCCCATAGCAGGGAGGAAATTAAGCCGTCAAGGGTCCGAAAGGTACTACGTGTTATAAATAAGGGTGAATGTTGTAGCACAAAAACTACTTTGGGTTGAATGAACATTTTGACCATATTTACCCGTCCTGTCAGGGATAATGGTAACTTATTCCAGGGCCCCGTTTTTGATTTAATGTAGTCGATTACTGATGTGGCTAAATGTTAACAAATACTGTACAGGCAATGACCTGATGAACACAGTTTCTGGCAATCCTGAATAACATTGGACGTTGAATGTGATTGATGGCTGTTACATTTTACACTAAACCAGTCCTAAAATAGTCTAAACAGACAAGCCTGGTGAAGATATAAAGTGGAAGGTGATAACGCACCAGCCAATCAACTCCTAACTGTCATTTTTTAAACATAGCTGGTGTGTTATCACCTTCTACCTTATCTCCACTTTATCTCTTCCCCAGGCTTAATACATTTGCCCCACTAAGAGGTATATTTAAAAAGAAAGGAGTTCTATTGAAGATGGGATGTTGCTATGGGCAACCAATCAGATTCTATCTTTTATATTCTAGAAGGTGCTGAATAAATAAGAAGTAGATTCTGATTGGTTGCCCGTTGCCCATAACAACATCTCATCGTCAATAGAACTGACATCTTAGTAAATAAACGCCTAAATACTTGCATAGGTGCTTTAGCTTTTGTATTAGTGAAGAATGAAAAGGAGCAGTTGGCATGCAATGTCCCTTTTATACCCCTTTTAGATATATGCCCCAGCAAATAGATGGCTCTGATTGGGTACCATAGCTTTCAGCTTGAAGTCATTTAAGGAAAGTGCTTTTTTGCCGTCCTTTGTCATCTGCTGATGATGAGATCATATGTAACAGCCCTAGCTGGCTCTGAGCAGCCAATAAGCTAATTTTTTGGGCAAACTGGTTTTGAAAACCTTGGTTATGCCATTCAGACATAAGTCGTGGAAATGACCCGGGTTTCAAGTCCCAGAGTTAGCCCTGGTCAATTGGAAGGATGTGGACCTGGGGATGTCAACCCAGATGTGAAGCTTTCAGACATACAGTAATTAGTTTGGGTCCCTTCTGCATGCTCTCACAAATTAAATCGTTTTTTGCTATGTCTTATGGTGCCCACACACGCACCGATCCCGGCGGTGCGATGCTATGCGATGGGGTGCGCGCTCCCGCGGCACCTCATCGCAAAGTACAAAAAGTATGTGCTGCACATACTTTTTGTACTAGCTTTTTATCGCATAGCATCGCATCGCATGCACATCGCATGCACAAGGCATACGATGCGATGCTATGTGTGCTAGTTAAGCACAGAACGCACGCCGGGATCGATGCGTCTGAGGGTACCTTTAAAGAAGTTTTAGATGTGTTTCTATTATTTTTGGTATGCTCATTCTTCTATTCTGTATATAGTTTTAAATTTTAAGTTGTTAGAGAAACAGATGGCTAATTAGATTATCAAATGCTCACAGCAGCACATAACTGGCCTGCCCACTGATGTAACTGAGTAAATGGGGGTTGGGCTTTAAGCATGCAGGGAAAATGAGACAAACAGGAAGCAACAAACTAAAGGGGCCCATGCATCAGGCAGAAACTGGGCAACTCCTTATTTTGCGCATGCTGGGTTGGGTTATTAGAGAAATCTAACATGTTAGATTTCCCCAACTCCCTAGTACTGACTAAAATATGACTCCCTAGTACTGACTAAAATATGACTTTACTATGTTGTTTTTCCTTGATCCACCAGCAGAACACCATCTGGTGAATTAGATCGACAATCATATTGGCAGAATGGGGAATCTGGGCCGTAGATGTATGGCACACATTTGTGCCATATACAGGTTGTATGTGTATTTATATCGGGATGCAGTTCAAATCCCGGTGGTCGGAATCCCGGCGTTCAAAATCCAGATGCCGGAATCCCGACCACCAAAATCCCAACATTTTCTACCTCCGTGGGTGTCCACAACACCCATAGAGGGAGAATAAATAAGTGTGCCGAGTGTAGGGAGGCACCGGGCCCGCTGCACGGCGAGCGCAGTGGATTCAGACCGCCGGGATTTCATATCAATCCCTTTATATTAGTGCCGGCAGCTGTGCACACCCGAACGGATCAACAGTTGAGCTGTTCCAACAGCCGCCATCTAGTGGCCACAGGTGTGAAAAACATTTGGCTTCCCCACATAAAGGTGATGAGCAGCATTAGCCTTTTATTATAACGGATTACCTATTCAAATGATTTTAAGAATTCAAGAAAAACTAACTAGAACTTGGGGGGTTATTGATATGCTTGCTTGCAAATTTGCATGTAAGTCGGAATTTAGCTCATTACGCGTGCGCAATGGGTGTATTCTGCATGGGCAACTTTGATCATCCGTGCAGACTCACAGCCTTGCGAACAAAAATACGCCCAAAATGAAGGCGTGGTTTGGGTGTATCTATGGGCGTGACCTTGCAAGAGGGCAAAAATGGGCGTTAACCAGGGGGGGCGTATACAAGGGGAGTTGATCACAAGTGCTGGGTGTTGGCTAGGCAACACTGCACGTACACTTGCAGTGGTGGGAATAAAAATCATTCGCAAATCTAAGTGACTCTCAGGTCTTGCAGGGCTCCAGCTTAGCGGACCGATGTTCGCAACACCAATCACCACGCTTGATAGCTAAAATCCATGCACTTGCACACACTACTCACCCATGCACCATACAAGTATTTCTCATTAACCAATTAACTCACCGCATTTACTGAATGGGCCATGGTAAGCACATTTTTGTAGCTCACATATTTATCCCTTTCATGCTTCATATCTAATATATATGTGTTCGAATATGCCCTTAATGCACACCTTAATATCATTCGCTTAACAAACTGTTGCTGTGTGCATGTCGACGCTTTCATGTGGAAACTGATTGCATATTACACTAAACTGACATAGCAAATAAATACAATATCAAGGGCATGCATGATTTATAGTTTATATTCATTTTAGCAACATATAAAAATACATAACCATTGAAACATGCAAGTATGCATTAAAAAGCACACTTATTTTCATATATATACACACATTTAATATAATAAAGGCACTGATGTGTTTTTGCCATTCATATCCAGGACATTTGCAGCATACAGATGGAGCTCGCATGAGATTCTCGCGCACGCCCCGTGGCTACGAAGCATTCTCCGCCACCTGCCGCCTGCCTAGGTGCCCCTCGCCGCCCTGCTGTCCCCCCGATCCCTGCCCGTCTCCCTGCAGTGAATACGGGCAGGGACCCGCAGCGGCGCCATCCTGAAACTGGGACGCGCGCGTGTGTGAGACGCACGCGCATCCCAGTCAGATGGAGCGCCTCTGCGCCGGCGATCGCCAGCGGAGACATGCTGGTGATCCCAGGCCAAGGATCAGAGGCGCTCCATCTGTACATATATTTAAATGTAGTTGTGGAAGTAATACATAAAAAAACACATCCATCTAATGAACGCTTCCTTGCTAATTGTTAATGGCCACTCATTTAGAAAATGACTTGCTATAAACACAATGAAGTGTGCGAATTGATGTAATTAACTATAGTGTTGAGGATGGTTTGGCTGCGTGTGTATGAGTTGCAAATGGAAAAACCACAGAGGGTGTTTGCACACACACGCACAGTGCATGATCCTGCACTGACACGAATGTGCTTACAAGCACGCAGGTGTGCGGGTAGTGGTAGTCCACTCCCCTTTGTGTACCGTTGCAAACACTCCCGTTCTCATGTAGAATGGGCGTCGCTTCGCATGACTGCATGCGTGCTACTGCCGTTCGCATGGGTGCATGCGAACGAATCAACCAGAATAAGGTCCTTGGTAACCCATCACTTTACATGAGCAATTTACCTTCATCAGCGTAACACAGATAAGCCATACCGTTCTACAACGATTCAAGGAATGATTTCAGTGGGGGTTTTTTTGCTAAATGATTGCTATATGAAAGATGATTTGGTGTCGAGTGATACATATCTCATGATTGAAATACTGTTGATGTTATCAGGTTTAAAAGCTTTCAAGGAGAGTGAACTATCCGTTCTATAAAAATTAATTAGCAAAAATGGTTGCCATATCTGTCCATGACAATTTCAATAGCATATTAGTGTGTTTAGACCTGTTCCATGTAGACAATTATGTTGATTATTGTACCCCCCCCACCCATCATTCATGTTATGACAGTAAAGCGTATAGTTTAAAGTGCATATTTATTCTCCTCTACAGGATTACAATAGTGCTGAAGTCTCAGTAGCATGTTAGTGTCCTGTGATTTTAAAGTAAAGAATAAAATGTGTCTGCTATTGCTGAGGCAGAACTTTGTCATGAACAATGGGAAACAGCCACAGGGAAGCATACAGATATCCGTGCTTGTCTCTTCACTGCTGGATTTACACTACACAGAAGATCATTAAGAAGAAGAGTGATTGAACCAGAGAAGCTAAACAAAGGACACAGATACATAGAGATGCAGTGGATTAGTGAATCTCTGAGACAATATTTTTATTTATACATAACGTATGATGCACCCATTTCCTCCCCCATGTTCTAAAGGAAAAGCTACAAATGTGATAAATGGAAATGTTAAGTGTATTATGTTAAAGCCTTTTGTATTAACGAAAAACTCCAACTGTCTGGCAGAAACTCCCTACTCCTTCCAATCGATGCTTGCTGCCACAAGGCATCTAGTCATTTTTTATTCGATCTCCTGTAGCCTTCCCTTCAATGAAGTGGCTCAGCAGGCAGAGGAAGGACAGCTGCCTAGCCCTGGCGTTCAAACCACCAGTGAATCAGAAAAGCAGATTGGAGAGAATAATGCACGACAAAACGGGTGTGTGTCTGCTTGTGTGTATGTATGGGATGTGTGATCAAGTGTGTATGTACTATGTATGTGTTTCTGTGCTGTGTGTTTGTGTGTGCATACAGTATATAATATATATGATATGTGTGTAATATATGTAAGTACAGTATACACAATAAGAGGACAAAAGGGGGTTTGGTTTCTCAGCTGTGCCCTGTGCCATAATCATAAACTCAAGGTTCAAAGGATCATTAGGCTGTTGGTCGCCAATCTCATCTCAAGGTGATAGTCACCTCTGGCCTTTCTGCAGACTGCAAGCCTACTGTCCATCCATCTTAAAGCAGCTTGACATTGGCTTCTCTACCCATTTTACAGCCAACGAACATTTTCTATTGATTTATTGATTTCTGTCTGCCTGTGGAAGGAGCTCAGAGCAGACTCTATGCGCTCGTGCAGCCTCTGCATAGATTTTTTTTTCTTCTTTTTATCCCAGCCGTGCTTGCAGTCTGTGGTGAAGCAGAAATTAGACCATGCGGGAGCCCAATTTGCCGGCAGTGAATGTGCCAGGCTCCAGATGGAATAGAGGCTTCTCTCTCCTTACTCCCACCTCCTTGTATTGAATAACACTCCTCTCCCCTACTACTACCTCTTCCATCCTTTCCCTGACCTATCTGCACAGCACCTATTTGGCTTCATACAGAACACATCACATTAATAAGTTATTTAATATGGCCTGTCACTAACCAGAGGATTTTAGAACACTGTGGTCAATAGAAAATTTGTCATTAGAAAGTATTTGAACTGTGACGAGTTGATCCATTAATATACAATCACGGCATACAGGGATCTCTGGTTTTTATTTTAATAAATAACTATGGGCCTTATTTTGGTTCATTCTTTCTGACAAAATCCTTCTTAGATGGGCAAAACCATGTGCACTGCAGGTGGGGCAGATGTAACATGTGCAGAGAGAATTAGATTTGGGTGGGGTTTTACTTCAAAGTGAGATCTATATTGCAGTGTAAAAATAAAGCAGTCAGTATTTTCCCTGCGCAGAACAAAATTACTCACCCAAATCTAATTCTCTCTGCACACGTTACATCTGCCCCCCTGCAGTGCACATGGTTTTGTCCATCTAAGAAGGATTTTGTCAGAAAGAATGAACCAAAATAAGGCCCTATAAAAAGAATCCAAGAGATGTAGGGATTTTCCTACTTTTCGTGCAGAACTTCTGGAGCGGAGAGTTAGATTGCCTTTGCTTGCAGAACTGAGCACAAATAAAAAACAAACATCAAATTACATTTATTTTCTGATTAGTTTGTCGGATTAGTTGATATTCAGTGAAAATCCATTCTTCCTTCCTACCACACAAAATATCATGAGCCACTGGCTGCCTTCTTGTAACCCTACAGCATAATAAATACACCCCATGCTTAATAGTTTTATCTTCACCAAATGTGTTGCTGTTTTAATTTTGTGTTAATGGCAGTGGTGGATTTAGGGGGGGGGGCAAGGCACTGCCTTGTGCAGCATAACTTGCAATGAGGCTGCTGGTTGTCAGTACTCCCCTCGCAATGCTGCAACCGGTATATCACATTTGATGCAGATTGCAAGGACAGGGGATGCAGAGGGGGGATGGAGCTGCTGCAGCTGGGAGACAGGTCCTGCACAGTCAGAAAATGAAGTTGAAAATTAGGAGTGATGGACCTTCTACCAGGGAACATATGCCTGCACAATTCAGGCAGTACAGAGGTGTTGCATTCTGGGATAGGCTGCTAGCTGCTGTGAGAACAACTGTGCAGGACAGGCAGAAAACTTCTCCAGCTCAGTGTCCCAACCATTACTGACCTCTCCCTCCGAGTGTATCTCATCCTGCCAACCCAGTGTTGCTCTGCCCAACCAACACTCTGCACTCATCCTACTGTCTAGAACCTGCCCCCCCGCCAGTCACAGTATAAATTCTACCTTTATGTTACTATCCTCTTCTCATCCTGCCCAGTGGCCCCCATTCACAAGGTGTACCTTGATCCAACTTGGTGTCCTCCCACCATCTCAATGACTGCCCCAGCCCAGTGTCTCCCATCTTCCCTCCTGAACTAGTCCACTGCCCCTATCTAACAGCAAGAACCCCCACAAGTAGTCCAGTCATGGTGTCCCTCCTCAATCTGCCCCTTATATATCACCCTCTCCCTCTCCCTGTCACCCTCTTCTGTCACCCTGTGACTCTCCATCCCCTACTGCTTCTAGCTGACATCCCCTGCCATGGTGCCTCCCCCCCCCCAAAATCATTCACAGTGTAACAAATCGGGGTCCTAGTCCCTCTAAATGCACTTGGTGCTGCCACATCAATATACTCCAAACATTGCCTGTACCACTCCAGCATCCCTGTTCTCCACAGCATGTAATACTCATTGTTGCTCTATGATCACTCAGCTCATCGATTCTCCCAGTTTCCCCGACACTCCTGCTTCACCTAGTCCCAATGTTCCCCAAGAGGGATCTCAAACCCACAAGGCTCATAAAATGCAGCTGCAGCATGTTGCTTGCTCCATTACCATACATGCAAAAATGACCTCCCCTTCAGCCGCATGTGAGGGAATGTGTTCGCGTACACATCCCCTCAGTGCCGTCTTTCCAATTGGATTTAATGGGCAGTTACCCAGGGGCCCAGGAATTGTAGGGGTCATCCCAATCGGGAAGATGGCATTGCCACAAGGAGCTGCTGTGGCAGGTGGCGGGCAGTGGGGGCTGGGAGCTTGTAGCGCTATTTGGCAGCGGGTGGGAAGGAAGCGCTGCTAATTTTGAAAAGACTGGGCAGACGCCCCGCAAATAGCACTATAAGCTCCCAGCCCCCACTGCCCGGCTCACCCATCATCGCCGCTGCCTGGATGATGCAACTGCTGCTGCACATGGGTGTGTGTGTGTGTGTGGGGGGGGGGGGGTGTTTGGGGGTGTGTGGTTGGGGGTGTGTGGTTGGGGGTGGTGAATTTTTTTGCACATGGTGGTGGTGGTGGTGGTGGGGGGGCAGGCGGCTCTTACCTGTTCCCTAGGCCCATAATTACTAGATGTCTTGGGGTGCATGGCAGTATCACCAACCAATCAGCTTCTACAGAAAATGTCAGTTATCAAATACAGCTTGCAATTTGGTTTGTACTATATCTCTCTCCAAGGTTTGATAATACTGTATTTATTATAGTCTCCAAAGATCTACACCGAACTCCAAACAGTCAAGCATCCTGCATAGTGCTAAAAAACAAACGTTAATTCTTTAAGTTTGCAACACTGCCCTTTCACTTGACAAACAAATGGACCTCCTTTACTTACAAGATTCACCCTGTCTTATCATGCCTGACATCTCTTTGCCACCTCCAACTCTTTTTCTCAGCTCACCTGCACTCCTCCCAAAAGGACCATGCTTTGGCAGACTATTTTCAAGGCACAATTGATACAAATGCTCAGCATCTGACTTGTTTCTCATCGCATGAGAGGCATACACACGTAGAAATTTGCTGAGCGTTCTGATCCATGTTAGAATGCTCAGAACGCTCAGCAAGATCGCTCAGCACACAGTGATGTGCCAGCGATGTGTGCTGAGCGATCCGTCAGGGCCAGTGTTCTCTGGTGAGAACACTGGCTCTGCATGGTGATATTAGTAGATTTATCCAGCATGCTGGATATCAATCGCCGGGTGATGAGCAGGGCTGCGCATTGCTTCGCTATGCCCCTACACACGGTATAGAGAGATCACTTAGAAAATGCCCCTAAATTAGCTATGTGTGTAAGCCCAATTAGTTGCATTGCTTCCCTGTTTTAAAGATCACTTGTTATAGTGAATCCTAAATCCTTTTCCTCCACAATAGTTTCGAATAGTACCCTTGATACAGTAGTTTCCATAATAAGCTTAGTATCCCTGATACTATATTTAACCTTTGGGTTTTTGAGTGCATGATTTAGCATTAAAATGTAGCTGCCACATTCTAACCATTTCTCAAGTCTACTGAGATCCTCAATAATTTGTTTCACCTCTCCCAGTGTGTCTACTCTGTTGTGTCATCTGCAAAAAGACATACTTCACCTTTAATACCATTTGCAATGTCACAAACAGAGATGTTTAAAAGCACTGTTGCAAGTACAGATCCCTGGGTTACTCCACTGGTAACATTTCCATCCTATCCTGCAACCAGGTTCTTATTCTTCTATAACTGTTTTTTAATCCAATATCACCCGTTCAAGTTTATTTAGCAGTCTTGTTAAGTAGGACAGTGTTAAATGCCTTACTGAAATTTAGACATGCTACATCTACGGTCCTTCCCTGATCTATCATTTTAGTCATGGGATCAAAAAAGTCAACAATATTTGCATGATCTTTTCTGAGCAAATACATGCTGATTTGTATCCTGCAAGTTGTATGATTAAAGCTATTCCTTGACTCTTTCTTCCAATGCTGTTTCTATTACTTTTCCAACTATTGATTTATTGGTATGTTATTTGCTTGTTTCTTGCCTCCTCTTTTGTGCAGTGGTACAACATTCAGGGTTTTATGTCAGTTCACTGGAATTGTACCTGTAGATAGTGACTATTTGAATAATTCTGTCAATGGTACTACCAGCAAATCTTTAAGCACTATTAGTATATTTTGATGGATCCTATCTAACCCCATTGATGTATTTGTTGTACTTTCATCTTCCTTATTTGTATGAATGTCCTTGTAACTTAACGGTGGCCCCTTCTGTAGTGATTCCGGGCAAAAATAAAATATTTACATGATCTGCTATTGCCTTGTTTACCTCCACTGGCCTTCTGTGTTCTCCAGAATCCAATTCAAATGACTCATCCGTACCTATAAAGCCCTCAACAATATCGCTCAAACAAAATATCCTCTCTCTCCCTTTTAGATGTTCCTCTCTTCCCCTTAGATTTCCTTGTGACTTATCAACTCTGGTAACCATCTCTAACTTTCATCTTCAAGGCTTCTACTATGCCTCTAACCAGTGTCAACTCCAAAGGTAGCACAGTTCAAAATTCAAATAGGGGAGCAACATTAACTGCCACCAGTATTGTTGATAATCATCAGCTGGCCAGAATTCACCAACAGTCTATTTGGCTCTCCTATTTGAAGTTTTATCTGCACTGTAGTCCCACTTCTGGAACCGCCACTTCCACTAACCATTTCTAAAAATCCCTACCATGCCTGATCATGGTATCCTACAGCCTTAAAATAATTCAATGTTTAAACATCCTTTAAATGTTTTCAGAAAAAGAAATCGCATCTACTTTTCCTGCTTTGACCTAAACACCCCAAATGGCATAAATAAATATTTGTAAAAAGAAGTTTTGGCCACCGATTGTAGATGCAAAGAAATTGTGGTTTATCGCCAAGTGCACTCATTGTACAGGCGGTACTTTGGTTGTTGTTCAAAGCTTTATTAATTGGTAAAATACCTTAAGAGGAATGGAGAGTGAGACTGCAATATCCTGCATTACTTAAATGAATGAAGAAGATATCGCTGGCATTTAGCTTTTTCTGGAAATATCAGGGTTAGTAAACCATAGGTAATTTTAGACAGGACAGACAGTAATAAATAACCCCTAAATATTGTTTGGTTAAGGAGAGGCCATAATAGGATATGCGCCGTATTCAGGGCCGGCGCCACCACTAGGCAGCTATAGGCATTTGCCTAGGGCGCCGGCACCTGGAGGGGGGCAGTTCGCCCCTCACCCCCAGCGAACTGTGTAAAAAACTTGCGGCCCCAGCGTCCCTGCAGTGCTGCTGGAGCGGTCAGGGGTGTCCGTGCCGCAGGGGTACCTGCGGTGCCGTCATGTGTATAAAGGTGGCTGCGGCCGGCGGGGTCCCTGCAGTGAATAGAAAATAACTAGCGCTATGCACGCGGCGGCACGGGAAGCGCTAGTTATTTTCTATTCACTGCAGGGACCCCGCCGGCCGCAGCCAGCTTTATACACATGACGGCGCCGCAGGTACCCCTGCGGCACGGACACCCCTGACCGCTCCAGCAGCACTGCAGGGACGCCGGGGCCGCAAGTTTTTTCCATAGGTACCACCCCCCCTCCCCCCAGCACTGGGGCGCCCCCACCCCGACTCGCCTGGGGCGCTCCGGTGCCTTGCACCGGCCCTGGCCGTATTAAAGTTAAAATCATTCTACGGCATGATACTGGGACTGAATTCCCTGGTAAGTACCTGCATTTTCTGGTGTGTAAGGTGTATAAGATAGTTATGATCTCCTCAAGTCATACGGTAGATAGCAAATGGTAATATATAATATGCAAAAGGCACTTTTTCCACAAACTGACAGCTCTCTTGTTTTAGAGAAATTGGTATGTTTTCATTTAACCTTGATGGTTTCTAAATAACTTTATCAATTGTATGATATGAGTTCTAAGAAAGAAGGCTGTAAATTTCACATGATTAATGCAAACATACTGTAATTTATGTGTCAGATATAGAGAGAGTGGCACACAGGTTACAAATAAATGTAATCTGCAGTCCTAAAACTCACAGTAATCTACCATTTGGATATGATTGCATTGATTTTGGGAAACTGACAAATGATTTGGGAAACTAATGAAGGAGCATTTTGGATCCATCAGCTTCAGGTGCTACATGATATTTTTACTGGTTTATACAGAAACACAAATTACATTTTCCCTTGTGCTATAAACAATGCTGCAGTATTTTTAATGTATCTATAAAATATAATAAAGTCAAAGTACTTCAAGAAAGCCAGTTAAAAATAATGGTAATGCGCAAAGATGGCCGAGGGAAAGAAGCGGTATCTGTGAAAATATCTATTATCTCAAATGCTTTCTAGAATGTGTTCATTTTTATTTATTTATTTTACATTTATTTAGGTTTTGTTTTTATTGTAATGAACATTGATATTGTTGCAGGTTGCATATGTCTGTTCGTGACGTGACCATAAAGTAGACTTGTGTCAGATGCAGAGATTAAAATCTGTACAGGACACAATGATAGCTCACAAATGATCTGACTATGATATGAAAGATGTTTGAAACACAACACCATGTTTCTAGAAACATTTTTACCCTTTCATCTAGTATGTCAGTGATGCTATGTCAGAAGACACTCCGGGGACCGGACAGGCTGACAGCTTTTATGTGAAGTTACAACAGTTTTCTTTCTTGAATAAGATGCCCATTGTCTACATCCCACCAGCCCGTACAATGAACATGTTACTTCTGGGATTTCCTCCTAGCCGAGGCTTAAAGTGATTTTACCGCAGGTGAAGTGCCATGGAAAGCATCATCTAATCAAATCCCAGGATAGATAACGAATTGATAGCGTGTCCAATGACAGCCATAATTAACAGCTGTGATATCATGACTATCATACCCCACCATCTGTCCATGAGCCATGTTGAAAATGTAATAATTTTTATGTTCAAACATCTGCTAATATTAACTGAAATGACTGTATTATATAGAAGGACCAAGGCCATGTGTTTAACCTTCAAAATGGATCTAGTTTAAATGATAACCCACATTCTCTATTGTGTTTTTTCTGTTTTGGTAGTGAAAGTGGGTAGTTTTATTGATGGAAATATCTAGACTTGGCCAATGTTGCCAACTACCATAAAATATACTGCTATAAAATTCTACATTCTAAGACAAAAATGTCAGTAAAATTTGACATCCTCCTCACGTGAATATTTCAATTACAAAGGGTACCAAACCAGTAGTTTAGGACTGTGTACTGCTACCTATAATGTATGGCTGCCTGTCATACTGATCCCCAGGTATAAATTGAAGATCATCAATAATGTTAATTAAAATATAAGAAAAATAAACTATTATTACTTACTAAGGTAGCATGATGACGACAATTAAAACTGAAATAATGTAGCTTCGCTTGAATCTTTAAAATGTGTTAGTGAGTAATGAATACACCTGCACACATGCAGGATGACCTGGACAACATGTTTGGGGTCCTAAGTACTGAGTTTGAGATGTAAAGGAATGTAAATTGGCATTGAGGTGAAGCTTGTCTTGGATCCATATAATTACAAAAGCAATTAATATCTATGCCATGCATGCAGAACAAATTTGACATATGCAGAAGAGCTCATATCACAAATTTTCCCGCTAACCTCTATCGAACTTTTGATGTTAGTGGGTGAGATTTGCTTTTACAGAACAGAACATTGCTTCTTCCACACGGAAATTGAATTCCAATCAGACAAGGCAACCTAGGTGCTTACGTGAGGCACAGGAGGTCCCAAAGGGCCCTATATAGAGATATCCTGACCTTCCAAAACATTCCAAGAGGAGCATTGGGTGACTACCGCATGACGGTTCCAATATGTGAGTCCTATTGGAATATTTTCATGTTATGTAACCATCTTGTGAAACAAGCAGCATTTATTTTACTTTAAAACATGTAGCAAGCCAAATCCATACACAGTTTCAACATTTATAGAAAAAAAGGTACTTGTTTCCTATAACGGCGCCCATCGCGGGCATCGCATGTACATCGCATGACATTATAAGGGCATGCGATTCGACCGATGCGATGCCCGCGATTTTACATAGAAATTCATGGTAAAATGTAAATCGTGTCGGTCGCATCGCATGCGGCCAAAAAATCACATGCGATGCGACCGACGCGATTACCGATTTTACATAGGGAACAATGTTAAATGGCCCAATTGACCCGATTTTACATAGGGAAAAATGTTGGTACTTGTTTCCTAGCACGGCCACAATAGCGGGCATCGTGTGCCTTAACTTTATCGATTTGTTCCGACACGACCACCACGACATAAATCGTGGTGGCCGTGCTAGGAAACAAGTACCAAAATGTTAAATGGCCCACAGACCCCAAATACCCACCCTGAAGAGTGAAATGGCCCCCCCAATTGTTAACGGCACCCCACCATCAACGTCAACCCGAAGCGCGGCGAGCGCGGCGAGCGCAGCGAGCCCACGAGGGGCGGCGGTACGCGTCCTACGACCTTTTCATACCCCCACTATCCACGTCGGCGTGGAGTTGAGAACAGAAAGTGTGGCGAGCGCAGCGAGGGGACGCGGAATACGAGCCTGAAGCGTGGCGAGCGGACGCGGAATACATGTTAAGTAATCTGTGTCCGCTCGCCACGCTTCGGCAGCGTGTTACGCGTCCCCTCGCGGGGCCCGCTATGCTCGCCACGCTTCGGGCTCGGTGGATCGCTGCGCTCGCCACACTTTCTATTCTCAACTCCATGCCGACGTGGATAGTGGGGGTATGAAAAGGTCGGAGGACGCGTACCGCTGCGCTCGCTACGATTCGGGTTGACGTTGATGGTGGGATGGCGTTAACAATTGGGGGGGGCATTTCACACTTCAGGGTGGGTATTTGGGGTCTGTGGGCCATTTAACATTGTTCCCTATGTGAAATCGGGTCAATTGGGCCATGTAACATTGTTCCCTATGTAAAATCGCGGTAATCGCGTTGGTCGCATCGCATGCGATTTTTTTGGCCGCATGCGATGCGACCGACGCAATTTTTTTCCTTGTGATGCCTAAGATCAATATTGTGGGCGCCGTTCTAGGAAACAAGTACCGAAAAAAATGTAAGTAGCTGGTACCAAGTGCCATCTAGCTATATGAACTACTGGCTATGCAACAATCTATCTTAATGTCAACCTACTTCTCAGGGGCACCCACCAGTGCTTATAGTAGAATGCAACAAGATATTCCCAGGGGTTAAAGTTGGGGGGAACTGGGTGGAACTGAGTTCCACCAGCTGTATTGGTAGGGTGAACTGAGTTCCACCACCCTAGCCCTACACAGTCATTTCAACAGAAAAGCCCTTCCCAGTGGCTTCCTTTTCCAGTATAACGTAAGTGCACTGGCGTAACTACAGCACCGCAGCCCCCGCGGTCGCGGGGAGGCGCTGGGTAAGTGCGGGCGCCGGGGGGCTGCGGTGCTATCGTAATGCCCCATCCCCCGCAGCGTTACCTATATTCGCTGCGGCGGTCCCGGCTCCCCTGGCTATTGCGACGGGCTACCATAAAATGTCCGCCCCCATATAGCAGCCAGTTCTTTAAAACTGTCTGCTGTATGGGGGCGGCCATTTTGTGATGGTCCGTGTTTCATATCAGAATAAAGCCAGGATGGGAGCCGGGACCAGCGCAGCGAATACAGGTAAGTATGCGGGGGTTGGGGGGGCATCGGCGTCCGGAGTGGTGGTGGGGTGAGGGGGGGGGGGGCGCGTGTTTTATTATCGGCGGGGGGGCGCCAAAATTATAGTTACGCTGCTGCGTAAGTGATGTCATGTGTCAAGTGAGGAAGAGCCACTAAGAGCAGCAGGCTCTGTGCATGCAGAAGACAAGATTGGAGGGACAAAGAGAGGAGGCAAAGCTGCTGGATGGACACAGGGCATGGAGCTACTGGAGTGATAGAGACAGATGTGTGTATAAGGGGGACTAATAGGACATTATTTATATAAAGGGCATTACTGTGGGAATTATGTGTAAGGAGTACTACTGTGTAGCCTAACTTGAATAAGGGACACTACTGTGTGAATAAGGGACATTACTATGCAGTGCAATATGAATCAGAGGCACTGCATGCGGTGTAATGTGAATATGATTGTAATACTGTGTGACATCATTTTAATTGGATTTACTATTGTGTGACCATATCCCTTCTTTGTAGTACCACTATCATTTTATAAAGAATAGGATGTAGGGCACAAATGTATAGTTTGCTGCAGGGGCCTAAAACCCTGGCACTCACTCAGGCTAAATCTCATGGGGGTCGAGGTCAGGGAACATGAGTTTCACCACCTCTCCAGGACCACTTTAAGCCCTGGATATTCCCCATGATCAGCTACTCCTCCAGCATAGATCAAAATGGTCTATTCTATTCACCCAACCCAGACTTCTCATGATCCAGTGGGAATGCAGAGATGCCAGTTCACAGTTACGGAGTGGGTTGGCACAAGCAAGTTTCAACAATGATCTTGTTACATAAAAGCCATAAAAATCCAAGTCCTTGGGGATGTGTTTTGTATAAGGGGCATAATTCAGCACCGGTTGTGTCCAGACAATTTTCTGGGACAAGCATAAGGGGAGAATACTTTTTAAAGGAGCATAGATCAAAAATGCACATGAAAGAACTTCCCATATTAAAGATGTGTCTTTTTCAGTGGTTTTTCATTCCTTAAGGTAATTTCATGGGATGGCAAATCCTCAATAAAATATAAGTACAAAAATGGTCTGTGTTAGTGTCTTATTTCTACATGTGAAAACATAGAGCTGAAGAGTGTGAATGTGAATGAAGGTGATGGGCGTACCCAACTCACGGCAAGTTAAACAATCTTCAAGCTCATAAAGGTTTCGTTCTCCCAACATTCACATGCTGGAATCGCCAAATAATAATCAAGGATAGAGCTCCCAATATAGAAAATTGAAACAAAGAAATATCCAATGTGTAGATTCCTTTACAATGTTAAACATGTGGTAACAATGTGATTTGAGGTAGACTAATGCATAATAAATTCCACAGTATACCTCACTCACCAAAATTAGTGTGGTGGAAAACACATCAAGGTATCTTTACACGTAAAAATAAATCAATAATGGGCATATGGAATTTATTATCTATTAGTCTACCTCTGATCACATTGTTACCACATGTTTAACACAGATTGTAAGCTTGAGAGCAGGGCCCTCCTACCTTTTGACTGTCTGTAAATACCGTGTTTGTTGTATCACTGTCTACTTTGTAAAGCGCAACGGAATATGCTGCGCTTTATAAGAAACTGTTAATAAATATATAAAATAACATAAATTAACATTGTAAATGAATCTACACATGTTATATTGCTTTGTTTCACTTTTCAATATAGGGAGCACTATCCTTGATTTTTATTGGACAAATCCGGCACATTAAGATTGGGAATCTGCATTCATCAAAACAAACCTTTATGCGCTCAAAGACATCTTCGTCTCCGTGAGTTGGGTACACCAAGCGTGACTTTTTTCCATTAATGGTTCACATCGATGACAGGAAATTATCAATGGGAAAACACTGACAGCTTACACAGTGATGACCGTCAAAGAAAGCGACTGTTGGTGGGACTTGGGCTGCAGGCCAATCTGCGATGAATATATATATATATATATATATATATATCAGGTGCACAAGTACAAATGGCTGACGTTTCAATACATAAGTATTGTTATCAAGGCGCCATGTGTCCTGTTCAACTGGACAACAACAAATACTTGTTGTTGTCCAGTTGAACAGGGCACATGGCGCCTTGATAACAATACTTATGTATTGAAAGGTCGGCCATTTGTA
Source organism: Crinia signifera (assembly GCF_055691185.1). NCBI lineage: Eukaryota > Metazoa > Chordata > Amphibia > Anura > Myobatrachidae > Crinia > Crinia signifera. The sequence continues at coordinate 226,159,014 of NC_139220.1, forward strand.
CTTGTGCACCTGATATTTGCATTTTTTGCCTAAATATATTGGATGAAAAATCCCCTTGGAGTGACGAGTCTTCTTTCCATTTTTGACATATTTGTCTCGGCACCCGGGGTCTGGTGTTTATTGGAGGATAGAGTGCCGAATCGCTCCCCCTATCTATATATATATATATCTGGGTAGGCTCCATATTAAAAAAAAAACTAATTGTTAGTGTAAGGTAAGATGTAATTGCAGTTTAGTATGAGAATCAGTAAAAAAAAGGGCACCAGAATGGGGTGAGGTATGACGCTCAGACAGCCAGGATCCTGACAGTCATCAGTCTGACAACGGAACCCTGACTCACCAACAGCCCCTTTCGGGGGCATTATGCTCTCCATGCTGCGGGCTTGATGGCTCGCTGCGCTCGCCACAGGTTCTAATCTCCCTCTATGGAGGTTGTGGATCACCACGAGTGAGAACAGCCCCTGTCAGTCGGGATCCCGACTGTCTGGAGACTAACAGTCAGCACTCTGATGTTAGCCTAATGATGTCTGAATCCCGACTGTCGTCCGGCACAGCCAGAATGATGCTGAAGCATGTTTTTTAATACTGAACTGTAATATCAAAATTGTCAATATGGGCTTCTGGGGCATGGAACTGGTTGGCGTGATGTAGCAAGCCTGCCAGTCACCTTGTCATGATAGATTGGCATCTAATATCTATTTATTCTAGAAGAATAGCTGGGTTCTCTACCATAAGAACCAGCTATTGTGATATTGTTATTCAGGGTGCTCATGAGACTAAAAGGACAATACAGTACTGACAAAAAGGAGGAAAAAAACTGCGCAATGGGAAACACTATAAATCAATAAAATTTATTATAGACAATAATTGGTTGTACATAAGGTATGTGGCCACAACCTAAATATAATTAGGTACTTGTTTCCTAGCACGGCCACACCGATTTACATCGGGGTGGTCGTGTCGGAAAAATCGGGTCGATCGCATCGCATGTGATTTGGTCGCATGCGATGCGATCGACGCGACCGACCGATTTTGGACCCGATTTTTTTTTTAATGAAATGTAAATCGGGTCCCTGGGACCCGATTTTACATTGGATTCAATGTAAAATATTCCCAACCCCCCCAAATTTAACGGCGTACACCCCACCCCACGATAGACGCCAACCCGAAGCGTGGCGAGCGGCGGTGCGCGTCCTCCGACCTTTTCATTCCCCTACTATCCACGTCGGCGTGGAGTTGAGAATAGAATAGTGTGGCGAGCGCAGCGAGCCACCGAGCCCGAAGCGTGGCGAGCGCAGCGAGCCCCGTGAGGGGACGCGTATACCTGTGAAGTTATACGCGTCCCCTCGTGGGGCTCGCTGCGCTCGCCACGCTTCGGGCTCGCCACACTATTCTATTCACAACTCCACGCCGACGTGGATAGTAGGGGAATGAAAAGGTCGGAGGACGCGCACCGCCACCCCTCGCGGGCTCGCTGCGCTCGCCACGCTTCGGGTTGGCGTCTATCGTGGGGTGACGACGGGGACATCAATAATGTGAAATGGGTCATATTGGCCCATTTCACATTTTTCACATTTTTTCACTATTTCAATGTTAAAAAATATTTTAACATTGAAGCCTATGGAAAAATCGGGGGCATCGCGTCGGGACCATTGTTAATGGTCCCGACCGACGCGATGCCCCCGATATTTTACCTTTCCCGACACGATTTCAATGTTAAAATATTTTTTAACATTGAAGCCTATGGGGAAATCGGGGGCATCGCGTCGGTCGCGTCGGGACCATTGTTAACGGTCCCGACCGACGCGATGCCCCCGATATTTTGTCCTAGCCGGCCAAATGGACCTGATTTCAAAGGAAATCGGGTCCATCGTATGGATCGTGTACCTTAACTTAAAGGTACACGATCCATACGATTGTGGCCGTGCTAGGAAACAAGTACCTATAATTAAAACATAAAATACATACATATAAAGATAAAACTCTAAATAGCACCAATAGACTATACTGATTCTTATGTTACAGAGTAGCAAAGATTAGTAAATGCCTCAGCAGGTTAATATTGCAGGTTAATGGATTAGTTGAGATTGTATACTTGGATCCATAAAGTCCATGCATTCAGACTGTTAATGTGGTTTTGCTTACGTATAGTTAGTAGATGGCAGCATGCAAGGTTGTCATTAGTAAACCATCAGGATTAGTTGTATACGGTTGTCTGGCCAGACAGAAAATATATAAAAAAATATATAGGTGTATACCTTTGGAGACTTGTAGCAAGTTGCAGTCTCTGATGCCTCCCAGTTGCTGGATCTGAATTTCCTTAGTAGGTGCAACTATATCCGGAGTTGTTACACCAGTGGCTGTTGATATAAAGGCAAGTCTCCTCAGGTGCAGAAATGTCAAATGTCATCTGTGGATTGTGCAGATATTCTCTCTCTGAGGAAGCCGCCGACGGGGAAACGCGTTAGAGACCGACTAAAGAACTTTCTATTTTCTCATGGTTCACTGAGGACTTTGACATTTCTGCACCTGAGGAGACTTGCCTTTATATCAACAGCCACTGGTGTAACAACTCCGGATATAGTTGCACCTACTAAGGAAACAACCGTATACAACTAATCCTGATGGTTTACTAATGACAACCTTGCATGCTGCCATCTACTAACTATACGTAAGCAAAACCACATTAACAGTCTGAATGCATGGACTTTATGGATCCAAGTATACAATCTCAACTAATCCATTAACCTGCAATATTAACCTGCTGAGGCATTTACTAATCTTTGCTACTCTGTAACATAAGAATCAGTATAGTCTATTGGTGCTATTTAGAGTTTTATCTTTATATGTATGTATTTTATGTTTTAATTATATTAAGGTTGTGGCCACATACCTTATGTACAACCAATTATTGTCTATAATAAATTTTATTGATTTATAGTGTTTCCCATTGCGCAGTTTTTTTCCTCCTTTTTGTCTGTTCCTATTGGGACTAGTTGAGCAGTCCCATTAAACAGCAGCATTAGTGGAAACACTATCAATATATATATTTCTTAGGTTGAATTACGTCCGGATTGTTTAGCGCTGGTCTTGTTTGTTTTCTTTCAATACAGTACTGTATGTATAGTTTCAATGGTAAATACTATTTGCTAGCATCTTAAACAAGACTATATACTTACTGTAGTAGTCCAAGGTCAATTGAACATTTTTCTTTTTACCAATTTCTGGAATATGCATTTAACAATGGCAAGAGAACATAGAGTTGACAATAGATTTATCCAGCCTCTCTTCAATGTATTTCTGCCCTATATAGTTAAACCTTGTAATGCCCTTGGTGCTACCAGGCAGAATATGATAAATCATCCCTCAGTAGTTCCATTATTGACAGTAAGCATGTCAGGTTGCTGGCTATGTGATGAGTGTATGGTTCAGCTTTACAGGTTCCAATCACATCAAAGAGACTGTAAGTTTGACTTCATAAACTAGTTTATTATTGATAAACTAGAATATTAATACAAAATCATATTGTTTGATGAAATGTCAGTTTACTGGTGGACTGCAGCGGAAAGAAAGGCAAGGAAGATCAGCAACTGTATTGTATAGATTTTTACAATCTGTAAGTGCCCTCCTGCCATACAAGGGATTTCCTTGAGTAGTTTTACAACATACCAGGGACGTATTGGAAGATGATATATATATATATATATATATATATATATATATATATATATATATATATATATATAATTTCTGTAAAATGTCACACCAATTTCTATCACCAATATTAAATAACCTGGTGGACTATGACATTTTTGACAATTCTAACTCTACCAATGTTCTAAAATATGGATACTTAAAGGTATTTTTAAAACATATTTTCCATTTTCCTAATAGACCTAGAAGATTGAAATTCAGAAGACAGCTACATGAATCAACCATTCTCTTTAGTAAAGCTGAAAACTCAAACCACCTGCTCAGTTTGCGAAGTCACAAACCACATGCGGTTTATCAAAACCAATAAAAAATTACATAAAATCAGACATGATTCTGTAGACCAAGCTACTGTACAGTATATAGACTTTCATACCTGAAAAATAATAGGGTAAGTATTTATTTCACAATGAATGCTGATTTAATAACTATGAGGCTTGCTGTTTTTATTACGCAAACAATATTCTTTTAATATTTTAATATAGACTAATTATTCGATTAGGGGGGAATGTTAGTTTATTATTTTATAACAGGTCAATATAGGTATAGTTTATTGAATTTATGGGCTATAGTGTTGCATTTCTTAATTGAACGATAATAATTTATTTATGACAAGGGCACAACTTTTTTTTCAAGATGGAAATGCCATGTATAGAAACCCACATGTATATTTACAGGTATATTTGGTATTATTTTAACCACACCTTCACCTCCTTACATAGCACTTATGTGCTTCTTTTTAACCCCTACTAATTTTAATTTGTGTGCTGCCCTGGAGTAGTCAGCCTGTGCCGGCAAATTGGGGGCCCACACCCCAGACCCATACCCAGTGTTAGGGACCCCCAGTGACAGAGTTGCCTTGACGTACGGCCTGGGGGCTTAGCCCTATATCTGTAGACATATGCAACCAAGATCTGTTTTTTTTCCTAACCAGATTTACCCCTCCCTGTTGGCACCTGAATGACATTACCTCTGATTGAGCAGCTTGCCAATAAAAGTATATTTACTAGAATGCAATTTCAATCAATTTAAAATCATTGACAAATGATAAATACCTTTAGTAAATAAATATACCTACAAATCTTGAAATAATAAGTGTTGCTCCCCCCATTCCTGCATATGGGGGGAGAGGGAACCTTAGACTGAACACCTTACAAATATAATTTTTCAAAGAGAAAATATAATTCCAATGCACACTATAAAGTACCAAGCACTGGTAAACAGAATAAGTTACAATATCTAACATAGAGTCACAAGAAAGTATTTGGCCTACAAAACAGCAATTTTAGGTCCAGAGTGGAGGACATTCCTATTCTTCTTATAGAGTAAACTGTATTATTCCTATAATTAAAAAAATATACTTACATGGTGCCTTTTATAGAATAAAGAGATGTTGCCCCAGATGGCTAGATCCAAGGAGGGGGCAGTCATCCCAGGGCCTCCCACACAATAGGGGCCCCACACTCTTCCACGCCGCTCGTGTTGAAAATGGATTCAGCCTTGTCTCTGATTTCCCCGCTACACAGCTGCTTCGAGTGCGGCCCACCGAGGTGCTGCTGAAGTCACTGTCAGCCTTTCGCAGGATTTCACAGTCACCGCTGCTGCCGCCATTTCACTCAGTCTTTGCTCCTTCGTCAGTGGCGCTAGCAGTGTGTGACTGGCTGACAGCAAGCTTAGAGCTGTGTGGGGCTGGACGGCCCTACTGTTACCCCCTATAGTGCAGGTAGCAGCTGCAGCATTCAGGTGCCTTGAGTCCCAACCTAGTAGCTATCTATTAATGTTTTTTAGAAAAAACTTCTATTGTTATTATAAATATATTCCATATAGTATGCGAACATTCGTAGCACTTTGGCTGCCTTGCTGCAGATGCTATGCTAATTTATTGTGTTATTCTTTATGCAAGATATTTGAAACATTAGGGCACATTTTGTAAAGTGTAAAATACTATATATTGAACACAATAACAGTGCTGATTGATAAATTATACTTTATTTTTATAACCATCGTTATATCATTTTTATTGATAGGGGCCACCACAAGTCTGTTGTCCAGGGCCCCCACAGAACTTAATCCGACCCTGTTGCCCCATAATCATAAACTACTTTATGTTGGATTTTTTACAAAACATTAGTTGCTACAACCCTATAATGACTTTACTTCATAGTAAATACTTTATTCTTCTTTCTGCTCTGATAGGTCAGATAGCTTGCACAGCCTGCGGCTTGAATAGACTTGCCTATCAAAACATTTTTTTTTTTAATGCCCTTTTCTGGTGATGTGACATGCCATTTTGCAATCTGCAGCTTGAAACATTTTAAAGTTAGTATTCATTCCATGGGTAAAAAATGAGGATGTTGAATACTGAACTGTCATCCCCAGATTGTACATCAAGTTGCTAAATAAAATTACGTTTTGCCATACCACATATTAGTTCATCTTTTGCAGACAGGAACAGTATTTGTGTAGACAGAATCCAAGTTTCCCAGACTTGTCCAAACACATGTGCAATTCGGTGATAGACAGAGAAATGGTGCCCCTCCCCCCTATTTTTGAAATCAGGATAGCGACTGCCAATCATAAAGGACTGTGAATTTGTTGGGAAGGAGGGTGGCCTCAGAATTAGGGGCGAATTTAGTGGTCAGGCCACCCCTAGGCACAACACTTTTGCCCCCCTCCCCCATTTTAACATATTCATCGTTCAGGCTGAAGTTTGATTAAATATATTATATGTATATATAATCAAACTTCAGCCACAGCAGTATGCACCTTTTTTAAAGTCTGTAGTGTTGTGGACCTGGGTCGGTGGGAGGGAGAGCTTGGAGCTGAGGAACACACACTGTCGGTCAGTTATTACACCACACACCAGATAGCAGAGCCCCTCGTACACATTGCACCACAGTAAAGGCCATCCATCTCCTCCTCTTAATCATCATCATTCCTTTCCCTCATTCTTTTTTCTCATTCATCATCATTCACCCTCATCACTCATCTTATTCCTCCTCCACATTCCTTCCATTCATTCATCATTATGCTTCCTCCTCCTTATTATTCATCCATGTCCTCATCTTTATTGCTCCTTCTTGCAACCCAAGGAGCTGCAGAGCAGCTAACATCATTCCTCCTCCTCTGTCAGCACCCGACAGTTGCTGCCTCATCTCCTAAGTTCTGAATCCTGCTTTCTGTGCTGTCACTGTGTGGCATGCTGCCTTCCCCAGTGCCTGTTGCTACTCTGCGCAGGCCACTGTGGGAATGGACTGGAAACAAGGTCATAGGGTGATTTCACATGCTGCGGCTGACACCGGGCGGCGAACCCCTGCACGGCCAAAAGCCGTGCCATGCACAGTAGTTAACAATGAACAAGAGTGTGTCCATTCACATGGGACGGCCACGGCCCGGCCGCCCGGTTGCAGCCGGCTGTCACCACTGAAAAGGACGGCTGCCGGGCTGTGGCCATCCCGACCATTGTAAACTCCTGTGTATGGCACGGCTTCTTGGCTGTGCGGGGTTTTGCCACCCAGTGGCTGCCAGTGTGTGTGAAAGAGGCCATAAAATCCTAGGAGACACTGCAGAGGATGGGGGAGGAGATGGAGCATGCGGACACGCAGCTGCAGTGCAGGCTACTGTAATGTGGAATGGTAGAGGTGCAACAAGCAGAGAAGGAGCTGAGCGCATTGCTAGGATTATAATTGTTCCATAATACGGAGATCAGCTTGCAACCATTTACATTGCCAATCACTATGTAATATAGCAGTGGGCTGCAAAATACTGCCATGATGTCTTTATTAAAAGCCTGAAGCTAGGCAGACAGACGCTGTAACTCCGTCACCGCTCACAATGCTGATGCCAGAATCCCGACTGTTGGTACACCAAATGTAATTATCCCACATGCTACAGGTGGAGAGGATTAGGTTTAGCGGGGTAGGGGGATAGGGCAGGGATATTTACCTAGCAGGTGGAGAGGATTTTGTTCACTATTATCCCAAGTGGCGGCATCCCGATACCATCCTGATCAACAGTATACTGCTGTTGAGGACTGGGGGCCTTATTTTGGTTCACTCTTTCTGACAAAATACTTCTTAGATGGACAAAACCATGTGCACTGTAGGGGGGCAGATGTCACATGTGCAGAGAGAATTAGATTTGGGTGAGTAATTTTGTTTCTGTGCAGGGAAAATACTGGCTGCTTTATTTTTACACTTCAATATAGATCTCACTTTGAAGTAAAACCCCACCCAAATCTAACTCTCTCTGCACATTTTGCATATGCTCCCCTGCAGTGCACATGGTTTTGTCCATCTAAGAAGGATTTTGTCAGAAAGAGTGAACCAAAATAAGGCCCTGGGTTTGGGCGGCATCTGTGAGAGTTTGACAAAACCAATGAGTGTCAACCCCAATTTTAGGCATGCTGAGACCAGGGTTTACGTGTTTGAATGCAGATTGACTGGCCTGTGTAGTGTGATTGCATTGGATACCCTGAGTAACCTGATGGTAATATCCTGTGGGCAGGTAGTTGATAAGATGCTACATCCTCGGACGAAGCAGCGGATCACAAGTGTTTTTTTAACTCGAGACTCCGTCTGCGGCTTTTGCATATTTTTGCACCACCACTGCAGTAGCGAAATTAGCATCAACCTCTGAATCAGCCCCAATGTCTCTTGCTGATAGCATACAGTTTATTATGTTAAAATGATTTATTTTAAGTAATTCATATTCATACAATAACGTGTTCCTACTAAACCATGTTAGATCTCTATTCTCCTGTGATTATTCTGAAGATATTATGAACATAAACAAGCGCAAGATTAAATTCAGGAGAATGAAAATGGTTATTTAAGATAGATATTTCTGGATCTGTTTCCCAGACTGCTTTCCTTTCACTGTTCTGTTTGTCTCCTTTCTTAAATGAAGATGCTATTCCCTGATGCCATTTGCCTGGAAGAGAAGGTGTCTGAGCTATGAAAATAGGATCACAGGGATAGCTCTGTGCAGGCCCCGGTCATGCTGACGGCAAGGCTGATCGATCAATACTCAGTGTGACACTTTCAGGATTCATTGGAAATGATGCCCTTTTTGAATGACTCTCGCATTTTATCGAGGGCAGACACTGCAGAAAAGCACCAAGTGTGTTTTTATAGATAGGTTTTGCTGGTTGTAAAGTTTACTGGGAGGATCTCAGAGTTGGGATATGTTTTCCCCTTTTGAACAAAGCAGAGATTTAATCTTTAAACAGCTTTGCAGTTTGACATTTCAAGTCTGAGCCTTCGCTTGTTAATCGAGCCCTTGGCCACATGCAAAAACTCTGATCTATTTTCACACTGTTTATAATGGTGCACATGAAAAGGTTTAGAACTGTTTCTATGCCGGTAAAAAAAATTGTCATTTAAAAAAGCGTTGAACCTAAGCTGCTCTTGTCACATACACATAGTGGGAGGTCATTTAAACCTAGAAGGAGGTCACTTACATATAGCAGGATAGAGCTATAACCATACATGCCTACTTTTGAACTCTCCTCTCTGGGATAAGCCCGGAGAGGAGACTTACAGCATCACTTCTGGGGGCGGGGCCTGGTGTAGACGTCATCAAGCCCTGCCCCCAGCACTGCAAATCCCCCCGATATGAAGGACCTCGAGGAGGGGCAGGACTACATGACACAATTTGCATATTTAGCCCCTTCTCCCTCCCTGCGAAAAGCCGTAAATCACGGTAATTCAAGGAGGCAGCCAGGCAGATTGCGGATGGTGAGGGAGAATCCAGGAGGATTGCCCACCTTTCCGGGGGGCCAGGAGGGGGGCCCGATTTTTTGAATACTCCCGGCCAATCCGGGAGGGTAGGCAACCCTGGCTATAACTAGGAGTGTGCAAGCAGTGTGTGCACCTAGCAAGAGGTCACTTGCACATAACAAGAAGACATTCGAGCATATCATGAGGTCTCTTGCATATAGAAGGAAGTCACTTGCGCTTAGCAGGAGGTCACTTGTTCATAGCAGAAGGTCACTTGCGCATAACAGGAGGTCACTTGCGCATAGCAGGAGGTCACTTGCGCATAGCAGGAGGTCACTTGAACATTCAGAACAGATTCATCTTCAATTCTGTATACGGCTTTCAAGTTTTGCCTATATATATTTACGTATTTTTAGTCCTTCACCCAACTTCCCTACATATAAAAATGGTATGCAATCCCGTTTGAAATGAAATAATCGATTTTGTATGTTTGCTTTTTGCACCACTGTCGCACTGCAGAGCGACAGCCTCTTACCATGCCTATGCAAAGTGTCATACAGGCGATACGCCTCCTGTCAATATTTGGCCTATGAGGCGCGATGTAGGCATTGCTAAGTCACCTTCCCGATTTGACATCTACTATATAAATGCCTGCACCACGTGGGACGCTGCCTTTTTTCAAATTAGGAGGAGGTGGTTTCAATTTGGCTGGGAGTGAAGTGGAGTTTGGAGAACTTGGAAAGTGTGGCGCAGTCTTTTTTTTGGGAAAGCAGTAGAGGGCCCGTGCTCAGGAACAGGGACAGCACAGGAAGAAAGTTTGGTTTCAGTTAAAAACGCAAATTCCCTACAAAAAAAGTTTCCAAATCAGCAGAATGCAAAATGCTACGATCTCCCTGAAGTCTCAAAACAGGAGTGAGAGTTCTGAGGTAAACAGAGGATTATGGGGAATAAAACATGACATGGCAAAAACAAACAACAGTGCATCATGGAAACAAGACAGAAATAGGAATAATATTGGACAAAGCATAAAATGGCTCCAAAAAGGAATTTAACCCGCCACAAAGGGCAGGATACATAGGAGACGCATAAATACATGATATAATAACATGAATATCAAAATTTACAGTTACATTTGGCAAAGTATCCTTGTCACAACAATCAAAACTGTCTAGATGAAATAGACGTAAAAGTGTTTATAAGCATCTCAAATAGTGAACATTGAATAGGTTTGTGAAGATACATCGACAATCAAAATACAAGCAAAGTATTGAAGGTTACAGTCCTGCGCAATATGTTGGGAGCAGCTAGTACAGAGTTCAATCCAAAATATACGGCGTCCCCACGCCGGTAGACAAGTAGATAGGAAGATGTGTATCTGAGATACCAATCAGATGAGCCCCACCACCAGCGCTATTCAGAAAATATATACCGCCCATAATGGGCATCTCCTCTTCTCCCAAAATGGAATGCTTAGTGGATGTCACTTCCTATATGTTCCTCCCTCAATGTGGATAGTAGGTTCCCCGGAATGAGATGGCTGGCATATGTAATTCAAAAAAAGGCCTTGTAGGGATTTTGTCCTTGTCGGTATTATGCCCCATTCGGAATTTTGACCCTGTTGGGATTTTGACCATCGGGATTTTGACTGCATCCCACTCTTTCCCTGCATGTGATAATTGATACATCCATGCAATGTAAGCTATTATAGAGTGGTGAGTTGGGACAATATTATCACATATGCATGTGAGGATGGTGATAAATCTGCCTCTTAGCCCCTCCTGAAATATGTGCTATTGGCAGTTCTGGCAGATTGCTTCACAAAAACACATGTCACTTTCAGATGAAGTACAGTATGTGTATTTGGCCCATACACTTTCACTAATATATCAGTATTAACACATTTGTTAGCCATAAAAACTACCAAAAATCAATTTACACTTCTTTTAAGGTGCATTTTGTTTCCAATCAACTAATTGCATGTGATCAAGATTTACACTGTAGATGAATTGCAAGGTCAAAAATGTTTGCAGGTTTGAAATTTTAAATGCCAGCATATAATGGGCCTGATTCAGTGTTGATCGCTAATTAGAGAATTCACAAGTATGATAAAAAAAAATTCAGGCATCCCTCTCCCCACACCCCCAAGAAGGGTCGAGGCGATGGACTGACAGACGACCCAGGCAGCTGTGAGTGCTGAGCTGGTCCCACTCCATGCATACCTAATGAGCGGGGACCCAGCGCAGTCCATATTTAATGAGCGGGTCCCAACGCTGTGCATATGTAATGAGCAGGACCCGCTCATAACATATGCAGGGGGCGAGGACCCGCTCATTCAGTATGCACTGCACTGGGTCCCCGCTCATTATATATGTACAGGGCGGGACCAGCTCAGCGATCTCTGCTGCCTGGGTCAGTCAGTGGCGCCCACCACAGATCCCGCTGGCACCGCTCTCCCAAGCCGCTGCTGGGTCTGCCACATATGTAGCTACGCCACTGCCACTGTCTCAGTCACAAATTAGTGGAAGCCTCAGACTTCGGCACATTTACACACACAGTAAAATCCTGTCAATGGTCTGTGAATTGGCTATGGATTTGCAAGTAGATGCTGATTAACAATTCATTTGCAATTCTTTATTTGCAATTTTGCAAATGGCGGTTACTCTTTCAGTCTGGGCCGCAGCTTACTCCTCATAGTCCGCTGTGAATTCTCGCATTAGTGATCAACTCTTAATCACGCCCAATGTTATTGTCTTGACATTAAAGTGATTTTTGCGTTTGTAAAATATGCCTGAAATAGCTTTATCGTTACCAAAGAAATATCAATAAAACACAGATATTTGTGTAGAGCTGACACATTTAATAATAATGTTTTTGGCAGCATACAAAAATACAGTACATGACACATTCAAAATGTATATATTTAAAAAAATAACATAACAAAAAAAACACTTAAATGCTTTTTGTCAGCATAATAGAAACAACAGTGTTTTAGAAACAACAATACTTTTAGAATCAGCATACTAATATTGTAATTAGTTTAATAACAAAGCAAGCTATTATTAACTACTTCTGTTGAAGCATATAATTAAATGCTCAAGAAATTTACTTTTCAACAAATTTATTTTGACAATGTATTGTGATTGTCTCCTTTTATGTGGATGACTGGGGGAGAAAGAAGGTTGGCAAGGACCAGCTGCAGCCTCTCTAGTGCAGGCACAATGCCTGTTTGGCGTTAGTACACATGAGGGGTTGACACTACTACTGGTGGTACTTGAGGCCTCAGGGACGTGGCCAAAAATGTGATCGCCAAGTCTACACATATTTTGATTGATTTCCCTAAGAACATTGTTTTGGGTTTCCAACAGTCGTAAAAAAACATTGGCTTGTAAAAGTTAAAACTCAACGATTGGCTTCTAGAATTCTGGATCAAAATTATTAGATACTTTTTTGTCTACTGTACATTTCTGGCATTTCAGTTAAATTGGTTACATTTTCATTTAACTTAAATGCAGAAAATGTGCATTCATTTCAGATAAACTACTGTCACTTTTACAAAAATTCCATAAGTGCTTAATTTGTGTGTCCAATATGCCACATGATGGCCAAGGAATGTAGCCATGGAAGAGAGGAAGGCAGAGGTAGCAGCAGCAGTGGTTTGTGTCATCTGATCCTATAAGTCTGTAATGGTGGCCTTGGAGTTTTTCAAGAAGGCTAATTCATTTCTACATCATTTGCAGTTTTATGGGAAAGCTACACTACTTCATTGTGCATTTATTTTACTTTTTATTTAATCTCAGGCGGTACTGGTGTATTATCTGGGCGCCCGATTTTTTCATCGCATGCCACTACTTAAGGCATGCAATGTGATGCGATTTTTCATTGTAAAGACCCGATTTTTAATTGTATAGTCACCCATGGGTGATTTCATACCCCCACTATCCAACTACGCATGGAGTAGATTTTATATAGTGTGGCGAGCGCAGCGAGCCACCAAGCCCGAAGCATGGCGTGCGAAGCGAAACCCAGGGCCGGATTATAATGGGGGCACAAGGGGTCAGTGCCCCTGGGCCCCCCTCTAGCTAGGGGCCCCCTGTGGTTGGTATGTATTTTTAAAAAAATATATATATATTTTTTTTTTTTTTAGCTAAAGGTTTTGTGCATGGGAGTGGGGTAGTGCTGCAGCTTCACCTATCTGCCAATGTGACAATGATTAATGGTGCTGAGCATTGGGAGCCAAGTGTGCAGTGCATTACTGGGAGTTGACTAAGTCCCATAACACTTTACACCAGAGGGCAGAGGCTGAGACATTTGTGCTGAGCTCTGATTGGTGGAGCTCATTACATGCTTCTCAGGCCAATGGATTACAGCAGCAGCAGCAGCCTAGTCATGGGAGGGTTTTTAATCAGAGGCAGCACTGGGACTGTGAGGTCTCCTACAGAGTAAGGTGCAGAGGGACAAACACAGGCTTTTCATGTGGTATGTATGTACCACTATGTATGTATGTGTGTGTGTGTGTGTGTGTGTGTGTGTGTGCCTTTACTCAGTGTTTTGACAGTGTAATATTCCCTCATGCAGTTTGCTGCCAGTAATGACAAGTGCAAGGGGGCCCCCCTGTCTAAAGTGCCCCGGGCCCCCCCCCCCCGAAGGCTTAATCTGGCACTGGGTGAACCTACAGACGGCAATTGGCGTGCCGTGAGCTGCTCAAATAACAGCAGCTCCATATGTACTTGTGTTTTGGTGGAGCGTCCGTGTCCCCATGTAGCACTTTCAGAGGAAGTATCGCTTCCAAATCTGAATCTCTCTGTACATGTTACATCTGCCACACCTGCAGTGCAACATGGTTTTTGCCCAGTTGTGTGATTTTATATTATCAAAATAAAGCTGAACCAGTCCCATTGTCAGCATTTCTGCTCTCCAGAGTACTGAATGTACTATCCAGCAGTTTGGTGTCAAAGTGATATAACCAGCAATGTACAAACCTAAATCACATGCAGATTAGAGAAAACTCCCTCCCATCTCTTTCCTGCATTGAAATAACTTACTGTATGTATGCTCAGGATACATATGGATGAGCTGCAGTCAGGATGCTGATGGTCAGATTACTAATGCTGGCAAGGAGGGAAATGCGACAAGTGTCAGGTAAGTATACTTGCCCTCCCCTGATCCACCCCCAACTCTCCCTTCTAGCTGTCTAATATTAACCCTCCTTGCTCACATCTTGACGCTAACCTCCGCTAGTGCATAAACCTAACCATAGCACCCCATCGCCAAAATCTAAGTTCCCAGTGTGCAACCATCCCCCTACCCACCTCTAAGTACCTAAACCTAACCACTCCCCACAACCTAACCCTACTCAACCCCTTCCCACAGCTGAACCCAAAGTTCCCACACTAAACCTGCTGGAATTGGTATACTGAATACTAGCATCCCAACCAAAGAATGCCAGCTGCATCCCGTATGGTTTACCTCTGAGACAGCCACAGAAGTTAATCACTGGCTCAAGGGGGTGAGGATGCAGCATGCAATGCATACCCTGTAACTGGAAATCACAGCCTTTCTAACACTACAGACAGCAAGCAGCAAATGCCTTTGAGAATATCAGTATTTCCCTTATCCCTCCCAGTATATCTGGTGGAAGGCTTTTCATAGGCAGTACAGATGGTGTAATGGTTAGCATTACTGCCTCATAGCATGGAGGTCATGGAATCGTTTCCCATCATGGCCCGAACTGTGCAGAGTTTGCATATTCTCCCCGCACTTGGGTGGGTTTCCTCAGGGTACTCCGGTTTCCTCCCACAATCCAAACATTATACTGGTAGGCTAATTGGCTCCTAACAAAAATTAACCCTAGAATGTCTGTGTGTGTATATGCGTTAGGAAATATAGATTGTAAGCTCCACTGGGGCAGGGACTGATGTGAATGCATAAATATTCTCGGTAAAGCGCTGCGGAATATGTGTGCGCTATATAATAAACTGTTAATAAATAAATAAATAATTAATAAATAATAACTTCCTACTATGAAAGCCATCCAACCCAGCAAAAATAGCTAGGATGGGTGAAAATCGCTCATTGTGTATACTTTGAACCATTAGCGGCCCATAGGTAAAAACCACCATTGCTTTGAACCAAGCAATTTTCCCCATCATCGCTGTGCATACACACTGGGCAAAAATGTCCAGTGTGTATGCACCTTATCACTGAGAGTGTGTTTGTTTTTTTCAGTAAATGGCTTTAACCTTTGCCCGCTAATCTCAGTCAATTTTCATTTTCATTTTTCATTGGACTCTATTGCATCAAAAGATCCCAAGATGCAGTGATGACATCTTTACAAGTGTGTTATATAGCAAAATTGTTTCACTATTCTTTCCAACTATAGAGGTTATTCAGACCTGATTGCAAATGACCTGACAAAACCATGTGCACTGCAGGTGGGCCAGATGTAACATGTGCAGAGAGAGTTAGATTTGGGTGGCTAATTTTATTTATGTGCAGGGTAAACACTGGCTGTTTTATTCTTACACAGCAATTTGAATTTCAGTTTGAACATACCTCACCCAAATCTAACTGTCTCTGCACGTTACATTTGCCCCACCTGCAGTGCATTATGGTTTTGTCCATTTGCTAAAAAAGGCAGCTTTGCCATGAGGTCTGAATAACCCCCTATACTTTGTCTTGGGCCAGTCTTATAATAGGAAATAATAGTAAGCACTTTCTAAGATTGCTAAATAAATAACTTGATTTTTATCTTGGATGAGCCTGTAAGAGTTGTGTACAGCTATGACCCAGTTCTTTGGTCTATCAGACAATAAACAGCATTATGAACTGTGTCGTGGTCAAAGTCTACAACATTGGTAATACATTGTACTGTTTCCAATTCAAACTATTCTTATTCTTAAAACGGAACCTTTTTCTCTCCATTGTGATATTAAAAACGTATCCATTCATGTGTTTTTACTCTTTGTTCGACCTGTAGTCACATTCTTAATCATTGCTACTGTATTTACTTTCTAAGGTAATTTGCTTCAGAGAAGAGTCTTTTTGCAAGCCTGTCCTGTATCGATGATGAAAATATTTGTTTATCTCTCATTGTCCCTGTAGGTTTTTAAAGGAAAAAAGGATACACAGCCCAACACCAAATGCTAAGATGTCTTCTCCTCTGTAGTTTATTAAAAATATTTTTTTTTAACTTTGAAAGATGAATAATTATGAATATTTTATTCTTTTAAATAGATAATACAGGCCCTTATTCTGATCGGTGCGGTAATATCCGCGTGCGTTCGTGCCGCCGATGTTTTGTGTCTGCGCATGTGCAGAGGCGTCTCTGCGCATGTGCGAGCGGGGCGTACGGCCAAATCCCGCATGAAATGTGAACACTCCGAACAGGGGGTGGAGAGGGGCGTGAAGGGCTATTTGGGCTCATTACAATATGCATACGCCCCGCGTTTCATGGGCGTTCCCATGCAAACGCTGGGCGTACGTATGGTAATGCGGCCGTGATGCACGTGTAGGGGGCGGACATATGACATCGCCGGATGTCAGCTGACCGCCCAGATCCCTGCTTTTGCACGGAAAAATGTCCGTGTGGTCTGAGGTTGCGGGAGCTGGTGGATCACTCGGTCCTGCATTCGATGGTCTGCGACCATCGAATGATGGGGGAGGTTCCCTGAGATGGAGGAGGCGTATTCCGTGAAAAATACACGTGCGGTCCGTTCGGCCAGCTTCTTACCGCGTACGGACGGAGTTGGCGATCCGTATGGAAGGCGGGGTTTCGCACGCACGGTCCTGGCCGCATATTCGGATCCAGCCGCACCGATCAGAATAAGGGCCACAGTCTCCTATGCACATAACTATTTCTTATGCCATTATCATTGTTATTTACATGTCTACAATTTTGCACACCTTTCATTCATTGTTCAAATCAAAGGGGGTATATATGTCACCATCACTGTGCCCTACATCTTTGCGAGGACGCCTTCATAACACTGACTTTAATTGACGGATCTCTATTTAGAGTACCGCCTACATACAGCTGGGCAATCAACCAGGACAATTCAAACATGTTATTATACCTTCATCTCTCTCTCTACCATGCACAGTAGCCCTCCGATTATGCCATCCACTAGCAGCTCTGTATACTGCATGCGTAGAGAGCGGCTCCTGAGAATCTTCATCATCATCCTGCAACAGATCCCTTCCATGATGCTTATGAGAGGACTCAGGAGCCATTTTGAGCTGTATGTATTGTGCATGCAGAATCATTCAAGAAGAACTGACCACTAGAGGTGAGTACTCAGCGGCACTGGAGGTAGGGGGTAATATATACCATACAGGGGGCACTATGGGCCATATTGGGTGGGCACCATGTGGCATACACAGTATATGATCGCAGCATGGGGCATATTGGGGAAATAGCATGTGGCATATGGGGGGGGGGGGCACTGTGTGATCAGAAGTCAATATATTTGAAAGGGCCATCGAAAACAGTTGCCTGGTTCCCCCACACACCTTTATTTGTCCGTTGCTCACCATTGTAACAATTAAATTGCCACGAGTGTTATCTCTCAGAGAAAACACTTGAATTGCCCCCTTTAAGTCCAATTGAGATAAGAGTGCTACAGGTCTTCATACACCTTAGGGGAGATGTAAAAGGATTGGAGAGAGCACCATCCAATCAGCTCCAAACTGCCATGGTACAGGCGACTGGCTTAACCTTGTTGATCAATTACTGCAGAAAGAACCATTCATTCTCAAAGCCATCTCTTTCGCTTACAATTTTTTTCAAGTACCATTGGATTATTCTTCACATTCTATGGGTATAGCAAATTGGAATGTTCATTTTCCATCCTTGGAGATGTGTGAGCTTCTAAAATATCATGTTAAGGTATGTAAAATGTACTCTTCCTCTAGATATCAGGAAATGTTTTTAAACATATTACATAGAACATACTTATCTCCTCACATGGTATGAATGATTAGGTCACCACAATGTTGGTCAACACTATTAGGTCAACATGCATTTAGATCAACATGCAGGAGGGTCGACATGAGTCTAGGTCAACATGGGTTAATTCGACAGGGTCATTAGGTCGACAGGGTCATTAGGTTAACATGGGTTAGGTTGACAGTCATGTCAACATGGGGTTTTTCACAATTTTTTTGTCCCGAATTTCAACACAGTCGACAGGGACACTGAAACGTAGCACTGTGTCTCCTCGCATGGCTAGCTGCAGTCGCTACGCTCGGCACACTATTTTATTCTCCCACCACACCCTAGTGGATGCTAGGGCATGAAATACTGCCTGTCACCACGTCAGCACAAAAAATGTGAAAAACCCCATGTCGACCTTTTGACTATTGACCTAACCCATGTCAACCTAATGACCCTGTCAACCGAACCCAGGTTGGCCTAGACTTATGTTGACCTTCCTGTATGTTGACCTAGACCCTTGATGGCTAACCTTGACATGCCAGCTGTTGTTGAACTACACATCCCAGCATGCTCTGCATCAGATTTAGCATGGCCAAATAGCAAAACTGAAGTAGAGCATGCTGGGATGTGTAGTTCAACAACAGCTGCAGTGTCAAGGTTAGCCATCAAGGACCTAGGCTCATGTCAACCTAAATGCATGTCGACCTAATGGTGCTGACCAACATGCTGGTAACTCAATGACCGTATCCCCTCCTCACAGATGGTTCTTAATTGGACTCTCAAACAATAGCAATTGTTAGAAATGTGGACACCAACAAGCTGACCTTTACCACTGTTTATGGCAGTGCCCACTAATCAGACACTTTTGGGTCCAGATAAGAAACTACACAACTGAAAATCTGGTAAACTGTATGGTTCTAACACCAGAATGGGACATTTTTGGAATTCTCCCAAAGAATCTAACTATGTCCAAAGGTGTCAGGAAATGACTACTTGCCATCAGCACAGCAGCACGCAAAGTGATTAAGTGCCAAATCTTATCAAGCTCTCCTGGGGAGCTGCCGAGGAAGCTCAGGGGAAGCTCCTTAGGACAAGTTGGCCTAATGTATGGGGGCCTTAAGGTGTATAATCTATAGTTCTCAATGTACAAGGCTATGGAACCACTGTAAATAATATGTAGTAGTATATTAATAATAATAATTTAAAAAGTTGTCTTATGAGAAAATGAAAAAAATTGTGGTATTGTGCCTTTAATATGAACTGTGTCTTATATTTTAATGAGTTACTATTAATGTTTGTCCATTATGGATGTTTGAAAATGAAGTTTGCTTACAAAGTGTAAATGCATCAAGGAATGTGATCATTAGTACTACATCATCTGTCACCTATGGGTGATAATTAGTAAAGAAAGTCAATACAGATAGTACGTAACACTACTTTACCAAGCTTTAAACGTGTTGTTATGTTGTTGAACATCTATTGATGAGTTTGAAGGTGCCACAGGCTAATGAGAAGAACCAGCAACATTGACGTGATGTTTTCCTGTTTGCCATTATTAATTAGATTGAAGTGATTTCTTTGTGGACAATAAAGAATATTCTCTTGGAGTACTTCCTACACGTCTGTGTAATGGACTTGATATGAGCTATTGTATCTGAAAAGTGAAGTGCCCCCATAATAACCATCTGACACTGACTTAATTAATGTTGTTGTTTCAACACAATTTTGTACATCATTTGTTTTGTTACAGGAACTAAAAGTATTGACCTATATACTAATTAATCTGTAGGTTGTCAGCCTACTAACATTAACAAGATTCTGCAGGACATTGAACTATTCCATTTGAAATAACATTTTTGTATGATTGCATACAGACACATGAAGAACATTTTTACAAAATAAACTATAATATCATAGGTTGCCCGGAAACCCCCCTCCTCTTGGCAATTGCTTTAAATTGTGACAACAATAGCACTGGTATATAATATGAATAATATCAATAGAGCTGCCAACACATCATGCAGTGTAAGTGACAGAGCAGAGCTTCTGCACATTCCTAGTGTACCAGCTTCTTCTACCACATTTACTGTTTGTGTGAATCTGAGCCCTTAAATATCACAATGGACCAGAGAGTAGCTGGCAGACGGAAGAGACAGGAGCCGTACCATGAAGTGGGAGATTGTGCAGTAATGGTTCTATTGTTTGTGTATTTATTTATTATATGTTTAACCTTTTCCTGACCACTTCTATTATTTAAATGTTTGAAACAGCCTATACTATAGACCAGGCATTCCCAACCACGGTCCTCAAGGCACACCAACAGTGCAGGTTTTGTAGAAATGCAGGCTTGACTTAATTAGTATCTGAGGGATTCTGATTAAACCATCTGTGCTGAAGCCTGGATATCACTAAAACCTGCACTGTTGGTGTGCCTTGAGGACCGTGGTTGGGAATGCCTGCTATAGACCATCTGTACTATTAAATATTAATACTGTATTCCATACAGTATCCAGTGTATAAAAAGAACAATTTTCAGGGCTGTTACCACTCCCCCAGACTACCAGAGTGGGAGATTTTGGATTACATTTGGAAACCCCCCTCTAAAAATCCTGTGTTTGCCACTGAATATTACTATCTACAGGTGGATTTTATTTATTATTTGCTATTTTCTATCCAGGGGTGGTCAAAGTTACCTAATACCTGATATCTGTAGCACCCAGGTGCTGCTATTATGTAAAAAGGGGCCGATTCAGACCTGATCGCAGGGCTGCAACTTTTGCAGCCCTGCGATAAGTTAGCCCCTTCCCACCCCAATGGACAGCAGCCGTGCATAGGGAGGGAAATCCACTCATTGATTTCCCCCATTTACTGTACAGCACAGTGTAAGTCGAGACTTACTAGACACTGCAATGGCTGTGGGGAGATCAAGGCTGTTGATAGCGTCATCGTGCCTCCATCCAAATGGCCAGAACTTTCTGCGTTTTTTTAGGAGGCGCTCCCAGAAAACGCTGATGTGTATGACCTGTGATCACAGGCTGTCGCCGGATGTGGTACTCCAAGAATAGTCAGGGCAAAATCGGGGCCCAATTACACATATTTTCGAAGTGGCACTAACAGACATTTGACAAATTAATGTTTGTGGATCAAACCTTGCTGTTGTTTTTCATAAAGTATAAATGTGTGATTAGTGTTTAAAGTGTTTATTTGTATCTCACAATCTGGCACAGGTAAATCCCCAGTGGACACCACTGCCTGAGATCCCTATTCAGACTCTATGGATCTGAAACATGGTTGAACAGGATCATGGATTAACCTGTTTCTGGGGAAACTATAAAAGTTTAGCCCTTCTGACAATCAAAGTGGATGCTCCTACATGTTCCTGTTATCTGCTTTATAAACGGGCCTTGTTCTTTACATACTCTTCAGTTATCATGATCACAATGTCAACATTAGGCATCACTACATTTCCAACATAACAGCGTTATTGTTAGGCTGCACTTTAGTTTAGGGATAGCATTAGGGTTTGACTAGGATCAGGGATAAGGTTAGATTCTATTGTTCACATTTGCCCTGTTGACATGCATAATGTTTACATGTTCAAAACTTGAAGATATGTCAATGTCACTATTGTAAATGTTGTCAAGGCAATTGTTGACTTTAAAACCAATGTAAACATTCAAACAATGATGACCCTCATAATTTAACATAGTGAATGTTGACATTATGACTGTCTAACTCATATACCACACAGGTTTGACCAATTAGCATGTGCTGTCTCAATCCTTTAAGTGTTCCTGACCAATGGCAGAGGATCATTCTGTTCATTATCGCTGTACTGGTGACTGAGTCATTCTGCAGTTCAATTATAGAATTTAAATGAATATAAATCAGGTTTTCATTATTAATAATAGCAAAAATGAAATGTAATAACTGTTTGGGGCTCGGTAAGTCAGGGCTTGCCTCCCTAGTGCCAGTGCCTGGAAATGCCTATAAAGATCCATATGCACAGCTATATTATAAACAATAACTCTCATTTTGGCCTTTAAGAGCAATATATTTTACAATATTGTTCAGTGTGTATGCTCAAAATCATAAACGAGGTGTGCTCCCACATAGTGTTAATGACATCAACTCCCCCATCATCTGCGCTGCATGCCCTGTGTTCACTATATCTGATCATTATCATCAACAAGGCGTATGCTGCTATTCTCCAAACAAATATGAATACAGCTGCTTGGGGTTATTTTTCAGCAATGGGATATCTTGACCTGCCTGGAGACCTGGCTAACACTGGATGAGTGAGGAATCTATGAAATAGCTAGTGCTTCCTGGTGCCTTGCAGGTAAAGACTGTGTGAATTAAAGGTTCTATAAGATTACGTTAATCCTTGTACATTTGAAGGCTCAGCTTGCGATCAAAAGATACTCTTGAGTTGAAGAGATGAAAATAATCTTAGTGTCTGAGCTATTAAGAGGCCCTTAAAAAATGTTGGAGAGTGAAAATGGATCCAGGTTCCTTTCATCTACTGTATTTAGATTTTCTCTTAATTACTTACCCATCGCTGAGCAATGAAAGGGAAGATGCGGCACTGCTGAAGCCTAGAACACAAACATTAGATGTAAAACACTTCAGGCATCAAAACTATCACTTGTGATTTGTTTCAGTGCATTATGTGTGAAAATATAGAAAATATAATGTTGTAAGGGTGTGCAGTAAGACATGCCCAAGAGTTGGTGCAGTATGTGTATATTTATAGGTATTATATGGTTCTATCATGTAAGTACATTTTTACTTAAATCGTGTAGAAACAGGCATTTCCTTATGATTTCATTATCCCCAATATTTAGCAAAGGGTTAACAGAGAAGATAATACAATTATATTTTCTGATAATACCCCGCTTCTACAATATTGCACTGTAGAACGCAAACCATTGCTCTCTACAGCAATTCAATGGGAACAGTGGTTAAGGTACATGCAGTTACTGGGTAGACAATGTCTAGGAGGATAGTCAATAGGATGACCATTAATGGTAGTCAGTGACTGTTGACCATTAGTTGCCGACTTAGTGACTGTCGACCTAGACATTGTGTACCATTTTTATCAGAACCGCCAACCGCTGTCCATGAGAAGTTTTTTCCTTAATTCCAGGTAAATAAATTGAGAAAAAAAATTGTACCATTGCTGTTAAATAGAGCCAGATGCTAATTTCTAAGTAAGACATTGATTTGGGTACACCTTTTCTCATACAATCCATATCACTTGGGGCCAGATGCACTAAGCATCAAAAGTGATAAAATGGTGAATGATAAACAACCAGCCAATCAGTACCATACCCAGTATTAGGGACCCCCAGTGACACAGAGATGCCTTGACGTACGGCCTGGGGTCTTAGCCCTATATCTGCAGATATATGCAACCAAGATCTCTGTATTATCTGATTATGTATATATTTCTCACTCAGTGTGCAATTGGGATACAAAATGTTTTTTTCCTAACCAGAATTACCCCTCTCTTTTGGCACCTGAGTGACATCACAATCTGATTGAGCAGCTTGCCAACAAATGTGTTGTCTTTTTCAAACACAGTCTGTGACATACTGAAGACGGAAGGAACTGATTGGTTGGTTGTTTATCACTCTCCATTTTATCACTTTTGAAGCTTAGTGCATCTGGCCCTATATCCTGTCATGTTGCCTGTGTCTGTTGTGTTTGTGCCACCTTCCCCTGCACAATGTGATGTTTGTATTGTATTGTACTGCAGAGAGAGAAGCAAGCCAAAAGTGGCCAACGACAAAGAGTAGAGATAGAGACTGTAGACAGGTTCAAAAAAGCGAGACATAAGCTGACAGAAGACAGTTAATAAGAGAGCATAGCTTATGCAAAGGTTCCCGGCACCCCAGGCAAGACTTCATCTTACTGCTCCCACCATCGACACACCAATGCTTTCCAGAACCTCAGGTGAAAGTGTGGAGGTGGCGGATTAGATGTTCAACACCTGCCATTTGCATTAAATTCGACAAGCAGCATGCCTCTCTCAGAGTCATCCTTAACTTTGTTAAAGTCAGACTCAGGAGCGCACCTCAGATTATGGAGCCCCTAGGCAGTTGCCTTATTCAAAATTAAAGAATGATAAAAAAAAATTACCATTCATTAGTAACCACACAATTATAACTGCTATGCAGTAATCATTGTCACAGTAATATATATTACTAGCTATTGTGCCTCTTAATTAGGTTTTGAATGACCAGAGGTACAGTAACTTGGGCATCCAGAGGCTTTTCCAGTGATTTTGGTTGTGGTTCTAAAAATAACAGCTTAATTAATTTGACAACTTGTATTCCAAATTAAAAAAATTGACAAATCACTGTTTGATAAATCCCCTCCTCTTGGCTTGCAAATTAAACTTGTTGCATTAACCCCTTCATGACAGAGCCAGTTTTTGCCTTCCTGACAGAGCCCTTTTTTTCAAATCTGGCATGTATCACTTAAGTGGGAAAAACTTTTTTTTGCTTTTACTTATCCCAGTGATTTTGAGATTGTTTTCTCGTGACACATTGTACTTCAAGTTAGTGGTAAATTTTCGTCGATACAGTCTGTGTTTTTTTGTGAAAAATACCAAAATGTCGTAAAAAAATGGAAAATTTTGCGATTTGCAAAATGTTAAATTTTCTGCTTGTGAGACAAATAATCTTACCACTCAAAATAGTGAATAACTAACATAGACCATATGTCTACTTTATGTTGCCATCATTATTTCAACCTCATTTTCATTTTTTTGGACACTAGGAGGCTTAAAATATGAATAGCAAATTCTCAAATTTTCAAGAAAATTTCAAACTCTGATTTTTTTAGGGACCAGGTCAGTTATGATGTGACTTTGAGTGACTTGTATGTGCGACACCCCCATAAATGATGCCATTTCAAAAACTGCACCCCTCACAGTATTCAAAACAGCATTTTGGAAGTTTGTTAACCCTTTAGGTGTTTCACAGGAATTAAAACAAAGTGTAGGTGAAATTTCAAAATTTCATTTTTTTTGCAGATTTGCAATTTTAATACATTTTTCTAAGGAACACAGTAGATTTTACTAGAGAAATGTGACTAAAAATTGATTCCCCCAATTCTTTGGTTTTCATAAATATCCTATATGTGACCCTAGTGTGCACGGTGACCAAACCACAGGCTTCATAATAGAAGGAGCACCTACTTGATTTTGGAGCCTCCTTTTTATGAGATTATTTTTTAGGCACCATGTAGGTTTCTAGGCACCATAAGATGCTAAAAGTTAGGTACCCCCCCCCCACAAGTGACCCCATTTTGCAAACTACACCCTTCAGGGAATTCATCTAGGGGTATAGTGTACATTTCAAACCCCCAGGGGTTTCACCAATTGTGGTACAACTGGGCAGTGAAAATGAAAAAAATTAATTTTTCATTTTCACAGCTCAGTTGTATCAAAATTGGTGAAACCCCGGGGGGTTTGAAATGTACACTATACCCCTTGATGAATTCCCTGAAGGGTGTAGTTTGCAAAATGGGGTCGCTTGTGGGGGGGTTCCACTGTATGGGTGTTTCGGGGGTCATTCAACCAGAATCTGTGCTGCAAAATCCAAAAATCACTCCTTCCCTTCTGAGTCCTGCCATGCACCCAACTGGTATTTTTTGGTCACACATGAGGCATTGCCGTACTCGGGAGAAATTGGGGCACAGATTTTGGGGTGCTTTGTCTCCTTCATTCCTTGTGAAAATGAAAAATTTTGAGCCAGATCTGCATTTTTGTGTAAAAAAAATTAATTTTTTACAGAAAAATGCAGTTCTGGCTCAAAATTTTTTATTTTCACAAGGAATGAAGGAGACAAAGCACCCCAAAATCTGTGCCCCAATTTCTCCCGAGTACGGCAATGCCTCACGTGTGACCAAAAAATACCAGTTGGGTGCATGGCAGGACTCAGAAGGGAAGGAGTGATTTTTGGTGGTGGAATGAATGGTGGGTGCTATGTCGCATTAGCAAGACCCCCGAAGCACCAATACAGTGGAACCACCCCACAAGTGACCCCATTTTAGTCACCAGCTTTGGGAGGGGGGCTGGCGCTGCGGCTGGCGGGGGGGTGGGAGGGGTGCTGGTGCTGCGGCAGCCGGGTGGGTGGGAGGGAGGGGGGCTGCCGGGTGGGAGGGGGGGGGGCTGGCGATCGGGGGTAATCGGTGCGGTATATACACACACACACACACACATATATATATATATGTGTGTATATATATATATATATATATATATACAAATATATATACACACACATATATATATATATATATATATGTGTGTGTATATATATATATATATATATATATATATATATATTTTTTTTTTTTCAGTGCATACTGTACATTTAATTTTTAACTTTTTCTGCAGCTTGATGCTGCTGCTGCTGCTGCTGCGGGGGGGAGGGGGGAGGAGGGCAGCGCTGCGTGCGCTCCAGACGCTCCGGGGGAGCCGGGGGAGCTGCTGCTGCTGCCAGGTGAGTGCCCGGCGGGTTCGAGGGGGGGCTGCACATCGGTGGTGATCGGTGCTGTACTTGACAGCACCGATCACCAGTGAATCCCTGTGTTACCGAGCGGCTTAGCCGCCGGTAACACAGGAAACGCTGTGAATGGCTGTTCAGATTTGAACAGCCAATCACAGCGATCGCCGACCGGGGGGGGCACCCCTGCCCCCCCTGGGCGGCGAGGGGGGATGTCTGCTGTCAGGGACAGCAGACATCACCTAACTGTCACTGCGTCTCTAGACGCAGTGACAGTTAGAAGTCATGACGTATATATACGTCATGTGTCGGGAAGTACTTCCCGACCATGACGTATATATACGTCAAATGTCGTGAAGGGGTTAAGATTTAAAAAGAAATGCTTTCTGATGTGAGCAGATAAGGCCTTTCTGGTATGTTTTTAGTAATACAGATATAAGTTATAGGGCAGTATTCAATGTGAAATTTCGCCGTGTGCAGCGAATCCTGTTTAGGATTCGCTGCACACTCGCTGTGTTCCGGAGGGCTGGCTGCCACTCGCTCTCTCCGTATTCAATGTCGGAGGGGCGAGTTGCCCCTCGTGGCGAATCTTAACCCCAGCAGCAGAGGAGCATCCGCGGCAGGGAGCCGTGGGACGGTGGCAGGCAGGGAGATTGAAGTCTCCCTTCCTGCCCCAGAACGTATGTGGGGGGGGGAGGTGGGCTCCCCGGGACCCAGGCAGCACAAGCTGCCCCCCCCCCCCCCCGAGCCAGCCGGGACCGGGTATATTCACTGCTCCTGATCGTGCATATGTAATGATCGGGTGCAGTAAATATATGAATATCTAATGAGCGGCTCGGCTCCCCGCCCCCTGCTGGCTGCTCTGTGTAGAAAAAAATATATGTATATTTTTTTAAATTAAAATATATATTCATGTGCTATAAGCACATGAATAAAAATAGCATGCCCCTTCACAGAATAAAATTCCTGATTTTTTTACACCAAAATTAAAACAAAAAAACTTTTATTTTAATAGTTCACATTCCACTTCTCCATGAAAAGATGGAGGATTGCTACACTGAGAGACACGGCGAAAATCACTTAGAAAGACGGCGAGATGTGCACATTGAATAGGGTTGCTCGCTTTTTGAGAGCAAAAATCTCCGTCCAACCCGAGAAAAGCACAAACTCGCCATAAAACACGGCAAATTTTTCTCATTGAATACTGCCCATAGACTCATATCAGTTTTTTTATATAGTCTATTAGAGGGTGCGACAAAAAAACACATTTTTTTTATAAGGGCATAATAAAAAAAATCCCTTTGCATTTATTAGATTTATTACTAGTAAAAAGACAAAGAAAACAAATGTGGATTAAAAATCTGTGTCCAAACATACAGTAACAGCTATATATAACACCATATAAAACAATCTTTTATTGTCCATTATCGATTCCAACCACATTTAATCGATTTCCACAATAGTTTAACAGATTTAAATTGCCTCAAGTTTCATTACACAATGTTGAGAGCATTGTTCATGCTTTCATTTATTTGTACTGTAAGTTATTCTATGTTGAAAGCGTCAGTTAAACAGAGGACGTCTTCAAATGTTTATATTAGCAACTTAGCGAGATACAACAGAAGTCCTTTAGGCAGAACAAGGGTTGAGCAGATCTCTGTTTCTATTAGATAAGGGCTACTACACCCAAAGGCCTTTCTTATTATGTTTAATTTTCCATTTCATAATTCCAACTCTAGTACTCCAGAGGTGTCTAGTTAACCATGTCCTCAGGTCCTGCAGAGAGAGGGTGCAGCTGGAAAAAGAAGTGTTTCTGGCTCAGGCTGATTATGTGACCTGTCCAGAAAAGACTCACGGGACCTTTGCTGTTCTGCAAATTAGAGTGGTCCTGGTCTGAAGGTCAATAGCCATCCTTCAGTAATCACCTCAACCATCCATGCCCAGAGCCCTGGAGGTATTGTTTGATAGGATAAATATTTCTTTGGATGCCAAAATTTTTTACAACAGTATTAAATCTAAATCAGAGAGCAAATATGCAAACTGCCCAGTGTGATGTATCTTGTCTGTTGAAAAGCCAGTATCTGAACCGCTGAAATTTCGAGTAGATCAAGGAATGTTTACAAAAAATAAACGATTAGTGATAAGATAATTCTTGAAATATATAAAATGTGTTAAAATGGTCCAGTGTATTGAAAAGTGTTTGTGATTATGAAATCTAAAAAAAAGTACACAACCGTTTTATATTTTATACATTTAGATTTATTCTTCATTAACTCATTTTCATAAGGAAGTACCCTTAGTTTCTATTTTTCAGTTTAAAGACAAACACTACGGGTGAGATTTAATAGGATCGCACCTTATCAATCGCACCTTATCGCATTTTTCAAAATCGCATTTGTTTGAAGAATTCACCTATTTAATAAGATGGGAATTCGCAGCAAAAAAAATGTATATAGTGCGATTTTTAGTCATGAAAATGTGCAAATTTTAGTCATGAAAATGTGCGAATTTGTGGACATGTGGGGGAAATGTAATAGGATGAGAGATTCAGAAAGTGAGAGATATGGTAAGAAATCTCCAGGTTTTTTAAAGTGGCAGTTTCATTTTGCAGTGTAAATAATTGCCGCTTTAAAAAACCTGGAGAGTTCTTACCAAATCTCTCACTTTCTGAATCTCTCATCCTATTAAATTTCACCTGGTGTGT
The DNA here is from genome assembly GCF_055691185.1 of Crinia signifera. Classification (NCBI taxonomy): domain Eukaryota; kingdom Metazoa; phylum Chordata; class Amphibia; order Anura; family Myobatrachidae; genus Crinia; species Crinia signifera. The sequence goes on from NC_139220.1 coordinate 226,188,600, forward strand.
TTTATTTTTTCTTAAATGAAAAATGAAAAAGTCCTGGTTCCAAAAATACGGGGGACAAAAAGTGTAGGGGTTTCTGAAACCAGCCCTGCAAATTTAATAAAAAGAATGTAAAAAAAAAACACACACACAGAAAAGTATAACTTTATTACACACACAACCACACACCTCACTGTTACACCAACATACTTACCAATCCAGGGTCCAGCGCTGGTCTCTGTGTCGCAGAAACAGCTCACCCAGCACTGACAGCGGGCTGAGCCGGCTTTCTCCTGTGCAGCTAACACCTTCAGTAGCACTGTCTCATTGCTACAGAGGCTGATAGCGTGATTGGCCGATGCGTCTCCATGGAGACGCAAAGCTCAGCCCTGATTGGCTGAGCTATGCGTCTCAATGGAGACGCATAAGCCAAAGATGCTATCAGCCTCTGTAGCACTGGGACAGGTGTTAGCTGCGCAGGAGAAAGCCGACTCACCCCTCTGTCAGTGCGGGTTGAGCTGGCTCTGCAGCACAGAGACCAGCGCTGGACCCTGGATTGGTAAGTATGTTGGTGTAAAAGTGAGGTGTGTGGTTGTGTGTGTTCTACAGTTATACTTTTCTGTGTGTGTGTGTGTTTTTTTTAACATTCTTTTTACAGGTGGACTACAAGTCCCAGCGGGCCCATTAATGCCCCGCATGCTAGGACTTGTGGTTATCCAAGATCCAGCACGCGGGGGAGGTTTGCTGGCACTTGTAGTTCACCTGCATAAAGCAATGTTAGGAATGTGTGATTTAACCCTATCAGGCCGGCCAGAGGCGTAGGGAGGGCGGAGCCACCGGAGCTCCTGCTCCGGGCGCCGATTGGTTGGCTGGCGCCGCCGGCCCGCCCCCCCCTCCGCAAATGGTCCCTGACTCCCTGCTACTAGTGTGGCGGGCAGCGCCGGCGGCTGCCCTGCCCGGCGCCTGCCTCCCCTCCTGCCCAGGCTGCTCGCCCGGTCCCCGCCGCCAAGCGTCACGGGCGGTGAGGCCGGGCGGCGGGCTAACAGTCACCACGGCTGCCTGTGAATTGCTGCTGCTGCTGCTGCTCGGTCTGGCTTCCGGGCAGCGCAGGCAGCCAGCGTATCAGCACTAGTGTGTGTGTGACAACAATGTCACACTCCTCCCAGCGACTCTGACCCCCTCCCTCCTCCCTGGCTACAGCAGCGCGTCATCACCAGCCTTCCCAAGCGCTGGCTGTAGCCTGGAGGAGAAGGTGTGTTGCTGGCTGCTGCCCGTGCGATATTCAATTATTCAAGGTGGATAGATTTTTTTTTTTTACAGCTAAACGGGGGGGGGGGGGTGGTGGTGGTGTGGGTGGGGTGGGTTAGTGAATCTCTGGCTTCTGCTGCTGCCCTGGCCTGCTGTGCTGTATATATCTTTATTTCTGCTGTATATATATTTATCTATCTTTATTAATTTATCTTTATTTACAGCTGTCAGCATGTTATATATAGTGCAGCAGCTTCCTTTACAGTGTCTTAGCGCAGCAGATTCCGTTACAGTGTCTTATATAGCGCAGCAGATTCCATTACAGCGTCTTATACAGCGCAGCAGATTCCGTTAGAGTATCTTATATAGTGCAGCAGATTCCGTTACAGCGTCTTATATAGCGCAGCAGGTACCGTTACAGTGTCTTATATAGTGCAGCAGATTCCGTTACAGCGTCTTATACAGCGCAGCAGATTCCATTACAGCGTCTTATACAGCGCAGCAGATTCCGTTACAGCGTCTTATATAGCGCAGCAGATTCCGTTACAGCGTCTTATATAGCGCAGCAGATTCCGTTACAGCGTCTTATATAGCGCAGCAGATTCCGTTACAGCGTCTTATATAGCGCAGCAGATTCCGTTACAGCGTCTTATATAGCGCAGCAGATTCCGTTACAGCGTCTTATATAGCGCAGCAGATTCCGTTACAGCGTCTTATATAGCGCAGCAGACTCCGTTACAGCGTCTTATACAGCGCAGCAGATTCCGTTACAGCGTCTTATATAGCGCAGCAGATTCCGTTACAGCGTCTTATATAGCGCAGCAGATTCCGTTACAGCGTCTTATATAGCGCAGCAGATTCCGTTACAGCGTCTTATATAGCGCAGCAGACTCCGTTACAGTGTCTTATACAGCGCAGCAGATTCCGTTACAGTGTCTTATACAGCGCAGCAGATTCCGTTACAGTGTCTTATACAGCGCAGCAGATTCCGTTACAGTGTCTTATACAGCGCAGCAGATTCCGTTACAGCGTCTTATATAGCGCAGCAGATTCTATTACAGTGTCTTATATAGCGTAGCAGATTCCGTTACAGTGTCTTATATAGCGCAGCAGATTCCGTTACAGTCTGTCTTATATAGCGCAGCAGATTCCGTTACAGGGTCTTATATAGTGTCTTATTTTTTTAGTTTTTTTCTTTTCAAATGTAACATGCAAACACATGTTAGCCACACCCCTAATTCATTACCGGGGTAGGGGGGGGGCGCGAAATATGCCCTTGCTCCGGGCACCATGGCACCTAGCTACACCGCTGAGGCCGGCGTCCACTGGCCATGGACACCAGTGACAGCCCCGGGCTTCAGCCCTGGACATGTGAAGCCTGGGGAGGACCCCTTTTTTGGGGGGGTCCTCACTCCTCCAGGTACCCCGTCCAAGGCTGACTCATGTTTCGGCCGGGGGACCTTATGTAAAACGTGTCCCCCCTGCTGTGGCATGACACCGCGGGCTGTTGGAGCCCGGTGCTGGTTTTAAAATACGGGGGAACCCCAGATTTTTGGCCCCTGTATTTTTGGAACCAGGACCGGTCCAAGAGTCCGGGGCTGGTTTCAGAAATACGGGGGACCCCTATGCTGTTTGTCCTCATATTTTAGGAACCAGGTCCGGCTGAAAGAGCCCGGGCTGGTTATGCTCAGGAGGGGGGATCTCACACCATTTTTTTTAAACACAAATTCTCACATTTTCATGCCTAAAAATCGCACATAGGTGTCTAGGTCGACATGGGACTAGGTTGACATGAGTTAGGTTGACAGGTCTCGAGGTCGATATGGGTTTTTTCACTGTTTTTGAGCAGACATGTGCCGACAGGCGGTATTTCATGCCCTACCATCCACTAGGGCATGGTGGGAGAATAAAATAGTGTGCCGAGCGCAGAGAGGCACCGTGTCTAAAGCATCACGAGCATAGCGAGGGGCTGCGGTTGACTTACAACTGTGTCCATTTCGACATTTGGGTAAAAAAAAAACAGTGAAAAAACCCATGTCGACCTCGTGGCCTGTTGACCTAATGCATTTGTCGACCTAAAACCATGTCGACCTTGTCCCATGTCGACCTAGACACCTGTCGACCTTCAACCATGCGAACCTAGAACCCTGTCGACCTTGCTGACTGTCAACCCAATGGTGTTGACCTAGTGACTGTCGACCTAAGTGTGTCCCAACGGTGTCGACCTAGTGACTGTCGACCTAAGTGTGGTTGACAATACGATCCACACCCTCCAGTGCAGCTGGCCTCTTTGACCTCAGTGGCCATTTTTGTTTTCAGTTGCCTCTTAATGTCATTAAATCTCTTTTTGACATTCCTGACTGTTCGTTTGTGGCTGCTGACTGCGTTCACGGCCCAGGTAATAGAGTCCCACATGGCCCTCTTCCGCTACGCAGTGGTCCAGTTGTTATGTTTCCCCAGCAGCCGGTCATAGACAGGGACTATAGCACGGACAATTGTGGCATTCTCCTCATATGAAAAAGGAATTAACTAATAGCCTAGTGGCTTATAGTTATAGGGCGCCTACTGGGGTGGTTTGTCAAGCTGCTCCTAGTGAGGGGTGTCAATCCCCTGGTGAAATTACAATAGAAAAAAGGGGGGTGGGTGGAGCGCTAAGAGCAATAATTGGTTTTACAATCAGTTTCTATCAACATGAAAAATTTATTTCTAAAAAAAAATCCTCAATCAGTGTGCAATTGCACTGGGTAGGTATACAATCAATGCATTGATAGCATAATATATTGCACAAAATGTATAATATTACAATACATAAAAAATATACATTATAGTATGAAAAATAAAAAATTGTGAAAAATGGGTCTGATACTTATGGTCTGGAGTCCCGTTTCACCCAAGGGTGGGAGACGATGGTATTTGAACAATCCTGGGGTCAATCCTTGTATAGCTGAAAGGGGATAGGGTCCATTTAACCTTGCTGGATTCTTTTTTCACGCTGGAGGATGATGTTAGAGCCCCTGTTGGAGTGCGGGGAGTCCTCAACAATGGTGCGGAATTTGTAATCCTTATTGTGCAGGTGGTGGTTCCCAGATCGATATTGCAGCTGTTTGACCCAGGTGTTGCAAAGTGGGGGAAATCGGTCTCCAATATTGAGATAGTGAGAGGTGGTGGGAGTCAGACCAAAGATGCCCAATTAAAATCAGCAGGTGCTCCCTGACATGTTTCGCCGTCCAACTGACAGCTTTTTCAAAATTCTCATCATATGAGAACCGCACCTTACGGCCACTTTGGGTGTGGACACTTTCTGCCTCCTCCACCTCCTAAGCAGCCATGTCCCCCTCCTCCTCCAGGGCAGTCTCACCCTCCTCACCTCCATCCTTATCCACCTCAGGTTAGTCAGCATCAGAAATGTGGGCATCTTGCTGCTCCTCCTCGGACTGTGTGCTGAACAGGTCCTGTGTGAGTGGATGGGATGGGGATGCAAGAGGGTCCTCCACCTCCTCCTGCTGGGCCTGCTCCTCCATGGTCTGGGCTGGGCCAGGCCTTGCTGTGGCCATGCTGGCTGCCACACTGCTGCCTCTCCCTCTCACAGTGCTGCCTCTCAGTGTGCCACTGCTGCCTCTCCCCCTGGCTCCTCTGGTGCTGCTGCTGCCTGTGACTGTGCCACTGCTCCCTCTGCCACCTGCACTCACTGCCACTCCTCTCCCAGACATCGCTCCTCTCCTCTCCATGCTCCTTACTACCTTTCAAAATGGCACCTGTGCCCCTTTATATATGGGACGTGATGCATAATGTAGGGGACTTAGGCAGGGTTGAAATTCACATTCCAGTTGGTCCTAAACGCGCACATGACCGGCGGGGGAAATCACACATTTATGTGTCATAATATTGCATCTCATCGCATCTCTTCGCACTGTTTCGCACGTTTTTGGCGCATTTTTGCATCTCATTAAATAATCGGTTTTGAAGGAAAAAATGTGAATTTAAAAAGTGCAATGCGATATAGTGCGATTTGAAAATGTTACTAAAAATCGCATCCCATTAAATTTCACCCCATATGTCTCCTCTTGCCATAATCATCAAACCTGCTCATCTGGTTATCTACTCATCTGCTAATCTTTCTCTCTTTTACTGGAGACAAAGTTTTTACACTCTTCTCATTTTTCACCAATATCTTTGACACGGTTACCTCCCAATGTCATGGTCCGCTTAGGCTGCCGGGTCCACCATGACTCACCACCATGAATCTCCTCTCTGCTTCCATCTCAGGGGCATCTGACATCCTCTGGCGGGTCTGTTGGCTTCTGTTCTCAGGCAGCTGCTCTCCAGTTGGTCTGGCGATCCCTGTCGCTGGGTCCTGGTATGGGCACGCCATCTTGGATGGGGTCACTTCCAGGTCTGATTGCATGCATTTACAACCTCTCCAGAGGTCACTAACCTATGGCAGTCTCGCCAGGGGGTTAAAGCCACAGCATCCTCTCCCCAGACACTGGTGCTACTTACTAGTTTCCTAGTAAAGCTGCAGTACTCAGCTTTAGGTGCTCTGGTTTGGTCCAGTTGGTTCTTATCTCACAGTCCGGTCCACAGTCCTCTACCATCTGCTGTGGTCCTGTGTAACATCCGGTACTCCTGCTGCCAGTTATCTATGAACGTCTGTTCCCTGCGGACTTCCTGCACTAGTTGGAGTTTATCCTGTTACTTTCTTTTTGCATTATCTGCTGAAAAGGCCATCCTAAGTTGCCGTTTAGGTTTTCTTTAATTATCCTTTTGGTGTTTTGTTTCAAGCCAAGAAGGAAGCATCCAGTTTGTTTCTGTTGCATTCAAGTGAATACGATCCAGGTCAGGGAACTCTTCAGTTTGACCGTTCGGTCTTCTAAGTGACTTGCTGGTTCAGTCATCAAGGTTGCTTGTGTTCATCACCATCTGCCTCACATCCGGGATCTTGGGGATACTCGGAGGGCTGTGACTTTTTGGGAGGACACAGCCAAGTCCAAACTCCCTTGCGGGAGTTCCTGGTGAACACTGCTGTCCAGTTAGAATCCGCGCCTCAGGAATTCAGCCAACTTCCCAGAGGTTCCCACATATGTGAGGAGTTCAGCCAACTTCCCAGAGGTTCCCACATATGTGATAGCTGTTCTGGCACAGGTTGACTGGGTAGAGTAAGTGTAGCTGGTCATATATATTGTATGACCAGCTACACTTACTCTACCCAGTCAACCTGTGCCAGAACAGCTATCCGAGGTGGATCCACAAAAACCCATTGTGACACCAAAATTCTTAACACACCGCAATGCTTGCCTTGAGGAAGCTTTCCTTTTCAGCCTGTCCATTATCACTATCCCTTCCATCTTAAAATATGCACTAATTCCTCTTTTCTGTAAGCAACCAGATTGTGAATCTGGGGGAAATTTACCAATATGAAAAACCTAGTTTTTCGTATTGGTATTTTCCCTACGGTTGCATACGACTGTTTAAGTCGTATGCAAACTCGTGTTCCGGAGGATCAGTTACAAAGCAGTCAGATACGACTGCTTTGTAACCCTCCGATGGTGTAACCATCCGTATTAGCGGCCGTATATACGGCCGCTAATACGAATTATTTCTAGCAGTCTGCACGGATCAGTCAGATCCGTGCAGGCTGCAGTGTGTAAAAAAAAAATAGAAAAATAAATAAATGAAAAAAAAAAAACGGCGTGGGGTCCCCCCCACAGCCGAAACCAGCACCAGGCTGAAGGAGCCGGGGCCGGTAATTAAAAATCAGGGAACCCGACAAATAGGGGTTCCCCGATTTTTAACAACCAGCCCCAGGCTCCAGGTGCGGGGCTGGTTCCCAAAATACGGGGGACAAAATGACTAGGGGTCCCCCGTATTTTAAGAACCAGCCCCAGGCAAAACCAGCCAGCAGGGTAATGTCACAGCCGGGGGACACTTATAATATAAGGTCCCGCGGCCAAAACATTAACCCTACCGACCAGTCAGCCTGGCCACGGGTCCTGGGGGATTGGGGACCCCCCCAATGAAGGGGTCCCCCCCCTCCAGGACTTACCTGACCAGGCTGAAGCCTTGTGCTGTCCTCGATGCCCCTGGGCGGTGGGCATCGAGCTGATAAATGGTGTAAAAAAATAGATAAACTATTGTTTTTTACTGTGGCACTACAAGTGCCAGCAAGCCTCCCCAGCAAGCTGGGACTTGGAGAACCACAAGTCCCAGCCTGCTGGGCATTAAAGGGCCCGCTGGCACTTGTAGTTCCACAGTTAAAAAAATAGTGCACAAAACACACTGACACACATTTAAAATAAAACTTTAATACACACATTACACACATACTAATACTTACCTATCTTCTTCCCGTAGGTAGCCCTGGTCCTGATGTCCTCCGGTCCTGTGTCGGCGTTCCTCTTCATGTCGACGTCCTTCTTGAAGTCGACGTCCCTGTCGGCGATGGCGTCCGGTGTCCGGGTCCGACGAAATCCATGGAGGAAGCTGTGGAAGGAAACCATACTCACCTGTCCCAGCGCGACGTAGTCCAGGTAAGGGTCTTGGCAAAAAAACAAACCGACACCCGAAACCAGCCGGACAGAGGGAGCCGCACGGTGTTTGTTTACATCGTGCGGCTCCGCCTCCCGAATGCCGCTATTGGCCGCCTTGCGGCCTAGCGGCCAATCAGGAGCCGCAAGGCGGCCAATAGCGGCATTCGGGAGGCGGAGCCGCACGATGTAAACACCGTGCGGCTCTCTGTCCGGCTGGATTTGGGGTGTCGGTTTGTTTTTTTGCAAAGACGCCATCGCCGACAGGGACGTCGACTTCAAGAAGGACGTCGACATGAAGAGGAACGCCGACACAGGACCGGAGGACATCAGGACCAGGGCTACCTACGGGAAGAAGATAGGTAAGTATTAGTATGTGTGTAATGTGTGTATTAAAGTTTTATTTTAAATGTGTGTCAGTGTGTTTTGTGCACTATTTTTTTAACTGTGGAACTACAAGTGCCAGCGGGCCCTTTAATGCCCAGCAGGCTGGGACTTGTGGTTCTCCAAGTCCCAGCTTGCTGGGGAGGCTTGCTGGTACTTGTAGTGCCACAGTAAAAAACAATAGTTTATCTATTTTTTTACACCATTTATCAGCTCGATGCCCACCGCCCAGGGGCATCGAGGACAGCACCAGGCTTCAGCCTGGTCAGGTAAGTCCTGGAGGGGGGAGACCCCTTCATTGGGGGGGTCCCCACTCCCCCAGGGCCCCTGGCCAGGCTGACTGGTCGGTAGGGTTTATGTTTTGGCCGCGGGACCTTATATTATAAGTGTCCCCCGGCTGTGACATTACCCTGCTGGTTGGTTTTGCCTGGGGCTGGTTCTTAAAATACGGGGAACCCCTAGTCATTTTGTCCCCCGTATTTTGGGAACCAGCCCCGGACCTGGAGCCTGGGGCTGGTTGTTAAAAATCGGCGAACCCCTATTTGTCGGGTTCCCTGATTTTTAATTACCGGCCCCGGCTCCTTCAGCCTGGTGCTGGTTTCGGCTGTGGGGGGGACCCCACGCCGTTTTTTTTTTTAATATTTAATTTTTTTTCTATATTTTTACACTGCAGCCTGCACGGATCTGACTGATCCGTGCAGGCTAAAACGCAAATAGAACAGGAAAATGGTGTTCTATTTTCCTGTCGTATTTGCGTGGGTGTTTTACACCACTAAGCAGCCGTATTATCAGTACGGCTGCTTAGTACATCAGGAACCACCATTCTTTTGAATGGTGATTTCTGTCGTATCCTATCGATGGTGTAGGGCATTAGTATTTGTAACTACAAATACGAATGTCCCATCTTTAGGACTACGAATTGTTGTATTTTTGGGATTGTAAATCCCGAAAATACAAATTCGTAAAAAAAAAGGTGTATTTCTCCCTACGAATACACCTTTTTTCTACGAATCCATTTTGGTAAATGTCCCCCTCTATCTCTTCCTCTGTTTTGCTTCAAAACTACTTGAGCAGTATGAGTACATTTACTGTACCTAAGTTTTTCTCCACACTCTCTATTGTCAACACTCATCAAACAAGTTTTCAACCTTTACACTCCATCAAGACTACCTTCATTAATGTAACCAATCATCTTTTCATGGCTAAGTTTTAGGCTCATTTCACCCTGAACATCTTGACCTCTGCTTCAATGCAGTGGACCACCATCTTCTCCTTAACTCCCTCTATTCCCCTTTAAATCCACAAAACTGTTCTTTCATATTGTCACAATTGGAGGACTGAGAGGGTTCATGTGGTGCTCAGGAACCACTCTAGGACTAGCAGAGGTAGGGTTAAATCAAGCTGGTTTAATTATGGATGGTTTCATAAAGGATACACAAATAAGATAGCGTCTCTTAGTGGACCAAACAGAACTCAAATACTTCTTTGAGCTGGAGAGGATTAAACTAAAAAGTTTTTAACGAAATGTCCTTAACACAGGATCACGCCCTTGCGTATAAATGAGGAGAAAGTCTCTGATGAGCTGTGGGGAAGATGACGGAAGATTGATGCTGAAAAGGAATGTACTTGCAGATGGATGGACTGGATTACTGTAATTAAGTGTAAGTGGTGGAGGTACTGAGGCGTCCAAACTTGAGAAACTGAAAGACGTGATGTCTGACTGGAAATTATGAAGCTGCAAAGAGTTGATGGGAATGGAACAGGAGTCTGATTGGCCCAGAAAGCTGGATGGTGCTGGACAATCGGAGGGTACTGGCGTGGCACCCAGCGAGTGGGCAGGCCGGACCGAGCAAGCTGACAGTTCAGGACTGGAGAGGCTGTGACTATCTATGATTGGAAGATCCCAGGACCAGCAGGAACCACCAGGAAAGGAAGCAGGAATGAGCCATAGTAAGCCAGGAGTCTCCAGCTGTGGCTAGCTAGGAAGACTTTTTGCACTGACGTTGGTTTGCACTAGACAGCCTCCCTAAATCCCTAGAGAGCAGCTGACCAGCCCAGAAGGACAGAAACTGACCTGGCTGGCCCAATGAGAATTTTGCCCACATCCAAGATGGCGCTGCCCGCCTGCCACCCGTGACCCGCTGCACAGCAGGAGAGCCAGCGGCGGGCACAGAGGGGTGAGCAGTGGACCCGCCGTGCGCCATGCCGGCTGCTCCTGACACATATCTCTGATCTTGTCACAAGTTAGCCATCCTTTCAGTTAATTTGATGTGCCTCTATCCTATGTTTCTCCTCCTCGCTAATAGCCACCTCTCACACCCTCAAAGAGTCTCCAATGCTGCACTAAACTCATGGAACTCCCTATGGCATCGTCAACAAACTTTTAAGCCCTCTATAACAACATACCTCTTCATTAAAACCTTGCTGCCTGTGCATATTTTACCGGCTACAGTACATTAAATAGTATTGTTTTAGAATTGACTTTTTCTTTTAGACAATAAGCTTTCATGTCTCTACCCCTTCATCAATCTCCTATGAACTTTTGTATGATTTGTAACTCTAACTGCCCACCATTGTAGAGATGTGTGACACTTTCTAAATAAAAATAATGTGATTATGATGATCACACATCGAACTTAAATTGATATTGCTAATTTTTGCAGCCCAAGAAAATGGACACGATGATACATAGCTCAATACTTGTCTCAGATAAATTGAACTTAATGCAATTCTGGGAAGCCACGTAATCACTTTCTAAAACACTGAACAGGAAACACTGCTAGGACAGGAAATGATATTAATAGATCAGTGTCATGATTAGACCTCGACAAGGATAATTATGAAAATAATATGCTAATGTTGTCCTGATTTATCTTAATGCCTGAACTTTTTTTTTAATCAAAATGATTTCCAGCAAACCGCACAGTGTAAGCAAACACAATGTTAATGTGCTTTAATGAATGAAAAGTACATTCAGTGAAATGCTTATGCCCTGTTCCTTGATTATTTAATGTTAGATGCTGCATTATCTCAGAAGAACAATAAACTTTTTTTATGACTCAGGTATATGTTCCAAGGACCTTAATATCTGGGCTAAAATATCTGTGTCATCCCTATTTATTTATTTCTTAAAAGAAACAGAATGAATCATTGATTCATATTATACATGCTCATGTAATCTGTATTTCAGTACAGAACTAGTGCTGGGTCTACCCTATGCGCATGAGTGACCTAAAGTCAAGTGTGCGCACAGTTTCAAGTCACTCACTACGAACATGATGGAGGACCTGATGGAGGACCTGTTCCGGGTGCCCTTTAAGCATGTGGGACTTGACGTCATGTATGCGCTGGTCACTCACTACAGAGGCAGCGGATGGATCATCTTGGATCCCCCTTCACAGCCTCAGACCTCCTTCCCATAGGAAGCAGCAGGGCTGTCGGCATTAGCACTATCTGGATATGCTGTAGATTCTAGGCAGCCCATTCGGACCCTTAATGATGTTGGGATCTGTTACTTAGAACATGTGGAAATGAAAATTTCCGCATGTGTAGCATCCCCATTAGTGATGTGGAATAGGCCCATATGTATGTATATGAAATAGAGCAAAATAAATTATTTTTATCGTTAAATGTTCTTCCAAAAAATTCAATGCTTGCTTGTTTAAGTTTTGGTTGTGTTACAGGACAGATTAACCCCCACAGTTCAGAGACCATCAAATATAAAGTAAAGAACATCAACATCATCTCTTGACATCTGAGGATATTGCATTCAGCAAGCTTTCAGTTTTAAGGTTCAAATATATGAGGTCGCTTGAACTGAAAGGCACTATGTCAGAAATGATTATGTTCGTTTTTGGATAACATCTTTCATTCTTGAGAGCAAATTTATCATTTTTGTCAAAACAGCCTCAATACACAAATCCATTTTGCCAAGGGCCTAAAGTTAGGTGGGCAAGGATTTATCAGTCTTGCACATGTTACAACTCTAACATTGTGCCTTTCCCAGGACTCTAATCCATACATTAGAGCTAGACAGAATTTTAGATTTGTAGCACAAGCGTATCGCGCTGCATTACTGCCAAATGCTGTGTTGAAATATGAGATTATTATAGCGGAAAGGTGAGCAGGTGATTAATCCCGATTCGATTTTGACTACATAGTCAAAATCGAATGTCAAATTGTACCGTGTGTACACAGATAGTTTATTTATTACATAGTTAATAGTGTGTTAACTGTTGATGCTTACAGATAGATAAATAGATCCTGCTTTGCTAACTGCACAATTGCTAGTGAATCCTATCTGTGGAAACACCTGAAATTGGGGAACAGGTGCAGTGAGTTAGTCCATCATTTTAAATCAGCAATAAATGAATAAGTAAAATCAGGTATCTTTTGTTGGTTTAAAAATAGGCGCTAATGCGGGTATGGATCATAGGATAGACAGACATTAGGTCTAATAACATGATGATCGACAAGACTGAAGGTCGACATGCATGAAGGTCAACATAGGTTAGGTCGACAGGGTCATTAGGACAACACAAGCATAAGGTTGACATGGGGAAGGTCAACAGAAAAAAGGTCGACATGGGATTTTTCACTATTTAACACGAATGTCGAGACGGACACTAAAAAAGTGCACCGCGTACACTCACATACTGACTTTTATCTTTGCAAGTGCTGGGACAAAAACGGGGCTGGTGACTAACATCCTGTGACATCAGCCGCCCACACACAGCAGGCATTGGCTCGTTAGCATACCCATAGGAACAACCGGCATTTTCATGGGGCCGCCCATAAAAAGCTGGGCGTCGCCGAAGCCATTGGCAGATGGAACCTGCACATGCCCATAATAGACCATGCAGATGCACAGTCCCCAAAACATCAGAACAGGGCCAAACTCACAATATAGCGAGTGAACTATTTTAGATTATTCCTCTGTATAATGATATCAACCCTTCAGCAAAGGCAGTTACTCACATGTAGTTATGTCCTTATGCAATTATTGGTTTACACATTCCTGCCGACTTTCAGGCTGCTTCCTCCAAGAGGCAGCCAGGTTGGCATGACAGGGTTTTTTAATGCAGTATTTGAGATGCGCAGGTGGGCACAATAATGTGAAGGGGTGGAGCAGGGGTGTGTCTTCATAATTGTGGCCCTGCCCAGTGGTAGGGACAGTGGCAGGTGGGGAGTTTGTATGGGATGGTGCACCTGTCAAATCGAAACACAGGTGTACTGAGGTGAGCTCAGAGAGGACAGAAACTTCCCATGGAGCAGAAGGGCAAGAAGTGGAAGGTAGGAGGTGGCAATCTGAGGGACTTTCCCACTCTTCTTAGAGTTGACACGTCTCCCAGTTGGCCTTCTCCTCCAAAATATATATATACAGCAAAAAATTGGACATGGCTTCATGTGTGGCATTACATGTCCCAGTCACTCCCGTATTATTTTCTATGGCCTCTCTCTCAGCTGTTTATCACTGTGCAGTGGTGTCCACTCAGCTCTCCTCACTCCACAGCATAAACTGCCACTGCTACAACTGAACCTTTCTAAATCAACTTTCATTGAAAACACTGGCTACAGCCCATTTCCAAAATGGCAACTGTGGGGGGAATAAATGTATTTGTACCCATTCAATGTGAAATTTTGCCAGTAAATTATCATCTGCTAATTTACTATCAGCCGAATTGATTTGCAACATCCCCACAAGTTACAGCATAAGTGCAATCAATCGCAAAATACAAAAAGCATAAGATACAACTAAGTAATGTATCTTAATTTGATTTTTTTTAAAAATGAACTTCAAAATACACTATAAAAGTATGAGTAGTGCTGCGTATGTGTGTGTGTGTGTGTGTGTGTGTGTGTGTGTGTATTTGAGACTTTACAAGAATTGTATTTACACTGGGGCACTGGCAGTGTAATAACTGAATAAAGTGTGTAGAGTGGGAGGAGTTTTCATGGACAGCAAGGACATATTGGACGAGAGTGATCTGTCCTAGCAGTTTTTGGCTGAAATAAGAATTTTCTTGTAAAAATGCCATTCTCAGGTGTTGGTGGCGATATCGGTGGTGTCTTGAGAAAGGCCGCCCCTGACGTGGTCAAAACGTTGACATATGACCTGAACCTGTCGCTGTGACCTATGTGAGGAAATAAAAATCTTTTATTGAAGTCCTGGTGAGTACATCTATAAATTACCTGCTATATACGTTTTTGGCTTGTTAAGCCATTAGATGGACACCCCAGGCTGTGCTGTTATTAGGAGGAGTGTGCCAACCCACATAAATGGTATATATATATATAGTAAACCTGTAAGGATCTTCTTAATGTTTTTCTGCTACCTGAATAGCAGAAAATGTACAGCACTGCAAGCAACAATGATTTGCTCTGTGCTGCTGTAGGAGGAAGGCATTACAGTTAACCCTTTCCTACATAGCTGAGATATTTAATAATTGAATTAACTTTTTGCTTACTAAATAGACCGTAATGTCTCAATGTTATAGCTTTTTTTATTAATTTTCCTATACATATAATAAAATGTATTAGCTGTTTAAACAAGCTATACTTAGCATTAGATTTGTAAGTTGTATGTTAGTAAGTAAGTACAGTAAGTAAGTAAGTTTAATTTATACAGCGCACTTTCTCCAACAGGACTCAATGTTTACTTAATGTTTAAAAAGGATACAAAACAGTAGAGTTTTTTCTAAAAGTTTTCATTAAAAAAAAAAATAGATGTATTACAAAAAGTGATCTGAAAATGCCATTGGGTGACACCAATATATATTTTGTCTCAGTCCAGTCTGGATGCCACCCCGGGTGCTTGCAGAACAGGGCACAGTTTTTCAGTTTCCCCAGGCCAAACTACCTGGATTTAGGACTAAGAGAAATAGCCTGCAATTTCATAGCTGAGATCCCATCCATGCAAATCCAGTTCTGGTGCTGGAGCAAGTGCTTCCAGTAATCAGGCACACCAGTGGCGTAGCTACCGTGCGGCAGACCCCTTCACTGCTTGGGGGAGCAAGCGCCAGCGGGTGCTCATCAGGCGAAGATGCAATGAGGGTAGCTCCAGTGGCACACGAGCTTTGAGAGCTGTTACTGTCACAGGGTGCACTGTGCACTGCAGACAGTCTCCTGGCGCCCACCGAGAGATGCCCGCCCACCACAAACTGTGTCAGTCTTATCTGCAGCAGAGCCACCAGGCAGTTCTACACTTCGTACTGCAGGTAGCTTCTGTCCCTCATCGAGTTGGGAGCCGGCTAAAAATCGGGGGGGAGATGATATTTTGGCTGGGGGGAGCAAAATTAGTAGCTACGCCACTGAGGCACACATGTGTAACACTTTTTTAAAGCTCATTAGGGCAGGTTCTCAAGGCTTCTTATGCCAGCAAGTAGTCAGGAGATAGAGGGTGGTGGGTCAGTGGGTTAGTGACCGAGAGCCTGCGATTGTGTACAGCATATGCTGTTTGTGGACCGGTGCCTGGTTAAGTTACCCGGTATGTTTATATAGCTGCTGCTGCAGCCTTTCATTACATGCAGTACAATGAGTCCCTCCCCCCCACACCATTTATGGTGTCACCCCACAGCATTAGATGGCTTGAGCACAGGGAAGGTCCAAGCCACGTCACAGGGATTCCCTATGATGCGCCCCCCCCCCCAGGGCTGGTGCAAGGCAAGGGGTGGGGGCGCCCCGGTGCCCGGGGGGGTACCTATATTATGAAGCCGTCGACGTCCCTGCAGTGCTGGAGCGGGCAGGGGTGTCCGTGCCGTGGGGGTACCTGCGGTGCTGTCACTGTAAGTGTATAAAGCTGCTGGTGGCAACGGGGTCCCTGCAGTGAATAGAGAATAGCTAGCGCTATGCGCGCGACGGCGCGGGAAGCGCTTCTGATTTTATAAACACTTGCCTGTTTTCAAACCCAGAAAACACTTGCCTGTTTTCAAACCCAGAAGCGCTTCCCACGCCGTCGCGCGCATATCGCTAGCTATTCTCTATTCACTGCAGGGACCCCGCTGCCGCCAGCAGCTTTATACACTTACAGTGACAGCGCCGCAGGTACCCCTGCGGCACGGACACCCCTGCCCGCTCCAGCACTGCAGGGACGCTGACGCCACCAGCTATATGCTGGGGGTGAGGGGCGAACTGCCGCCCTCCAGGTGCCGGCGCCCTAGGCAAATGCCTAGAGCTGCCTAGTGGTGGCGCCGGCCCTGCCCCCCCCCCTGCTACCTCCACAGCCGCGAACACTTGCACAGTATGGTGCTGAGTGACAGCGCTGTCTCCAGCACATCTGGGCGGGATTGGCGCTCTTTTTCCACAGTTTAAATATCTGATCTGCTCTGTACTAACTTGCACCCCTGAGGAAATCTGGCTGGATGCCAGTTGAGACAGCTGTCGGGACAGCCGGTGTATGCTTGTAATTTCTGACATGCTTTATACACACGGTTTTTTCTTCAACTTGACTAGTGTGAGTGCTGGTTCTTTACTTCCCTCTGCAAAAGGGCGGTAAGTGTTTGTATTTATCAGTTACTTGGGACCTTGCACCGCCTACCTTGGAGTACTAGCAACGATTGCCACCTTATATCACTCAATAGCTAGATCGGCAGGATGGTGTGCACTTCATTTTGGATGTCATGAGGTGTTATGGCACGTAAATTACATGTATTGAGCTGTCTACAAGTCTTGAAAAAGGCTCAAATATGAGCTGAAACGTTGACCACTAATATGGCAGTGAGATTGAGATCTTCCGTCTGGAGAGTGGCCTTTTCCTGTACCCACGTTTATAACAGTTCCACAAAAATGGATTCTTGAGTGAATACCCCAGCATGAGTGGATTGGATTAGTGAGTGCTACCTATACTTTAGCTAGATAGATAGATAGATAGATAGATAGATAGATAGATAGATAGATAGATAGATAGATAGATAGATAGAACTGGAAGGGCACATCATTTTTATAATAAAATATTGACTGATTCTTATAGATTAATGTGAGAAGGATGCCAGTTGCTGATCTTTGTCTGGGTAACACCTCCCTGAGTCAGCTGCTCATGGACCCTCTGGGGTGGTCATTAAACACTAAGGAGGATTGGAACTAAAGGGATGAATGGTAGTTTGAGAAACATAGGGAATACACAGATCAGTGTCTGGTCTCTGTGTGGTGTTATAGAGTGGGCCGTCTCTTCTATTTGACTTTGCTGTAAGGCAGCTAGAAAGCTTACAGGTCATCTGTTTTTGTTAGATTAATTTGATTCAGCATTTAGCAAGAGAGGGCTGATGCTGTGCGCGCTAATGGCTCTCCGCAGGTGACATTGCAGTTGGTCAATGCTAACTCCCACCCCTCCATTAGAAATAAAATAAAACCATGTTTTAAAAGAGTATCATCCCCTATACATGTTATTCTAACTCCCTATGCGATGCAGTCACCAGGGCTTCTGGTAGGAACACCACTATAATAATAGGACATGCCACATAATTTAATTGCAACCTACTGCTTACAGCAAGGTCAGAGTGACAAGACAGCACTATGTTAAGTGGTTTTCCTCAAAATACCAGATTTTTGCTTTAAGTGTACTTAATAAAAAATGTCTAGCTTTTAAAGTGCAAGCACTGTACAAGAAATGGTGGCTTAAAGTATTTTTAAGTAATCCTCTTTATTTGTGATTACATTGTATGATACATTTTATTGTATACATTTTGATATTTGTCCGTATCGGTTTCATATGAAATATTGACTTAGAATGAGAGAAGTACGAAAAGGCAAATGATCTCTAATATCGTCATATTATAAATATAATGTATCATAGATTATTATAGATCGATACATTAATTCTGTGTTTTCAGAAGGAGATTGCACATGTTCTCATATGTTGAAATGTGTCAGTGAGCATACGAAGTAGAAAAGGGATAACGGAAAGAAACGGTTCTTTGATAGCAGCATTAGAATTTGCCGATAATCAAAATAGTTTTATGCAATTGATTGGCCAATTAATGAAGATATTTCTACAGTTTTGCCAATGTATGACAAAGAGTTATTTAATATTTTGGTATAATTCAAACAGGAATCATCTATAGTTTGCTGGTGAAAACCCAGACCATGGTAATGACATACAAGCCCCCAAAAATTCAACTATTGTGCAGAATATTAAATAAAAGTGAAGAACCCTATTTCCATCACCACAAGTAATGCAAATGTAATCTTTTCATGTATACAATGGGTATGTTTTGGGAATATACTGTAGAATATTTGATCGTTCTATGTGAATAATATACTATCCGTTAGATGAAATAGTGTTCCAGTAGTAAATTAAACTTCTAATTGGTACAACTCATATGGTTACCAATTAAGACGCATTACTGAGAGTAATGCTGAGTCAGATGGTAAGGACAATAGTTATAAGCGTAATATCTTGTGCAGGTTAGTGAGATACTTTACATCTACCATTCCCTCCTTTGTTTTCACCAGAGCACCATCATTATTTAGGTAACTATGGACGCTGACATCACAAGTAATTTATAATATGCTAAAAGTCGCAGGTTATTTCCAGAAACTCAGCAGTCAGGCAATGTTGAGAAAAAAACAATATAGTTACAAGTAATCAGTAAGGATTCTGCCTGTAACAAATGTATATTACTCTAACGTGTTCTAAATGCCCTCCAAGCTTTGGATTTCCATAGTTAATTGCAAACTTTAATAGCACAAAGCCGCCTCTGCCACTGTGCCATACTATTGCTGAACAGTCAATTTCTCCCCCCTGCCATTTCCCCCACTCGCAACGTGCTGACCATGTTGGCGTAGAGACTGCCTGAGGTTTAGTGCAGCATTGATTTTTTTTTCCGCTCTCACAATGCTGACAAAACCATAGATCCAAGGCAGAAACAGAGGCACATTCAGCAGTGATAACATTTCTTTCACTAAGGTTGAGCTGCATCAAAGATCAACTCACTGTTTCTACACGCTGGTAAAATCCCAAATGTTTAAATATGAATTCCAATTTTCCTAGAACTAATTTGCCCTCCAAAAGTAATTCCTTGAAGAAGAACGAGGTACATAAAAAATGTATGTCTGTAGGATGCTCTTGAATGTTTGACCATCAAAGTGTCAGCAGAGGGGAAGCAGTCATGTCTGAATTGCTTAATGTTTAGTACATCCTACAAAGCATTTCTTACTATATGCTTGTCAAGAATTTACTAAAGAGAACAATTGTAGTGCGAGAAAAATAAATAGTCAATTTAAACAAAATTTTCCAAACTTGTAGTCATATGCACTTTAAACATATTAACCATTACTGTTGAAATTTTTTAATCAAGTTCTAAAACCTCTATTTTATAATTTGTTATTATGTTACATTTATAGTTTTAATGCACGTACTATTGTATCGTCTTGTTAAAATGTTGGTTACATTTCTAAAACTATATTTGTGCAAATTTCTGCAAATTATTTCCTCATTTATAAAAACTACCAATATAGAATTTTAATAGATTAGGGCCAATGTATAAATTATACAATGTTTGCAACCCTGTTCACAGATGCAAAAAGAAACAAACCAGAAAAAAATCTATCCATTTTTTTTTCAATAGAGTAATTTTATTATTTTAAAGAAAGGCATTTACATTTCAAAAAGGAATAATAAACAAAAACATCAAGAATAGTTATCTTATGGATAATTCAATGTTATCATAACAATGAACAATGTTACTGTAAAAAAAATATATATATATATATATAAATACACCCAACACAAAAAAAAAAAAAAAAATATATAATAATAATAATAATAATAATAATAATAATAATAATGTATTAAATACATAAATAAATATAATATATACTGTCCAATCCAACCCTGTTCCTTAAAATGAGAAATATCATCAAGAAAGAATATTTTCCTAGTGAAGTCATATAGTTTTGTAACGACTATTTGGCATCAGTGGCTGCAAATTTAAATAGACAGTTGGACATTAGAGCCATTCAGAATGTATCGGCATAAATTGAGTTAATCCATCGATGCCATACTTTATCATATTTAGACAATTTGCCCCTTAACATATATATATATTTTTCATGCTGTAAAGTAGAATTGACCAACATCTTCCATTCTTTAAATAATGGACCTGACTGTGCCATCCAAGCGCGAGCTATACAAACCTTTGCTAGGGCAGTCAGGTTAATGACATACATAGTATCATCCCTATAAAGTAATTCAGCATCCCCTGCACCTAACAAACATACCCTGGGGGTAAGATACTCCGACGGGATTCCTGTGACTATCAAAGCAGTCTTAATTTGTTTCCAAAATTTCTGAACTACAGGGCATACCCATATAAGGTGCCAAAAGTCACAATCCGCCCCTCTACATTTCGGACATTCAGCTGAATCTCTACCACCAAATTTGACCAAGCATTTTGGAGTCAAATATGTTTTATATAATATAAATAATTGAATCTGTTGAGTTCTAATTGAAGAAGTGGCAAGGGATGGAAATTCCCTAGCAGCATCCCATTCCATATCATTAAGGATACCCAGATCTGTCTCCCATCTTTGACGTTGAACCTGCATGGTATCTGTATGATATTCAGATATTAGGAAGGAATAGGCCACAGAAATACTCCTTTTCTCTCTCAAATTTAAAAGAAACTTTTTCAAAGGCGATGTAGCAATATTAGGGGGAGAATCTTCAAATTGAGCTTGTAGGGCATTTCTCAGTTGTAGATAATGACAAAAAAGTGTACTTGATAAATTAAATTCCGCCTGTAGTTGTTGGAATGTTTTCAAAATACCAGAATTATATAATTGACCTAATGTCTCAATTCCCCAAGGAGTCCAGACCTTGACACCAGAAATTTTCCTTAATTTTGGTAACCGACGGGAGTGCCAGAGAGGAGTGTCAGGGTCATAATCATAATATTTAAACAAGACTTGAATGTCTCGCCAAATTTTAAGGGCCTGTGTAAGAATAGGGGATCCTATCTATCCATTTTTGATAATACTTCATTCATCAGATACCTAACTAAATATTAATTTTGCAAATGTAAAACAATATATCCTTTACTATATGCAGGTATAAATATGTGTGGATGTTGTAATGAGAATAACGATTTGGGCATAGCAGTTGTAGTTTAGCTTTAAGCACAGAAGAGACTGCTGGGAATAACGTGATTGCACACCTCTAACCGTGACTTTGTGCAAATTAACACTTTTAAGCACAAATAGTAATTAACTACTTTCTTAGCTGCAAAAAAAGTCTTAAATGTCTATTTATCTAATAGTCCCCAAGGGTGTCTTTGTTTTGAATAGACTAAAAAAAAACTTTGCAACAAAATAAGCAGGCAATTTCAATCAATAGAGCTTGAGGACTGTATTGATTACAAGAACTCTATTATTTAATCATTAACTCTATGTTTTCTTCAGTAAAACAGTTAAAGACAGATCTTTATTATGGTAAAGAGTCCAAATATGTTAATAGAAAATGTGCATAATTTCCAAAATGCAAAATAGCCGAGGAACAGCACACATTGGTCAAAGATGGCAACTTTTTGGCAACAAAGGCTGCTAACAAAATGCTTGGGTTCAGTGAGAGATAAATACAGTTGCCATCTTAATATAATTATTAATTATCTTGGTCCCCCCTAATCTATTATGTTGCAAATATAATATAATTCATAATTGTTTCTGCCCCCATAATTAATAATTAATGAATGCCCTTGTAATAAGTGAGTTGTGCCTCCTCATGTTCTAAGGACCAGATACTGTGGAACAAACAGCATGTGTCTTTAGCAATCTTGTCTCTCACAACCACTTATTTTGTGTGGTATGTTTCCCAGCAGATTTATACATTTCACAGATTATATTTTTATTATCATTTTAAATCAGGATGGCAATTTTTAAAGAGCTGCTTTGTAAAGCAAACATTTCTCTGGTTTTACAATCGTTTGGTAATTTGTAAATTTGATTGTGTGCTTTCGCAAACACCAAATTGTCAATAAAATGTGTATTTTATAAACCACCCTTTAGTAAATATTGCCCTTACAGATCAAAGAAATAATACTGTCACCTTTCAATAATAAAATCTTATCTTTATTATTCCAAATACTAAAAATGAATAATCCTTTATAAATAATCCTTTTTTTAATGTCCCCGCAGGGGACATTAAAAACTAGAAACACGAATAGGTAGTCATTATTGAAAAATGTTAAAATATTTAAAAATAGAAACTGATCTTAATATGCTTCCCATCCTGGTATTATACTGCTATTGTAGCATATAATGAATCTTCCCTTAATAATAAAATGGTAATAAAATAACCACACAGCTTTTATTATTCCCTCATCTTAGCTGCTTATATTGCATCTGATATAGCATCTGACATTTAGATATGATATAGACATTGTGTGTGTGTGTATTGACATATCTCTAAATAAAGATATAGTGCATCAAACATTGTCAAATCATCCATAATTATCCTAATTATCTATGTATGTTTGCTATACTATGGTATGGTAAGGTAACACAGACTGCAATAAAAAAAAAAAAAATTCTACTAGAAATTCATCTAGAAATTCACATGATAAAAATGTAAGCTAGAGTCAGATTTTATCTTTTAATTCAAATTCCCTGTGGCATCCTTAGATACATGAAGAGGCTCCTCACAGAACAGTTTTAGGCCCTTATTCTGATTGACGCGGACTTTACCGCATTCTTACGGATCGCGTCTTTTCGGCGTCTGCGCATGCGTGGAGAACGCAACGCGCATGTGCCACGCCTTGACTCCGTACCAGTTCGGCCAAATCCCGTACAAAACTGTTCCCCGCAATCAGTCGGGAAATATGGGCGTATTATGGGCGTCATGCGGAATGTCACATGGGCGTAGTTTCAAAGTGGGCAAAACGGGGCGGAAACATGGGCGGACACGGGGGAGTACACTTATGTTGGGGGGCGTACATTCGGATAGCACTCCGAATGCACGCGATCAAAAAGGGAAGAAATGTGCGGTGTCCACAAGTGTACTATTGCTTTGCGGACACCACTCGTTCATGCGGTTGGCGAACGTACGCCTAATGACTACAAGCATTAACACCTGAACCCAATAGAATCGACTCCTTTACTCATTACTCACTAATAGGACGCTTGTCAGTGCTTTAATTGAAACCATTGCACTTAAATTGCTGTAAGGGTTAATGTGTGCAATGCATGTGTTAGGCATGCTTGTAAGGATATATTGGCATTTAATTGATTCCAATTCCAAATAAGCAGTTTTTTATGAGGATAGGTAATTGAATAAGTGGGTCATGTGATGTCTTGCAGAAGATACTTAATAGTGGGTTGTTTGGCGTAAATACTCCGCTTACGTGCGGTAGCACCGCTTGGCTCCCGTTCGGATGCGGTATTCCCGAGCATACTCTGTAATACTCTGTAATACCGTGCAGAATCGGAGTGTTTCTCCCGCACACGCATGGTTTGTATGTCGTCCGTAAACACGCCCTGTTCTTAAAGAGTGAGTCCGTCCGAATGCGGAGGACACGTGGGCGTTTCTACGGACGATGGCCGCATGCGGCAAAACACCGTAGCGTGCGGACCGCTCCGTAAGAATGCGGGAATATCCGCACCGATCAGAATAAGGGCCTTAGAGAGGAAGTCCCATTTTGGGTATGGTGACATAATTGGCATCTGTTCTCCCCACCCGCCACTGTAATTTGTGTCAATTAGAGGGCAGGCCTTATGACACAATTTGCCACAAATCCCTTATTAACATTCCCATACAACCCACTACACTGGTGTGAGATTGGGATATGCTCCCAGGCAATGCCGGATGCCTGGCCAATGGCCAGAATCCCAATGGTTAGGAAACCAATGTTAAAATCCCAGCTGTTCACTGCCAGACAGTTGGTATCCTGACCAACAGGGGTGATTCTCCCTCATGGGGGTCCACATAGAGGGAGAACAGAACTTGTGGCGAGCCACCAAGCCCATAGCGAGCGCAGTGAGCCTGCAATGGAGTATCAGCAGCCCGGATTACAATGTCTGTAAACAGACATTGGGATCTCAACCTTTGGCCAGTCATACCACACTCTCCTTTCCCCCTCCCTACCAACCTCCTCTCTTTCCTATCTTCCCCCATGCCTACCCTCTTCTCACCCTCCCCCCTCACCTCTCCCCCTCTCCTCTTTTTACCCCTGTGTTCAACCCTCACTGTGCCTTGCTGTCTCTCCTCTTTTTCTCTGTCCCCTGCCCTATCTCTCAACACTCTCTCACTCTCCCACCATCGCACCTCTATTTTTCTTTGTCTTTGCCCCAAGTCTTTCTCCTCTTTCTCTCTCTGCTCCCTACCACTTTCCCCATGCTTCCCCTCTCTCTCTCATTCCTATCTCTCTCTCTCTCTGACAATCTCACCCATCTTTCTCCTCTAACTATCTTCTCCCCACCTCTTTCCCCATGCTTTCCCTCTCTCTCTCTCTCTCTCTCTCAATCCTCCTTCTACCTCTCTCTGACAGTCTCACCCTTTCCTCTCTCTCTCTCTCTCTCTCTCTCTCTCTCTCTCTATACCTGGCACTGTTTCTGGCACTCTCTCCCTCTGTCCCTCCCTGACATGCTCACTCTTGCTCTCTTATTTCTCCCTCCCTCCCTGACATATTCTCTATCTTACTCCTGCTCACACTCCTACCTTTCCCTCTCTCACTCCTCTCTTTCTCTCATTCCCTCTTTTTCCATGACGCCCTCTCTTTCACTTGCCACCCCTCTCTCTCACCTCTCTCTTTTCTCTCTCTTTCACTGGCCTTCTGTGGACTCTATGGGGGAAATTTACTAAGATGTGTATTCTACTTCACATGTGATGTTGCTATGGGCAACCAATCAGATCCTTTCTACTATCTTCTGGAGGGTGCTAAAAAAAAAGTAGATTCTGATTGGTTGCCTATAGCAACCTCACATGTGAAGTAGAATACACATCTTAGTATATGTCCCCCTATAGGTAAGTATGTTTAATTGTAGTGTGTATTAAACTTTTATAGTCTATGGTGTATGTGTCATTTATTTCAATGTAAGATTATAACTACAAGACCTTTAATGCCCCGCATGCTGCGACTTGTGGTTCACCAAGTCCCTGCCGGGGGACACTTGCTGTTTATTATTCTATTTTTCCACAGTAATATCATCCTGGTGCCCACAACCTAGGCGCACTGGGGCCAGCCCCAGGCTTTAGCCCGGCCAGGTGGTGCCCTGGATGAGGGACCCCTTTATTAGGGGGTCCACACTCCTCCAGAGTCCCGACCCAGGCTGACCAGTCAGGGGTTAAGGCTTTGACTGGGGGAACTTATATAAGAAGTCTCCCATGGCTCTGGCATTAGCCTGCTGATTGTTTGGGCCTGCTGCTGGTTTTCAAAATATGAGAAACCCATGAACATTTTGTCCCCTATATTTTGGGAACCAGGACAGGGCCATGAGCCTGGGGATGGCATAGAAATACAGGGGGACCCTAACTCCCCCCCCCCCCCTGCATTTCTGCAACCAGGACCAGGCTTAATGAGGCTGGCAGGGGACCAAAAGCTGGGTTTTTTTGGTTTTTTTTTAACACAGACAAGCCTGCTCGGATGGATCTGACCTGTGCAGGCTTCAACCAAATACGCCGGGAAAATGAGGAGTATTTTCAGGACAATTACCGGCCAAATTTGGTATACGGCCTGATAGTAAATTTGGATTCACCATTGGAATGAATTGTGAAATCCATTTGTATTCTTTTGATGGTGTATTCATTCGTATTTTAGAAATAAAAATTAATTGATGACAACAAATAGCCATATATTTACCTTTGTAAATTCGGAAATTATGATTTTACTGCTGTCTATGGCTACGAATGGCCACAAATATGGGCATTTATAGCCATTTGTCCTTCATAAATTTCCCCCATAGTATCCTATTATTTACTAACTAGAGACAACAAGTAGATATTGAATTTACGGAGACAGTTACGCAAAATGGACCCTTTTCTATTAGTCATCTGCGACACTCACAAATTAATTTATTTTCTAACACAGTATTTGTGTGCATCTGTTATGTTTGTCAGTTTTTAACCACTATTATGCTGCTTTCACATTGCCTAAACGTTTGAGACCCGGTATTTTGAAACGTATTTAAAACGGTTTATTACCGTTTTAAACCCCTTTCACACCACACATAAATACAGGGTCCCAAGCAGGTTTGCAGTGTGAAAGCAGGACAGACAGTAGCTATAAGACAGCGTAGTGCATATGTAATGAGCCGCTCTTTACATATGTGCATATGTAATGAGCAGCTCATTACATATGCACTGCACTCTCATAGCTTCTGCCTGAGTCCTATATACCGGTTCAGACTGCATAAAAAACACCTCTGAACCGTGAAGGACTCTGCTTTTTACCCGTTTGCAAATACCGGTTATTTGTAACCGGTAAATGCAGACTGGTGCTTTCACACTGCAGTTATAACTGTTTTAAAAGGCTAAAAAAATCGGCAATATACCGGTTCAGAGCTGCAGTGAGAAAGGGGTATTATTCACCAGTGTACACTATTGTCCACTTCAGTCGTTCTCAAATTATTCAAATATGATGGAGGGTATTTTAATTAAAATTATTAAAAGTTTATTAAAAGTATTATATTTTTAGGGTTAGTGTGCACCCACTCAATGCAACCTCTTTTCTTGAGTCTACTTCTTGATATGTATTTTGGTTGTATAGGGCAGCACCCCTATGAATGCTATCCAAAGAAAAGGAATTATATAGAGACCAATATTTGGCTTATATATATTTTTGTGTGCAGATAAACCCTCCCCCTACTTACAGTAAGTACCTAAATCTAGTACAGATGCTTTCAGCTACATATGTAAAGGTCTGCTCTATCATCCAGTAAGAATTAAAGGGTTACAAAGCAACAAGATATAGTTTTTCTTTTATTCAATTATTAGATAAAGAGGTGGCTATATTTAATTTAAACAGTCCTCAAGTAAAACAGCAATAACATTTATTAACAAGGCAACATAATTTATAAGTGATAAAAAAAGCCCTTAATTATAATAATATAAGTCTAATTCAGAGTTTATGGAGTTCCTGGCAAGCAGCTTACTTTGCTTATCTTATAACAACCCAGGAACAGTATGTAAATAACAAAGTGAATCTTTGATTTTGTCACAAATCTTCCAGCTATAATTACAGCATACAGTTAACACTGTAAACATTAATTAAAGAGATGGCTTCATAAATGGTTCAAATGTTATTCTTTATTTCAAAACAGATCTAAATGATATCCACATTTGCTGCTTTGCTATGCTATAACTACTACCATTGAATGTTCTTATTCTGAAATGCCAGTTATACAATCATGGGAGGGGGTCCTAATCAGGTTATTATTACATATAATATGATCAACAAAATCATTGATGCTTACTGTATGTGCATGGTGTAAATCACAGCAAATTACAGTATGTCAACTTGATTAGTTTCAGGAGCTGATAGATTTCAGTAACCTATATAATTACCAATATTGAAGCCCTCAGTCTTATTAAGTTCCTACATTTTTGGGGTAACAGTGCCCACCAAATCCATGATTAAGTGGTGATGACAGTCCCTCATTTGAAATTATTTTGAGTTGGAAAATAAATTTTCAAACTGGACACACTCTCAGGAGTCTTGATCCAGGAGACTCCATGTCAGATGATCTTGACACATCTAACTATTGTTTCTGGGATAATTGGTTGACAATGTTTAGGTCAACACTCACTAGGAATACCACTATTGGTTGACAGTGTCTAGGTTAACACCTTAGAATGGTCAACATACCCTAGGTTGACAATGACAGAAGGTTGACACAAGCATAAGGTCCATATATACATTGTCGACACAAGTTTTTTAAGTCAGTCTAAACAAAAAATGAAAAACTCACATTGACCTTTACATGACGATTTTAAGCTTGCGTTGACCTAAGGTATGTTGACCATTCTTAGGTGTCGACCTAGCGATTGTAGATCAAAAGTGGTCAACCTAGTGACTGTTGACTGTTGACCTAGACATTGTCGACCCAGGGACTGTATAGCTCAACTAATATATATGCAATTGTAGCCTAAACATGATGGTGGCTGTAGCTCACATGATGTCAGGAACTGCAGCCCATGGCGTACATCATACTAAAGCACTGGAGTATTCTGCAGCACAGGTCTGCCATCTGAGTCCCAGCACTCGCGGCTTCTCACGGCTTCTGGTATGACACCCCAACTTCTACCACAGCATTCCCCATTTGTTCCAGGTATGGGAAAACCCAAGCTGCAATCTGCCTGTTGATAGCAGCAAAACCCATCACCAGGTTCCCCAGAGAAGTCCACCAGCAGGTTAGAGTATACACCTCTGCTCTGTGTATCTGCCAACTCCTCAATACCATCTGTGCTTTCAGTGGCTGTCCACTTCCTGTTATACCTCAACCCTTCAGAGTCTGCATTCACATCAAACCTCCCAAGTACTGTACCAGTTCTCTGCATCCACCACTGGTCCACTGTGGTCACAGCCAAGTTCACCCAGTCACCCAAGTTCAACCCGTCCTGACAGATTGTACAAAGCAGATAGACTTGGTTCAAAGTGTGGGGCCAGTGGCCCTTCAAGAATTTGTCTCCAGAAAGGAGAGTCAAGAGGCTGTGCAAAAAGGGTGTAATAAAGCAGGCCAACAGTTGGAATTCTGACGGTCAGTATACCGACATCGGAGTCCTGACTGCCGGTATTCTGACAGAGGGATGAATGCAACAAAGCCCCTTGTGTGCTCGGTGGCTCACTGCGCTCACAACAGCTTCTGTTCTACTTCTATTGGGGTTGTGGACCCCCACAAGGGAGAATAACCCCTGTAAGTGAGGATCCCAACTCTCAGGCATTCAAAAGTTGGGATTCTGATGTCAGTATACTAACCGTCTGAATTCTGACTGTGGGGAGCTCATCCGACACCCACACAAAAACAAGTTGTATGGTTAATGCAAAATGTATCATCCTGTCTGGATAGTCTGCCGATGTCACTAACTTCCAAAGCTGTCACTTCTACTGCAGCTCCCAGTCCATACCGGTTGTTCCAGTTTCTTTAATGACCCTTCCATTAAAGTTACTTCTCCTAAAAGTGCATCTTCACCTATCAATTGTTCTCAGACTTCTCAGTTCAGTAGTCAGGTGGATTCTGGACATCCAAGGATTCTTCCTAAACTGTTAGAACAGTTTCAAAATCATCGATATTACTCAAATGATACAAGAAATTCTTAGAAGTACTCGAGATATTGAGAAATTTCTCATGATTCACTGTGATTGAACAATCTCCTGTTACAGACTCTCTTAGGAATAAGCCTTTCTCTCCAGTGCAGAGTAAAGATAAGGTAAGGAGTTACTTGTGCTCCAAGCTTTTGGATTCTGAACGCCAGAGTCGCACACAGCTCCATCTCATCTTCTATTGTGGGAGTACAAGTCACCTTATTGGAGACTGTGTTCTTCTCAAGTAACAGGTCTCAATGTCCCAGTACTCCTATGCATAAAACATCTGATGTGTCAGCTCCAGTCTCCTCTGCTCCAGTCAAGGGTGTTATGAAGTAAGCTCAAATATATGACTGGGGTTCTGTTGCTTGTGGGCCTTATTTTCATATTTTATCACCAAAAGTATTTCAGACTCCATAGCCCCTGGTGGAACATCTTTCCCAGTACCATAAGGAGAGGTGTCTGACTGCGTAGCCCATGGAGGGGCATCGGACTCTGCAGCCTTATAAAAGGTGTACGACCCCAATGATTTAGCTCCAGAAGGAGCATCTGAGTGTCTAGTCTCAAGAGAAAAATCTATTCTACAGACATCTAGTGCAGGCCTAGCAAACCTGGGCTCTCCAGCTGTTGTTAATCTACACATCCCAGCATGCTCTGCCACAGTATTTCTATTAGAGAATGCTAAAACTTTGGCAGGGCATGCTGGGATGTGTAGTTTCACAACAGCTGGGGATACACAGGTTGTTCAGGCCTGGTCTAGAGGTCTATCTGATTCTGCAACCTCAGAAAGGATGTTCTGCAACTTAGCTTCAAGAGAAGCATCTGACCTGCTAACCTCTGGAATAGTATCTGAAGATTTGACCCCAGGAGGTGTTCTGAATGTTGTTATTTAACTGCCATCAGACTTTTACCAGAGACTTAGCTGTTTTTCAGACATTTCCTGAGTCTCCTTATGTCGACTGGTAGCGTAGTCGGGATTCAAGAAGGTTCATCTGTTTCTCCAGTACCATCTTTTTACAGTCTCAGATGGATAAAATATCTTCCTAATCAATCTGATCCTTTCAGTGTGTTCAAATAATAAATTTCTGTCTGTTTGTGTCAATCATGATCTCCAGACTGTTGCCCCAGAAGTGGGTTCTGATTCTACTACCTCAGTTCACACAAGTTCACCCTGTCCTGATGTAGGATTCTAAATGTATCTCTTAATCAGGGACATGTGCGCAAAGAAAAAATGTGTGTTGCCAACAGCAAGAACTTGCATATTGGCCTCAATGAGTATTTGGCTGCCTTTTAAACATTTGTAATAAAGTTTGTCAGGGATTTCACAATGCCCTAGTGCAGTGGTTCCCAAAGTGTGTGCCGTGGCACCCTGGGGTTCCTTGGGGACTTGCAGGGGTGCCCTGGATTGGTGATTCATGATCAAATTTAAGTTGTTTATGGCCAACGTAATAGCCAAATTGTGGACAAACAGAGGTAAATCCTGATAATTACCTCATAACTGACCCTAAGGATGAGCTATAAAAACAATTTTATTGATTTCATATTTTTTTATGACTCTCTTAATGGGAACCTTTTGGTCTAAGGGTGCCAAGAAAAACTTTCTGATACCCTGGGCTCTGGGGTGCAGTGATTCCAAAAAGTTATATATATATATATATATATATATATATATATATATATATATATATATATATAAAAAAGGGGGGTTTTGACTCTGAATTGTGCTTAATAGTGTGTGCAGCACCACCAATAATTCCTCCCGTTAGTGAGGAAAAATATACGAATGGAAAAAAGGGGGCAATTGGGGTGCGCTACCGAGAACATACAATGTACCTCCCAAAACTATATCACGATAAAATCACAGATACGATTTGAAATACATTTCCTTGTTTTCAGTGTTGATAATATTCGCAATGATTATGCACAGT
Source organism: Crinia signifera (assembly GCF_055691185.1). NCBI lineage: Eukaryota > Metazoa > Chordata > Amphibia > Anura > Myobatrachidae > Crinia > Crinia signifera. The sequence continues at coordinate 226,219,887 of NC_139220.1, forward strand.
CCGTTTCAGGATGAATCGTCTTTTTATTTCAACAAAAACCCCATGCGTTTCGTCTCTAAGACTTCATCAGGGGTAAAACCAATTGGAATAATGTCTGAACAGACGGTCCTAATGAGAATCTTTGCTGTTCATTATTCAATAATAAAAACACATCATTATGAGGATATTTTTTTGTGTATAATCCAGTGGGGAATAATTTTGGTTTATATTGGAAATTAATTTCTGATCTGTTATATCAATCCGTGTAAATAAAATAATTTCAGGACAATCTCTGTGGGTAACCTCCTTGCTCTGCATTCAAAAAAGGAATCCATTCCTTTTATATATATAAGAGATACAGGGAATACCAGGCACAAAGTCCTCTGATTTGTATAATGCAGGTCCAATAGATGAAACACAGTGATGAGTGCAGCTTTTTTTCTCCAGAGACCCTCACCACGGGTCAGGTAATGGTATTGCAAAAGAAAAAGGAGAAAAGCGCACTAGTGAGTATTTAAAAGTAACAGGTTTACTAAGGAATAAAAGCTCACATACATCAAGGAAAGGAATAATCAACTTGCCAGCAACACAGTAAAACAGCACATCAGCGTGGAGGATTGGTGGATACTGCGAGGGGGACACCGCTGGATACGGCGCCCACGACGAGTAGATCACAACTTCGACACCGGCACACTCCGGATACGCTGGAAAGCCACAGGACGGACAGCCGAATGCAACAGGACTCTGGCACGCCAGAGTCCTGTTGCACGGGTGTGCCAGAGTCCTGTTGCATTCGGGGCATTTATGTATTTGGCACTGTGTGGGCATTTAAGTATTTGGCACTGTTACCATAATTTGAATATTGGAGACAACTGTGCTGCGTAATATAAATCAGTCATTATTTTGTGGCCACGCCCCTTTCTCATAAAGCCACTCCCCTATCTCTTTGGCTTGAGCATCCACCAGCAAAAACATAAAATCGGCACCTACGGGTACAGGTATTGTTTATTGATATGTAGCTCATGCAGTAGGTGTTTCCAGTGCAATACTTTGGTACAGCATTCCCTTTCTAATAATGCCACAGTACCAATGGCTATAATGGCAATGTGACCTCTGACAATCGGGTACTTGTGTATTATCACGGCGCCCATCGCATCGCAGACCATAAGGCATGTGATGGTATGCGATGCGAAGAGATTTCCCCCGATGTCATACAATGTTAAAATTGTATAGCATTGTATATGGTATACAATGCCATAAAAATGCGATGCAATGTGATTTTAAATTGTATAAGCACCCTAATGGGTGCTTACAATGTTAAATGCACCCCCACACCACCCCCACTATGAACGTGAACCTGAAGCGTGGCGAGCGCAGCGAGCCCACGAGAGGCGGTGGTACGCGTCCTCCGACCTTTTCATACCCCCACTATCCACGTCGGCGTGGAGTTGATTCTATATTGTGTGGCGAGCGCAGCGAGCCACCAAGCCTGAAGCGTGGCGAGCGCAGCAAGCCCCACGAGGGGACACGGAATACATGTGGTTACCCACACTGGCACTATATGCACTTTGGGGCGCATCCTGATGAAAAGGCTGCAGTGCTTTGAAACGTTGATGATGCCTGTATGATGCCACTTTTGTCACTTTAATAAATCAGTGATTTACAAGACTCCAGGGAACCGAGGAGAATGTACATTGCATTGATGGCAGCACGGTGTTAAATCGAATCGTCCGGAGTGCCGAGAAACATATTGGAACAAAATATATATATATATATATATATATACGTTACTTTTGCAATCCCCGGCATTCCTAATGCCCCCATATAGGGGGTGTCCTGCTCAGTTGCCTTCCCGTGAAGGTAAAACCTCTTTGTGATATGCAGAGAATAACGGGCGGCACTCGGAGACTTCCAATAACGGTGTAAACAGTGAAGCTTTAATTCTACGTTTCGGAAGTCTCCGAGTGCCGCCCGTTATTCTCTGCATATATATATATATATATACACACACACACACACACACACAGGTTAGAACAGGGCTGGGCAACTCCAGATGTTGATGAACTACACATCCCAGCATGCCTTGCATCAGTTTCAGCATGGCCACATAGCAAAACTAATGCAAAGCATCCTGGGATGTGTAGTTCATTAACATCTGGAGGGCCGGTGTTGCCCAGCCCTGGGTTAGAAGGACCGGCACTTGGACAGACTGAGCTGATTTTTTTACACTTGTTGTTGGCGTGATGTTTTAATACAGTTTTTCGCGTTTTTTTGAGAGTGACGCTTCCTGTTTTTCATTTATTGGAAAATATGTGTCTATATATATATATATATATATATATATATATATATATATATATATATATATATATATATTCTGAACAGATATCCATTCCTGACACTTGTCTGCAGAGTGTGCGAATTGTGCATTACAGAACAAATGTACAGTACCTGTCTTCTTAGCTTTACTTGGAATGTTTGCTCTTTCCTCATTATGCAATCCTTTTGCTGGAGGAAGCACATCCACTTATATCTTTACTATATTGCCACAAAATCTATTTAGGATAATGCAATTTCATGAACCTTTTAGTGCCATCAGGATGACAACCTGGTTTACAGCAATAAACAGGAAAAGGGTTTTCCAAATATAATTATTACTTGAGCCAGAACATTTTCAAACTCTAAGGGCAAACTTCAAGCACTCTTGATATACATAGTAGATTAACCCATAGGCAGACAAGAAAAATGTGTCCACATTTCCTCAGTACAGTATGTCATCCGCAGTATTTATTTTCACAGTGAAATCCATTCCAGAATGTTGAAAGTAAAGCAGGGAACTCTAAGTAACAAGGTGATGGGTTCTTAGTACCTGTGCTCCGGACGAGCAGTTGCAAGCTACAGAATCAATGGATCCATCAACCTGGACCATGAGTTGGTTATGTCACTGTCAACATAGAGAACTATCAGGTGATCTGTTTACCATGAGGTCTTTACAAAGGACATCCATTAAGATAAGAGGAGATGAAGATTTGCACCCAGCAAAGGAAGGTTTTTTTCACAGTAAGATATAAGTTATAGAATACTCTGGACAAGATGTAATAGGTTGCAATTTTTCAGAACAAGCCAGAAATCACGATTTCATGGTATTTTTTTAGTAAAAGTTAATCTCCCACTGCTGGCTCTGGGCTGCCCACGAGATCTCGAGAAAATAGCGAGATCTCGCACATGCCCATTACAGCCGGCCAGGGGAGCCAGCAAGATCTCGCACATGCCCATTACAGCCGGCAGTGCTGCCAGGTGTGCCGATAAGGAGAGCCATGGACACACTGGTCAGGCATCTCCTGAGCCTGGGAGTGCAGGCATAGGGCACCTAGAGCACCTGACAAGGGATTAGCATATATCCCACTAGCACGGTGGACTAAATCAGATGTACATCAATTGAGGGGGAATCCATATCATTTTCCCTGTGTGTCTTTATCTCTCTCTCTCTCTCTCTAAATCTATATTTAAAATAAAATATCTCTAGGTTCACACACACTGGATGACTTTGAGTTGAAAGCCGCTCAGTTTGCTTGTTTGAGTGGCTTTCAGCTTAATAGCCGCCCAGTATGTACGAGGCAGCGATGAGCGGTAAGCGCTGATGTGCTCTCCCGCATCATTACTGGCCTTGGCGGCCATTTGCTGTTATAACCAGCAGATGAACAAAGGAGTGGACAGCTTTTCATAGCATTCTGCCATCTGAAGACTTCTTCCTCTTCTTCCGTTATTACCAATATTATTTTCAAGTACTTCAAACCGGTCTGCAGCATACCCCCTGGTTGGGAACCACTGATATATACTATCATTTTTGTTTATAATGAAGCCAAGTGCCAGAGGAGAACAGCAAAGAGGGACGTTGAGAACATTTCCAGTTAAAATACCAGCATCTAGCTGCATTTCTAATTTGGATCACCAATTTATTGGTCTGTTAGATCACCAATTTATTGGTCTGGGCCTCGAGGCCCAGGAGAAAGGATCATGGATTCTTAGCGATCAGGATCTTTGTCACTTTGTTCTGAGATTTCATCAGGCATACCTTTGACAAATAAGTCGTTCAGAATGCATCTGCCAGCATAATAAATTACCACTTAATTTTAGTGATTTGTCCATTCTCTCACAGTTGTGCTCTCTCAGTATACTTCCGTGTCTAATGCTTTGCCAGGTATCAGAAACACTTTTTTCTTGGGATGCAAAGTAGCAATTTTTCATTATTGATAAAACGTAATGTCATAATAACATGGCCTTTTGGGTCATCATCTTTGAAAGTCAGACATGACATTATCACAAATGATAATGGTAACAAATGGTAATAACATATGCATGAAAAACTAGGCAATTATCAAGCAAAGGTCCATATGTATTGTGATCTAAGATATGTCAGATAGATGCAACAACATACAATTGATTCATTGAGAATGATACCCCCTGAAACACAAAACATTAGGAAGTGTTTGCTTGAAATTAAAATGTAATGGACAGTGGAATGTATGTCTGTGCGCTCACATTTGTACAGCTGCATTTTAAGTTGCAGGGATATTAAAATACTTGAAGCTATTATAATCTCACCATCGCCTGACAAATGCCCACTCCTCCCAGTGCAAGGTAAAATCATTACACCATAACCATAAAGAAATAATGACACTGAGACTTGCAGAGGCGGAGCTAGCGAGATATGGGCTCAGGTGCAAAAATATGCTTTGCCCCCCCCCCCCATACTCAAAATAGGAACAGTGTGCACCGTAGGCAGGCGCCAAAAATTTAGGATATAGCTTTGAGGGAAAGTTGCATGGACACATAATAGTGGCAAAGTAGTAACCATTATTCACATTACAACACATAGTAGTGCCAATTGTACATATTGTGCCAGGTAGAGCCCCTCATACCCTTCAGATTGCATTTATAACCTGGGTTATTGATGGGTCAAGGTGCGATGTGAAAGATCCATACTGAATAACCAGGGTCGACCAACCCAGCATTTCAACCCAACTTATAAGAAGGGTTAAACCCGGGTCGCCCTAAGTATAATGGGTGACACGGGCTTAGTGTGAAAAAAAAATAGGACCAGGGATCAAAATACCGGATCCAACCCGGAATAGCCAAACCCCGTAGACAAACTCCACAAGGATTATGCACACCATAATGCCCATTACACATTGTCATAAACTGTAATGCCAATTACACACTGTCACACACTGCAGTACCCATTACACATTATGCCGCACACTGTAGTGCCCATTACATATTGTTGCATACCATAATGACCATTACACATTGTCGCACACCTAATGCCCATTACACATTGCCGCACACCGTAATGCTTATTACACATTAGGCCACACATGTAATTGCCATTACACATTATTCCACACATGTATTATCTGTTATATATTATGCCCCCAGTAATGTCCCTTTCACATATTTGCCCCAGTAATGTCCCTTTCACATATTTGCCCCAGTAATGCCCCTTTCACATATTTGCCCCAGTAATGCCCCTTAAACATTTCCCACATTAGTGCCCCTTACAGAATCCCCATATTAGTGTCATATAAGTGGGAGGATAGAGCTCACCGTCAAGGCCCTGTGTTTTATGTGCTCAGTTTCTATGCTACTGAGCGGCTCATACCATCGCCAACAGACATTTGAAATATCGCGCAGGCTAGTGAGCAAATTGGAGCTCGTGGTCCAGCAGCCAACTGCTAACGGTGGTTGTCTGTCCATGAGCTTTGATAGGCTTGTGGGCAGGAGCCATATTTCAGATGTCCATCAGCACTGGTTGGAGCCAAGGAGCTGAGTGCACACTGCACAGAGCCATGGCAATGGGTGGTGAGTGGCCATGCCCTGCTCTCCCACCCCCCCCCACCCCCCCAGGACCCAGCAATCTAGGCTGAAACATAATCCGCCAATTGGTTTATCAGGCCCTGGCCCCTCTCTTTAGTATAATTATTATTTATCAGCCCCCTCCCTATAGTATTATTGACAACCTCCTTCCTGTAATTGTATTAATATTAACAGCCCCCTGGCCTAATTAAAATGTATGTCCCCGTCCCGTCCCCCACCCCCTTCCCCCTATAGTAACTTATACCTTTGGCTGGCAAATGCTGCTCCTGAATCCTCCCTTCAGAGCAGGATTAAGGCTCTGGAGGGCCCATGGTACTTTAGATAGGGGGGCCCTAAGGCAATGTGACATCAATTCAGATAATCCTTCCTTCCCTGCACCTCTTCTTCTGACTGTTACCCCTGCACCTCTCAATCCCTCCTTCCCTTCACCTCTCTCCGCCCTACTGTACGTCTCACTCCCTCCACCTATCCGTCACCATTACCTCTCTGTCACCATTGAACCTCCACATCTCCCTGCACCTCTACACCCCTGCACTTCTCCACCCAGTTGTCACTGCTGCACAGCCCACATACACATCCTAACAGCTGTCTCCATACCCCTATACCCAACACACACTGCTCCCCCTGTCCACTCACATATGTCCCATATGCCTCTACCATTACATAACCTATTGCCCATGTTTTCCCAAGTACACCCCATACCCTCTACCCCCAACATACCATACTCACCCTAATCTCCATTAAACACCCCATTTACCACTACCCCAAACATATCCTGCCACCAATAACCCTCTATCCCCACCCCACACACCCCAGTCTACCCACATACAGCACAGGAGCCCTGCGGAAGGAAGTTCTCACCTATGAGCTGTCATTGCATCACACTGCTGCTGCCTCCCCAGGCACCGCTGCTCCTCATCTCCTGTAAATGCTCCCATGTGCTCCACCCTGGCTCCCGTGCAGAGGGTTACAGTCCCAGAAGCGGCTTCTCTGTTATTGCCGCTGGTTGGGAAAGAGGGGGAGGGTCGGGAACCATCACTTTTCCTGTTACTGGCTGCCTCTGGCATACATACATATACTGCTGCTGCTTCCGCTTGTATTGCTGCTGCTTCGGCTTGCACAATTGCGCACCCAGAAACTGAGGCGATGTTTAAAAAAATTACAATAATTGTGCAGGCAGGGGGTTGTATGCAGGACCCACGGACCCCCAAAGCTCATGGATTACAAGTGCACTTCATGCACTGCAAGGTGGCGGGGTATGGGAGCCGGTGAGAGGGGAGGGCTCCCAGTGGTAGGCCAAGACTCCCACCACCTGGTTCATTTCCCACTCTCAGTTAAGCAGTCTGCGCTGCCTCCAGGCTCAAAACACACCAGCTACAGAGCAGGGATAGAGCTGCCGGAAAGAACAAGGAGGCGGGGCTCCTCTGCATGCTGCTGTGGCTGCCGCTGCGCTGCCAGTGCCTGCTACACGGTGGAAGTGATTTAAAGCTTATGATCGCCCCCCTCTGTACCTATTCATCCGTGTTTCCCCACCATGGGCCTCCGCACCCACACAGCTGAACCTTAAGCTAAAAAAAAGTTACTTGGGCCCAGGTACACTGCACTGTTGCCAGTAGTTCCGCCCCTGGAGACTTGTATTACAATAAAACAAAGTCAGCTTTATTTATTTACCAACCTGATATTTCTATCACTTTTGAGAACACAACAATTAACGCTACTCCACAAGCTCGCTGCCTAGGGGTCAGCGTTGATTCTGAACTGTCCTTCATTCCTCACATTCAATCTGTCTCTGAATCATGTTACATTCATCTAAAAAACATATCCAAGATACGACCCAGTGGCGTAACTACTGTAAGGCAGCCTCTGCTGCTGCTTGGGGGAGCAAGCAGCAGCGGGGTCTGTGTGGGGGCGCCGGCACCTGCCCGTACTGACATGCTGCCGCCTGCCTCTGCCTGAGCACCAGAGGCAAGTCAGCCATGACAGAGATGACAAATCCCCCCCCCCCCTACTGATACGACCCTATCTTACACAAGACACTGCAAAACTCTAATTCATGCACTCATATATCATGCATTGACTATTGCAATAACCTCCTTACCGGTCTTCCTAAGAAAAGACTTTAACCACTACAATCCATTTTGAATGCAGCTGCAAGGCTGATCTTCCTGCCGTTCATCGAGGTGGAAGTGGACTAACAGCTAAAATTAATAAAGTCCTATGGGCCTGATTCAGAGTTGCAAGCAAAGGCTTGGCTCACGTGGAGAATCTGTACTGCTTATACAATGGTCTTCTACTTTGAGATCTCTCACAGTTCCCCAAAGCTGAAGACTAATTGAATGATTGAGGCCACTTGAGGGTGGGTGGAGGGTGGGTTTGATCAGCATTCCCGAAAATGGGAGGTGTTGCCCCCATTTTCTGGAATTGCCAAGCCCATCAGGTGTGCCTTCCAATGCAAATTTCCTCAGGCCCACTCAGATGGCTGATGTTTTCACAAAGTGATTAGATGCTGCAAGATCTTAGCTATCAGGTTGAATTTACATGTATTGCATTTGAATGGTGCCAACTATACCCACAAGACAGGCCTTAAACAACACCAGACAGACTATTAACTCTTATATTAACAAACACAAATTACCGGCTGTGTTGCTTTTGCTTGACATGGAAAAGGCATTTGGCCGATTGTCAATTTCTTTTATGTTTTCTGCCCCTACAGTCATATGGTTTTTGAGGTAACTTTCCTTCAGCACACAAGCACTTTACTGTGTACCTACCCTACAGCTTTGTTATTGACTAATAGACTTCCCTTCACAGTTTTTAACTTGGACAATGGTACACGTCAAAGATGCTCATTATGAACACGGTATCCAGTTGATACTGTAGGTCAACAGTGTCTAGGCCAACAGTCATTAGGTAGACACCATTTGGTCAACATGGACAAGAATGATATAGACAAATGTCCACATACCCAAAATGTCAACAATGCAATGCACATGGAAAGGTTGACATGAGTGTTTTTTTTTACTTTTTCAGACTTTGCTATCCACGTGGATGATTGGGCATGGTAAAGTGTGTTGAGTGTGGCGGTAGTGGATTGAGGCACCTTTCCTGAAGCATGAAGAGTGAAGGGAGCCATATGAGGGCACACAGTACACTAATTTGGGGTCCGCGTGATTACAATTACAAATTGACATAAAAAGGACCTTTCTATGTGTCAACCATTCCCATGATGAATTTTTGTTGATGTAGACCCAGACACTGTTGACCCTTTATACCATAACTGTGAAACACTCACCATATAGGAACTTGTTAAATATTGTGACAAAGGAGCTTATTCTGGTCCATGCGCATCCGTGCGAATTCGCACCGGTGCGCTGTGTTTTTGAACCTACATGAGCATTTCTGAACATGTGCATGCGTTGTGTGCGAGCGGACATATCTGCACCATACTGCCCAGCTTCTCTTCTCCTCTTCTCCGATGCTAACTTTATATTCCAGTATACTTATGTTTCCTGTGAAAGTACATTCGGGGGCGGGGGGGAGTGCATAACATTTAAAATTTGCATATGCACTAAGGAGGATAATTTGTGAACATTTATAAATGACAATTTATAATTATATACACCTTATGAGTATTGAACAAATCATTTATATGTAGGTTGTAAATTTTTACATAATACATTTTATAGTTGAAATTAAACAACTCTCTTCCTTATCGAGTCAATTACCCATTGTATAATTTTCATTTAAAAGTGTCACTCATGCTGATGCTGCAGAGAGGCGCACTCTATCTGCGACCTCTAATCTCCTATACTACGCTTACTGTTCCCTTATACAACCCTCATTTTCTCACAGCTGGAAGCTTTTAAGGCCAAGCAGCAGTCTGAGATAGGAATCCACCTGAGATATAAAGATAGTTGTTTTTACTCTCATGAGATAAAATGATTTCATACTTTTGCCATTTGGAAACAATGGAGGATTTGAATGTGTTTGTCTTGAACACTTTAGGGTTAAATTTTGCCTTCTGACTAGTATAAAGCTATTTTGGATGTTGTCTTTGTGTTGGGTGATACTATCCTCCAGGCATCTAAACATTTCTTCTTCACATCTATTTTCTTCAGCACTTTTCCACTTATTTACGGACAATTATCTTTTCTTGGAACTGGGCAGAAATTCATGAACAAAAAAATGGAAAATCTTCTGTAATGAGTTTTCAAGCTTAAAACTTTGACAAAATGTCTGATAGTTCAAATGATCATAAATTGCAGATTGCATGTAAGGCATGCTGTTTGACCCTTATAAAATGCATACCTCCCAACCGATTTTCATGAGACCAGGACAGTCAGTGTCCAGCAGTGGAGGCAGTGGCGTAGCTACGTTTTGGGCGCCCCCCCGCCGTTAGGGGGGGGGGCGCCCATACCCACCCCCCGCCGCCCCGTCGAGCACCCCCCCACCCCCCCCCCACCCCCGCCGCCCCGTCGCCCATGCTAACCCCCTCCCCCGCAGTCTTACCTATCGCGCTGGTCCCGGCGGCTCCGTCCGTTCATCTGCTGAGGACCACCACAAAATGGCCGCCCCCGTACAGCAGACAGTTTCAGAGAACTGTTTGCTATATGGGGGCGGCCATTTTGTTGTGGTCCTCATCGGAAGAACGGAGCCGACGGGACCAGCAAGTTACGTAAGTCTGCAGGGGATTGGGGGGGGGTAACTATACCACCGCAGCCCCCGGCGCCCCCACATGCACAGCGCCCCTGAGTGGAGGGCAGTTGGGAATACTGAGTGAATAGACGCTGTGCGCATGGCATGGCATGGCCTCGAATGAGTGAAGCAATATTTAGGCCTCACCCCTGTACGTTAGGCCATGTCGCCACATTTTGGGTACATGTGGTGGTCCCGCATAACTCATAGTGAAGTTGCAAGCGGCAGGAAGCAGCACACCATTCAGACAAGTAACCAAGCAGCCTGCCAGACTAATGGTGTGTACACATGGTGAAGATATGCCGTGCTATGCGAGTCCCGATACGATCAGATGGTATCGGGACTCGCATCACACGGCATGCATGCAGTGGCACAATTTTGACTATATAGTGCAGATCTGCACTATATAGTCAATGCAGCCAAGACTATTTGTCTTGCGATACGTGAACGTGCATCGGGAACGCAAGCAGATCGCAAGGGTTAAAATCTACATGCGATGCCAACACGATGTTGACTATATCGTCAACATCGGAAGGCATATCTTACCGTGTGTACACACTGTGAGAAACAACGATCATAACACCACAGTACAAGAATAAAAAATGGTGCCATCCCTTTAGGTCCCCAATAGAAGGTCCCGGAGACCTGACGATGCAGAACACCCAGCGCTGTGTGTAGCTTTTTCCCAATGGGTATACAGCAGGGCAGTGCTCCACATTGTCTACTCACACAGACAGGGAGGCTGGGGCATGTAAGCAGCTTATGTAGTGTCACGATCCAGGTAAAGCAAATACTATTTTTACCTTTAAAGTGTCTCTCCAGACTGTCACGGTGCTCCAGGTCTGGATATCCTTACTGTTGCTTGTGTGCAGATCACAGCACAGATTCTCCACAGTCTCTCCAGTGATCACCTGATGCTGCAGCTGTGCAGCATATCCTGCAGTCTTGCCTAATGCCATTCCCTAGCTCACTGCAGCTGTCCTCGTAACCATAGGCGAATCTAGGGGGTGGTCCGGGGATGCACAGGACCACCCATTAGCCCATTTTATAGCCGAGAGATGGGGCTTTCCAACGAGCCCAGCCCCGTGTCTCTAGCCCCCTGGGAACCGGAGATACTGCCAGGCAAAGCTGGAACGTTTTCCCTATAGGATAACATGGGACCCGCTAATTCCGACCCCCACCCAGTTCAACAGCTGCCAGTTCCCCCTTCGGCATCACTGAAGTTCGAGGTTGATCTCAGTCGAACCCAAATTCAATCTGATACCAGGCTGGATCCATATGGGTTAATTGGTTCCAGGGATATTGAGGTTAAACCGTTTTTTTCATTTCTTAAATGTATTTTCATGAGGGCAGATTTTTCTGGAACCAAACAGCCCAGTTTCACGGGACCAAAATCATTCGAAGCCATCTCAAAAGTTCTTCAATATGATACTGGTAAATGGGTCAGTTGGTTCCGAAGATATAGCTGGTTGGTTAAAGGGGGGTAGGGAGAGGGGAGAGGTTGTCTCTCCCCCTCACACCAGAAAATGCAGGGACTAGGCTGGTGTATAAGGGGTCAGCCTGGGAATGTCCCTGCATGATCCTGGGACCATATTCCCGGGTAAATCCCTGCATTTTCTGTTGTGAAATGGGTATTATTTCAAACAGCCGTGACCTGCAGTGCTCTGAATACAGCCGGGCAGCCCCCTGCTCTCTGCCCAGCTGTCAATGACTGTCACCCCTGCAGCTTACGCTCCAATTTTTCTCCCCGCTTTCACCTCAGCCCGCCCCCCCTTTAATCATGTGGTGCTGGCGCCCGGCGTGCTCCCCCGACGTCACTCACAACAACAGCGTGCACAATATTTCAAATGTCCACTCGGCTAGAGGGGACACCAGGAGGGGAGTGGGAGCGTGCTCTGCGCTGCGCTCTGCTCCTCTCCCCATAGAAGCAGCTGCACCGCTCTCCATCTCTCCCTGCAGCGAAGGCTCATATAAAAATTCACAGTAAGTGGCACTTTTGGGGGCATTGCTTAAGGGATGCTACAAGTGGCCGTATGTGGGGGCATTATGCATAATGTGTGGCTTAATGTGTAAGCAGCATTATGTGTGCAGCATCATGTGTAATGGGTACTATGGTGCATGGCATCATGTGTAATGGGTAATATGGTGTGCGGCATCATGTGTAATGGGTACTATGGTGTGCGGCATCATGTGTAATGAGTACTATGGTGTGCGGCATCATGTGTAATGGGTATTATGGTGCCATCAAGCAAGAACCCCCTAGCAATGAGCACGTAGGTAAGCAGCACTTATGTGGCAAATATGTAATGGTCATTACGGTTTGTTATATAGTATGTAATGGGCATCATGATGTGTGGCACAATGTGTAATGGGCATTATGGTGTGTGGCCTTATGTGTAATTAGCATTACGGCGTGTGGCTTTATGTGTAATGGGTATTACGGAGTTTGCTAAAATGTGAAATGGGCATTACTGTGTATGGTCTAAAGTGTAACACCACACCCCTTTTTGTGATGCCACACCTCCTTCCCATGAGGCCACGCCCCCCTTTTGCCATGCGGCTACGCCGCGCAAAGGTCCCCCTACTGTTGTATCTGCATCTGGGACCACCCATTGCCATAATTCTAGATTCGCCTATGCTCGTAACTGCTTTTGTTATATTTATTATCAGTTTCTTATATAGAGCTGAAAATTCCATTGCACGTTACAAATTCAATTGTAAACAGAGATAAAACAAACTGGGTAACAACAGACAGACGTGGAGGTAGGAGGGCCCGGCTGCAAGCTTACAATCTATAGGGATATAGGAGGGAAACTCATGGACAGGCGCCAGTAATAGCATCAGTCATGCGGCAAACAAACATACTTTCCCTCCACAGACAAACATTGGTGTAGCCATGTTTGCCAGTATCACATGGAGATTCCCAGCCAATCCGCTGCAGCTTCCCTCCTGGTTATTGGCCAGCCAATCCTCCTCCTACTTGCAGGTATAAGAATGCTGGGAAGACTCCTGCACTCTGTCAGTGCTTCAATTGTCAAACCTCCAGTTGGATGTTCTTGTCTCAAAGATAAAGTGCAATTATCAACTCCAGCACAGCCTGACTCCTAGCAGTGCTCTTGCATGCTCCCAGGCAGCATCTACTCCTGCTGTTTCCAGCCAGCATCTACTCCTGCTGATTCCAGCCAGCATCTACTCCTGCTGATTCCAGCCAGCTTCCGCTCCTGCTGATTCCAGCCAGCTTCCGCTCCTGTCTACACCACAGTGAATACCCGATCCACTACTGGCTCACCATCGGTTCACCAATGTTGTCTGCAACCTCTACGCTTCATCTACTGAGATCCCTGTGCAAGCCTGCAAATTACATAGCACTCCTGCCAAATACTCAGGGCCGGAGCTACCACTAGGCAGCTTTAGGCAGCTGCCTAGGGCGCTGGCCACTAGAGGGCGCCCCAGTACTTTGATCATGTAAATTTTGTATTTTACTGCACTTCCTGAGTTGTAGGGGAGCCTGACACTTTCCCCCCAGCACATTTTGCACATGCTGTTACCCGGGCCTGGGAGTAGGTACAGTGGGTGATTGCTGGGCTCAGCTTCCAGCAGCAGTTATGAGGCTTGTGTCCCTGCTCTTCTGCTTCCTGCTGCTGCTCTTCACACAGAGATCGTCTGGTAGCTCCGCCCCCTCCAGCACAAGAGCCGATTCCTAAGAGACCCTGCAAGCAGCCAGATCATCCAGACATACAGAACAGGTGTCTGGCAGCACATACTATATGTATTTCAGGGAGGGGAGGTGCAGGGATGGTTTTACATGTGTGTTGGGGGAAGTGCAGGGCTGGGGGCATGTGTGTTGCAGGGCTGGGGAACATGTTTGTTGGGGGAAGTGCAGGGCTGAGGGCATGTGTGTTGGGTAAAGTGCAGGGCTGGGGAACATGTGTGTTGGGGAAAGTGCAGGGCTGGGTGACGTGTGTTGCAGGGCTGGGGAACATGTGTGTTGGGGGAGGTGCAGGGCTGGAGAACATGTGTGTTGGGTAAAGTGCAGGGCTGGGGGACATGTGTGTTGCAGGACTGGGGAACATGTGTGTTGGAGGTGCAGGGCTGGGGAACATGTGTGTTGGGTAACGTGCAGGGCTGGGGGACATGTGTGTTGCAGGACTGGGGAACGTGTGTTGGAGGTACAGGGCTGGGGAACATGTGTGTTGGAGGTGCAGGGCTGGGGAACGTTTGCTGGGGAGCATGTGTGTGTTGGAGGTGCAGGGCTGGGGAACATGTGTTTTGGGGAGGTAAAGGGCTGGGGAAGATGTGTTTTGGGGGAGGTGCAGGGCTGGGGAACATGTGTGTTGGGTTAAGTGCAGGGCTGGGTAACATTTGTTTTGGGGGAGGTGCAGGGCTGGGGAACATGTGTTTTGTGGGAGGTGCTGGGCTGGGGAACATGTGTGTTGGGTTAAGTGCAGGGCTGGGGAACATTTGTTTTGGGGGAGGTGCAGGGCTGGGGAAGGGATACTGGAGTACAGGTGTGTGAGGGATACTGGAGTACAGGTGTGTGAGGGATACTGGAGTACAGGTGTGTGAGGGATACTGGAGTACAGGTGTGTGAGGGATACTGGAGTACAGGTGTGGGAAGGAAATATATAGAATGTATTATAGTCTTGAGTGATCTGGCTCTTCCTTTGAAGTACATTTCTGCGCACCAGTTGCCTGGGTTAAGTGCAGGGCTGGGGAACATTTGTTTTGGGGGAGGTGCAGGGCTGGGGAAGGGATACTGGAGTACAGGTGTGTGAGAGATACTGGAGTACAGGTGTGTGAGGGATACTGGAGTACAGGTGTGTGAGGGATACTGGAGTACAGGTGTGTGAGGGATACTGGAGTACAGGTGTGTGAGGGATACTGGAGTACAGGTGTGGGAAGGAAATATATAGAATGTATTATAGTCTTGAGTGATCTGGCTCTTCCTTTGAAGTACATTTCTGCGCACCGGTTGCCTGCACAGAAACATATATATACTTTATGGCTTGTGTCCCTGCTCTTCTGCTTCCTGCTGCTGCTCTTCACACAGAGATCGTCTGGTAGCTCCGCCCCCTCCAGCACAAGAGCCGATTCCTAAGAGACCCTGCAAGCAGCCAGATCATCCAGACATACAGAACAGGTGACTGGCAGCACATACTATATGTATTTCAGGGAGGGGAGGTGCAGGGATGGTTTTACATGTGTGTTGGGGGAAGTGCAGGGCTGGGGGCATGTGTGTTGCAGGGCTGGGGAACATGTTTGTTGGGGGAAGTGCAGGGCTGGGGGCATGTGTGTTGGGTAAAGTGCAGGGCTGGGGAACATGTGTGTTGGGGAAAGTGCAGGGCTGGGTGACGTGTGTTGCAGGGCTGGGGAACATGTGTGTTGGGGGAGGTGCAGGGCTGGAGAACATGTGTGTTGGGTAAAGTGCAGGGCTGGGGGACATGTGTGTTGCAGGACTGGGGAACATGTGTGTTGGAGGTGCAGGGCTGGGGAACATGTGTGTTGGGTAACGTGCAGGGCTGGGGGACATGTGTGTTGCAGGACTGGGGAACGTGTGTTGGAGGTACAGGGCTGGGGAACATGTGTGTTGGAGGTGCAGGGCTGGGGAACGTTTGCTGGGGAGCATGTGTGTGTTGGAGGTGCAGGGCTGGGGAACATGTGTTTTGGGGAGGTAAAGGGCTGGGGAACATGTGTTTTGGGGGAGGTGCAGGGCTGGGGAACATGTGTGTTGGGTTAAGTGCAGGGCTGGGTAACATTTGTTTTGGGGGAGGTGCAGGGCTGGGGAACATGTGTTTTGTGGGAGGTGCTGGGCTGGGGAACATGTGTGTTGGGTTAAGTGCAGGGCTGGGGAACATTTGTTTTGGGGGAGGTGCAGGGCTGGGGAAGGGATACTGGAGTACAGGTGTGTGAGGGATACTGGAGTACAGGTGTGTGAGGGATACTGGAGTACAGGTGTGTGAGGGATACTGGAGTACAGGTGTGTGAGGGATACTGGAGTACAGGTGTGGGAAGGAAATATATAGAATGTATTATAGTCTTGAGTGATCTGGCTCTTCCTTTGAAGTACATTTCTGCGCACCGGTTGCCTGCACAGAAACATATATATATTTTATTCCTAACAAATAACGAAACCGGGTATAGGGGGGGGCGCATTATTAGAAGTTTTGCCTAGGGTGCCAAACCACCTTGCACCGGCCCTGCAAATACTAGCTGCAAACCCATTCCCAAGCTGCACACCATTGAATGATTTTGTTTCCTGTGTGTGCAGTCTATGCATAGCCCAGGACTTATTCAGTGGCTGTGGTAGAAACAGACTGTTTGGGGCCCGGAGCTGATGTCACACGACTTCCCCTCAAACGCCTGGGCACGCCTGCATTTTCCCTGACATTACCATAAAATATCTAGGTGACACCACCAAATGCCGTCTTCCTGTCAATCACCCTGCTCACTGTTCTACCATTGACAGCTGTCCGCTTTAGTCTTGGGACTTACACCCACAAGTCCTTCTAGTTCTTTTGTTAAATGTGTTCATTATTGTAGATGTGCTGTAAATCAGGTAAGACTCGTGGACTCTGGAGTGCAGAAGAACACATTTACTTGATTTCACATCAGGAACTAAACTGAACAATAAACAGGAATCTCCCTCCCATCATGCATAGCCACAGGTAAAGTCTCATCCTGCAGGGTCCTAGCAGGATACACATCTACATTTATTTCCAGGAAACACACTGGAAAAATATTGAAATGCCTTACCACATATTACTAGATGGTTGTATACCTAGAGGCTGATTCTGATCTGGGAGCAAAGCTAAAGTCAGCAAGTAGCTTTGCACCTTGGCAACACCCCATTGTAATGGTTTTGAATATAAAATGTGCAGAAAGATTTAGATTTTGTAGGTGTGTGGACAAACCAGGGGCCGGAGCTATGGCCATTTTCACAGTGATTTTACATTTGCACATGTGCAAAGCGTAGAGAAAATGTCCACCTAGCCATTTTCACTGTGGATTCTGCAGTGCTGCTTTTGCCAACACAGGACTCCAGAGGATGGAGTAATTACTAAAAAAAAATTGGTGCCGCATATGCAGTGTGGGCCCCCATGGACCCACACACTGTACCCATTGTAGATATGCCAGTGCCGGGGCATAACTAGAACTTTGTGGGTCCCATAACAAAATCTTGAATGGGCCCTCACCCTATTGGCACAAGAGGTTAAAAAAATATACATATTAATCCCCACATGAAAAAAAAACAAATATATATACCCAGAACTTTAGACTATTAGCACTACATTGTAGTGCAGTAATTAGTATCATTGATAAATGGGCTCCAAGAGAAAAGCGGGGACTGACTTAAGGGACACACATTACATGGAACACATATGCATATACATACATACAAACATATAGAACACATACAAACACGCGCAAATAGAAAGGAACACTTATATCTGTAGTAATGTGGCAGCCTAATTGTAAACCCTTTGCTGCTCCTGTAGCCGGATCAAGTGTGCTACAATATAGCATGTAGAAGCCCAGCATTTAGAGGGACTTCTGCGGAAACGCTTACTGAGAGCCAACAGCTAGAGAAGGTTGGCACAAGCCCCCAGAAGAAGCCCTTCTTTTTCAAGGTGAACAGTGAGCCTGAAACGCGTCGGTGAGGAGGAGGGGACACATCTGATGGTGAGACCATTTGCTATTTTCATTTAGCAAACACCTTTTTCCTGTTCCGGATGCAGGAGGGGAGTGTGAAATTTCTTTTCCCACACGTCAGTGTGCCACTTTTAATATAGTTTTATTGTCTGCTTTTATTCTGAATATGTACCTGGAATAAAATATCTTTTGTACGGAGCATCTTGGTTGAATACATCCTATTACTGGAGAAAGAAAAAAAGACCAAAGAAACCTTTTGGTGAAAATAGGGCCTCTTATTGGGGTGAGTGTTGATCCACGTGGCTTCTGGTGTGCATATGGTTTATGGAAATTGATTGCCGAGTGATACAGAAGTTGGGGACTCCGCCATAAAGATACCTTTATGTTCAAATAGGGCCTTATATACAGGTCAGTAGCGGAGTGATTCCATACCTCAGGAACTTGTGTAGTGAAGAAGAATTTTCCCGGGTGATATACATAAGAAACCTTTATGTGAACATAGGGACCCCTATAGAGGTCAGTAGGAGTCCTTACGTTCCACCATGAAAATATCAGGTCCATTGCGACAACAATCAATATAAAAAAAAGGATTTCACCTTACAAAGGGGTATATGTTTGATGTCTATATACTAAGCCTTAGAGAGAGAAAAAATTTACAGAGATAAAGTATCAGCCAATCAAATCCTAACTGCCATGTTACAGGCTGTGTTTGAAAAATGACAGGAGATGGTTGGTTTATCTCTCTCCAGGTCTTAGTTGATTGACCTGATAGTTACGCTACCTATTATATTCAGTTACTTTCACATCAAACTCTCTGGAATCTTGCTGCGAGTTTGGTTGCACATGAAATGTGTACACTATTATATTCCCCCCTATGTGTTTGTATATAGAGTTGATAAGATATGATAATATTCTTTGCATAAACAGTTGCTGCTTGTGTCTTTGTTAGCCATCCATCTATTTGTGTTACCTAATATACTTCTAGCAGCCCTGATAGAGTGCAGTGGTATTGGCACTTGGAGTTGTTAAGTCTTCCTTTTCTAACAGGGGTCAATGGGTTTAAAGATCTCCTTAAAGGTTGGAGAACTAATTATTAAACGGAAGGAGGAGAAAAGTGACAGAAGGTCAGCTTTTAAAAAAAACTGGGTGTATCCTCTGGAGGGTCATGCACAGTTGCTTTGCATTATTTTCCAGTTCCAGTCTTATTTGAAATCTCCACATGAGCACATTATACGTTTGTTAACCCCAGAGCAGTGGATTTGTATAACTCTTCTTTTAACGACATCCATGGACAATGTCATCAAAATCTGTACTTTGCTGACAAAGAATTGGAAAGTTGCATAATGGTAGTGAACATAATGTAGATTCCCTACATGCAAAAAGCACGGCCTTACACGAATAATTGCAAGCGTTCACTTACTGAAATGAACATGCGTTTTTCCTAATGAATTAATTCTGACAAAAGGCACACTCCCCAGACAGGGGATATTTGCAGCTCCACGTGAAGCTTCCTATGAGGCCTAGTCTGGGACAATTTGTTTTTTCATATGTCACAGGCAAAAAGAATTGTAAAGGTCTGCAGTGATTTCTAGACAGAAAGCAATAAACTGCATTTGCACCCACACACTTAGTGCCTAACACCCCATCTGGTAAAATTTCCACGTCTCTCAGAAAGAAATCAATAGTAATAATCTGTGAGGGCCCTCGTAGGGTGTATATATTTTTTTTTATCACAATGCTATTTGAGATTTTTTTCCTGTCTACTTACAGCAATAGATTGCTCTGTATGTTGACTAACACCGAAGATTTGGAACAATTATTTCTAAATACAATCTACAACTAACATTCAGGTCAAAATAACAGATTCTGGGCATTCCTACAGAATATAATAAGAGCATTTTCCAATGCCAGAAGACATTAAGAAATCAGTAGCTAGGGTACTTGTGTATTCAACTGCTTATTTCAATGCATTTCAAAGTGGAGAATTAAGTCAGCATGTGATATTTATGTTGTGTAGGAAATCCATGCATTGTAAAACTTTTGTGCCAGGAAAAATATATGGTCCTTCTTTAAATACTGTATTGTTACAGTAGTGTTAGAGGAAATGTGATGCTTTATTATTGGTATTATTTATTGTAGACCTTGTCTGGCATCCAGTATTGTAGCCGTCGTTGATGAGTGGCTTCCTTGAACTTTTCCACTGATCAATGCGAATGCTGGGGCAGCATGATAGAATAACTATCCTGAAGAGAGGCTATGGCATGGGAAAGCAGCTACGCAGGAGGCTGAAAAGGCTGCAGTAATCTTGTATACTTAAGCTTAGAAATACATCTCCCTTAAAGAAATGGAGGTGCTGAATATCTGTTTTAAATGGCCATGTCTCCACTGAATAAAGGTCAAGAGCAACTTGAAAGGGTATTATCTGGATGAGGAAGACAGGGTGCTGAAGGTAAGCACAGATAACATACAAATGTATCCTTTCTATTCGTCTCTAACACAGCCCAAAAATAAAGTAGGGTTATGTGTTACCTGCTAATATGGCAGCTTCCACGAGATCTGTCATCTGAGCAATAAAAAAATAACCAGAAACCCTAGGTTCTTGTTAGTTTCCTTAAAAAATACCCAATTGTGACAGTAATACAATCTAGCCAGGACTGAGACAAGATAAATCCAAGAGAAACTAAAGAGGCCTTATCACGTGGAGCTGTGCTGAGCGATCTGTACAGAGATGTGTCAGCGCTGTGTGCTGAGGGATCTGTCGGGACCAGTGTTCTCACTGGCCCTGACCAGTTAATATCCAGTATGCTGGATATTAATGGCCGGGCGATAGCAAAACGAGGGCCCATGCAGCAATATCGCTATGGCCCCCACACACGGAGTAATGTAGGGGTATTTTCTAAGCGATCTGGTTAAATCATTTATAAAATGGCTTGAAATCGCCCCAAGTATAGGCCCCATAAGAGTCTGTTGAACTTGGACTGTATCTTTTTCTTTGTATATTGAATGCATCATTGCCTACTTACTGGAATTGGGTGTGGATCATTGGGACAAGCAGAAATAGGTAGGCAGTCAATAGGTCTACACCTGATGGTCAACATGCAGTAGTTCGACAGGATAAAAAGTCAACAGAGTCAGTAGGTGGATTAAAAAAAGGTTGATTGGTGCAAAAGCTCAACACAAGCAAAATGTTGACATGGAAATGGTTGACACAAAAAGAACAGAAGGTTTTTTTTTTCCTTTTTATTCTAACCACATATAAGCCAACTTAGTGAAAACATATACCCTGGCTTGCTTACTTAATTTGCCATGGTTCAGTAATGGTGCATTGCTCTACTATCTCTGAGCTTGGCACAGGTAACATATGGATGACCAGTGATGGGGATGCCTGCAGTCGGAATACCAACGTTGGCATCCCAAAGGAGGGAATCCTGACACAGGTCAGGTAATTATACTTACTCACCCCTGCCCACCCTAATCATAACCCTCCCTCTGCACAGCCTAACCCTAACCCTCCCCCAGTGGGGTGACCTTTAACCTCCTTACTAGTGCATAACCCTTATGCCCAACCCCTAAACATAATCCCCACTCCCTTCAGCTTAACCCTATCCACCCTTCTAAACCTTTTGACATCCATATGTGTGTTGACCATGCCAACCTTTAAAATCTGCCGACCTTATGTAACTCTCAGTCATAAGCACTGTCAACCTTTTACATGTTGGCCTACTGACCATGTAGACTTAACCAGCACTTGAGTTTCTCACATTCATTATTTGATTGGTAATCCAGTAAAACATGTAAAAAAAAAGTGGGTATAGTACATAGTAAAGTATCACAATAAAACAATGCAGTGTACAATGGCAGATGGATCCTAAAGTAGCTGAACAATGAGACAATTACCAGTGGCGATGGAACTGGCCAGCAGTTCTAAAGTGCTCTTGTGCAAATGTTACGGGGCAAAAACACAGGTCCAGGGTCTCCAAAGCGGCAAGTAAATTGCTGCGGTCCACGCTCCTGGTCCCTCCATCTCGACTGCTTATTTACTGCTCATAGCAATCAATCAGATTCTACTTTATATTTATCTAGCTGCTTCTAGAAGATACTGTAATAGCTAGAATCTGACATGGGCAACATCTCGACTCAGCTAAAATGTAAAGTTTTCATTGGTCTTCCAAGCTATAAGCTGGGTCCATTAGTCATAAACCATGGACATGCATGAGATGTAACATAGCCGTTCCTCTTCAAACACACCAGAACTGCTGTACACCATGGTTTGGTGCACATAGATGCAGCCCTTTATAAACAAAGAAATGTGCAGTGGGACATATTTATTTACTGTTCCTGCTATCCATACATCTTGGTATTTGACCTATAGCTTGTGTGCCTGGAATATTGGGCATTGTTTGAAAAACCGGTACTAAATGAGGTAGATATGAGGTTCAGGTTCTGGCGCAATTAGGCAGCAGACGGAGAGAAACACAAACAATGGTGACCCCCACACCACAGGCAAGACAAGTCCACAGATAGTGTATAAATACACAAAATGTGTTCCATCCACGGGTGCTCACACAGGAGAGATACCGTATATCCCTGACTGAGGATGGGCGTCTGCTCTTCTCTGCCAGGTGTCAGTAATGACACCTGGTGATGGTGTATCGTCATAGGTTCATGGGCACTCCCAATGATATACGTAGATAACAGGAATAAATAAAGCAAATATAGTGTAATACTATTTATTGCTTAGCATATAAAATCCATAAACAAAATATCAGACAGCATATATGAAAATCGAAAGGGGGAACAATTACCAGAAAAGGTGGAGAAGAACTTGATGAAAAAAAGTTCTCAAATAGCGCTAAACACAGTGAAAGTTCCTGATAGCTGATACCATGCAAAGGCCATTTTCTTACTGGTAAAACATCCCCCTCTGGAAGAGTCAAGCTCTGACGTATTTCAAACCAATCCTGGGTTATTTTCAAGGAGAAGAAATGTATAAAAGTCCACAGTCCATAGATCCATATTTAAATGGTTGAAGACCAATTACAATTCAGACTCCGCAGTCCGATATTTAACCAATCCATAACATCGGTGGGGAACAGAGGCACTCAACAGAAGGTTCCATTTTTAACTTGAGTAGCAGCTTACTGGGCAAACAATATTTAGATGGAAAATCAGTCGATCATAAAATAAAGGGGTAAAAACAAAGCACTGTCAATTAGCAGAATTAAAATACACTAAAAAGGGTAAATGTAACAGTTTTTATAAAAAAAACTATTAATTTCTAAATCAGTATTAAGCCCATGTGGGACTACTCCTCCCTTGGAATGGCAAGAAATTATAGAACAGTCAATGCCACCCTACCCCCAATATGAAATTATTAGTACTTACTCAGAATTAGATGCGTTTCCCACAACCAACTTTATTATTAAATTAACAATATTTGTGTTTAACGTATAGTCAAAAAACAAAAAGAAAGCAGCGCTTTTGAAAGTAACTGTTTACTTAAAAAAAGAAAACTGTAAAAAGAATTGTGTGCAATTTATTAAAATAACAATTTTATACACATTTAGGCAATAAATTCATAATACCGGCCGGTGTTAGTATAATTTTAAAACCACAACATATAATATAGCATAATATAGTAACGAGCCCTCTCATAGCTTGAAATAATATATAATAAAATTAATAATGGTTAGTAATTAATTAGAATACAAAACATAGCATCATTTAAAAGTCTTGGATATATCTGTGGCCTTGATGGGCAACAGTAATGGATGATATATTCCTTTTAATGAACTCTCTCACAGTTCTGGATGTTAATTTTCCATATTTATAAGATGTTAATGATATCAACAAGTTTCTCAACGGTTCTTAAATGGCAATCATGTTCCTGATTTAGTTGTTTAGAAATCATGCAGCATGAAAAAATACTTGTGAGGGGAGCTCCACTTTTTAGAGGAGGATGTCCATCCCTGTGATCAGCGTCCACGGGTTCCCTCCCGGCCGCTGGTGCTTTCCAGAGATGCAGCTTTTTCTGGAGTGTAGAACCACGGGCAGCAGGGTGTGTAACTGGCCGATGTTTGGAAATGATTGGCACTACAGGTGCCAGCATGACTGTGTATTAAAAAGTACTACTGGAGTTGCATAGAACTGAGCTTATATAGCTTGCAGCACAAGAGGGGTTAACAGCTCAGCTCACAGCAGGGCAGATCAGTTTGCAAAAAGAAACAATGTACAGAACTCACCAGTTTGCAGAAAAAGGTGGGAAATCCCAGATGGAACTTCTCCCTGGGAATCTGAGACAGCAGAGAAGCGTGTAGTTGTTGGATGGTAAATGCTGAAGCTTGCAGAGTCCTGAAGGCTGGAGGAAGCAGCCTGACTTGGGAGAGGACGAAGCAACGTGCCCTGAAGTGTATGGGGGTACAGACTGGCAGCATGCAGAGAGCACTGGTCATTGAGGACAGCCTGTCAGTCCCATCAGCAAGTGTTCAGCTACAAGGGTTAGAGATAGAGAGTGGGCCTGCATCCCTGGAGCCGGGGCATCAGGAGCGGCTCTATGCAGAGAGAGCAAAGCGGGAGTATCGGCAGTGACAGAAGGCCAATGGAGGTTCAGGCAAGTATCCTGCAACTGAAGTGTTATGCATTTAAAGTACTCTGCATCTGAAGAATCATGCATTTAAATTATTCTGCATCTGAAGTATCTTTCATTTGAACTATTCTGCATATGCAATGTCAGCACCTGACTCTACCACTGTTCTGCATTTATTAGTGACACAGGGTGCATAAGCCTTCTATATTCAAAGCATTGCTACAACACGCAACTGTGTGTTTCATCAGTGTATATCCAGCATACAGTCAAGTTTCCCAATAAAGTATTTACAATCACTTTCGGGCCTAGCAGTTGACAGGATCCAGTGGCAGTGGTGAGCTCTTGCCATATCATACTTGTGACAGTACCACGTGACTATTCAACTGGGATTTGAGCATTTAATACTCCTTTCACATTGCAGCTTTAACACAGTATATTGCCGTTTTTTTACCGTTTTAAAATTGGAGCAGCTGCAGTGTGAAAGCTCCATTGTCAATTTACCGGTTACAGAATACTGGTATTTTCACAACATTAAAGTTATTGTTTGGTTCTTACCTGGTTTGTGGCTTCTCCTGTCAGTTCAGCCCTGATCCATGCTGCAAGGGAGTTCTGTGTGGTCTGAGCTTTGCTAATTGATTACAACACCTGGGTGAGTCCATACTGCCAGGCAGCTCTGTGTAACCTGACCATTGCTAATGATTAAACACCTGAGTGAGACATGCTCAGCTCTCATTGATTGAGGCACAGGTGATCCAGTTCCTTGTGCTTCCTATAAAAGGCAGCCTCTGGCAGACAGACCCTGCCAGAGTATAGGTTCACTAACCTGCTCCAGCGTTCCCAGTGCTTGGTCTGATATCCAGTGTTACCAGTGTATGATTCCGGCTATTCTCCTGACTATTCTCCTGCCTGCTCCCTGTGTACTACATCCGTGACATCCAGTGTATGACCTTGGCTTGTTCTGTGACCATTCTCCTGCCTGCTCCCTGTGTACTGCATTTGTGACATCCTGTGTATGACCTTGGCTTGTTCTGTGACCATCCTTGGCTTGTTCTGTGACCATTCTCCTGCCCGCTCCCTGTGTACTGCATCCTGTGACTCCCAGTGTATGACCCGGCTAGTACTTGGACTCTTGCTCAAGCCTACTCCTATAGTACCTGTATCTGTCTACAAGTTCCTGACCTGGCTAGTCTGACCATGAGTATTCCAGAGCTTACCCTGCCTTACGCCCAGTGTTTACCAGCACCATGTGGGAAACCTGACCAGGGGACCGCGACCGGCGTACCGAGTGCAGCGAAGCCCAAATCCCGCTTGGAGGGGTCACTGGCGAAAAACACCGGTACGGTTAGACTCCGCACCCCTGAGTCAGGTCAAGCCAATTCCCGGTCTGGCATTCACTCGTCCGAGTCAAAAACCGTGACAGAATACTCTGGCCCAACCAAGGAGCTATTGGAGCAACCGTTTGCTGGGGTTAGCAAGCAAGAGCTGGATCAAGCTATAATCATTCAGCTTTTAAAGACCCTGTTACAGCAGAAGAACGTTGTTTCAACTCCTATAACCCCTGTGGAATGTGATTCAGGAACTTTAAAGGAGCGTGTGCAGCTGATCCAGCAGTTACAAGAAATTTTGACTAAAATCTTGTCCCTAATAATCTGTTTGCTGGACAGCTTTTCCAGGAGCAATGTACCTTCCACTCCAGGTCCGGTGCCTGCAAGACTCTCTGACGCCATTCTGGGCATTCCAGTGGCATCAGCATCTGTGCCCTGTAAGGACAGGTACCTGAGTCGGCCTCGTTCCCAGTTGTCAGATGAGGAACGCCAGCGGCACAGGTCCTTAAATTTATGTTTTTATTGTGGAGCCCAGGACCATTTGATTGGGGATTGCTCTCTCCGTGAGGCCAGGAATAAGATTATTGCTTCTGTGCCCACTCAGGAAGAGTTTCGTGGCTATCACTGGGTACCCAGAACTAAGATCCTCTTGCCTAAAAACAGTAACATTTTGGTCAAACCGCAAGAGGGGAACCTGAGTGTCAAGTTCCAAGAGGGGAGTCCGGGTGTCCAACCCCAAGAGGGGCCCCTGTTGGTCCAAACCCAAGAGGGGGCCCATTCAGTCTCACCCCAAGAGGGGGTCCCATCAGTCCAACCCCAGGAGGGGATTCATGGTCACAAGCCCCAGGAGGGGAGTTTGAGTATCAAACCCCAAGATGGAGTTCTGTCCAGCCAGCCCCAGATGGGGGTCCTGTCAGTCCAGCCCAAGGAGGGGCTTCCGAGTATTGTGCTCCAGGAGGAGCTTCCTAGTGTCTTGCCCAAGGAAGGGCTTCCGAGTATTGTGCTCCAGGAGGAGCTTCCTAGTGTCTTGCCCAAGGAAGGGCTTCCTAGTGTCTTGCCCGAAGAGGGGCATCAAAGTGTTTCACCTCAAGTGGACTCTCACAGTGTGGATTTCCGAGAGGGGTCTCAGAATGGCGAGCCCCAAGAAGGGTTTCAGAGTCCTTCACCTCAGAAGGGGTCTCGGAGGGTCATACCCCAGGAAGGGCCTCAGACTGTCATTTCCCAGGAGGGTTCTCAGAGTTTTAAGCCTCAGGAAGGGGTTCAGAGTGTCGTGCACCAGGAGGGGTCTCAGACTGTCAGGCTCCAAGCAGGATCTTAGAGTGCCACACCCCAAACAGGGTCTCTGAGCATCGCACCCCAGGAGGGTTTCCTGAGCACTGTACCCCAAGAGGGGTCTCTAAAAGTGGTACCCCAAAAAGGTTCTCTGAGTATATTACCCCAAGAGGGATCTCCGAGTGTTGCACCCCAAAAGGATCCTCTGGTTGCCACACCCCAGGAAGGGTCTCTGATTGTGGCTTCCCAAGATGGGCCACTGAGCACTTTGCCTCAAGAAGGGGCTCTATAAATCACCCCAGGTGGGGGTTCTGAGTCCGTCGCCCCAGGTGGGGGTTCCGAGTCCGTCGCCCCAGGTGGGGGTTCCGAGTCTGTCGCCCCTGGTAGGGGTTCCAGGTCTGTCACTCTTGGTAGAGATCTATCTGCCTTGCCTCCGGGCATGAGGACCCATCTGCCCTTGCCTCCGGGCATGAGGACCCATCTGCCCTTGCCTCCGGGCATGAGGACCCATCTGCCCTTGCCCCTGGGCATGAGGAGTTGTGTGTCGTGGCCTCTGGGCTAGTCTCTGTGGTCTCCGGGCAAATCTCCTTGGCCTCCGGGCCTTCCTCCATTGTCTCCGGGCCTGTCTCCATTACCTCTGTGGTCTCCAGGTCTGCTTCCATGGCCTCCGGGCCTTTCTCCGTGGTCTCCAGGCCTGAGTCTATTGCTTCCATGACCCCTGGGCCTAAACAGGTCAACCAAGAAAAAATTTCTTGTGTGCCAATGCCTACTGTAATGGACATCCGAGAGGGTTCGTCTGCCATACCCGGTGTTCGAGAGGTGTCCATTTCATCTGAGGTGGCTGTCATATCTGAGGCTTCAGTCCTGCCTCAAGTTCAAGAGACATCTGTTGTGTCTAAGGTCCCAGCAGGGTTGTCTGTGATACAAAAGCCAGCTGAGGAGTCATCTGAAGACATTTCCTTTGATGGTAATCTTTCCCATTACCAGGTCCTAGCAGATTACTACTTAGACGCCATGAATCATGATCCCTCTTCCGGAGTCAATATGGCTAATATTGTAAAATTTATGATCTTATCCTTCCGAGGAGAAGCACTAGAATGGGTCAATCCACTTGTTGAAGCCAATGATCCTCGACTGCGAGATCTGATATCATTCTCCAGGGCCGTGATTGACAAATTTGGATTTAAGACTCCTTCATCTTCCTTGGTTAAAAGTCTGCCCATGCCTCTTCAAAACCATGGGTCATCTAGAGAGAGTACTAGAGCTTCTGCTAATTTTTTTTTCCAAGATCTGAATCAAAGAGCTTAACAGTTAGGGGCATTCGTGTCGGCTCTTTAGCACTTCATGGTCTCAAAGAATCATCTGCAAAAGAATATTTGATCTGCACCCCAGAACTAGACTCCAACTCAGATTATGATTCTGAACACGATGCCGCTCCTTTCTGGGTGGTCTAGAGTTGGCCAGAGCCCATTTTGAAGAGCCAGAGGTGTCACCAGCCTTGAAGGGATCTAAGTGTTCTTCTAAGAAAAAGTTGCGCCGCAAGCGACCTTAAAAATTTCCATGTGGGGTGTTCGGAGCCCACCCCTATAGGGAAGGGTAATGTCACAACATTAAGTTATTGTTTGGTTCTTACCTGGTTTGTGGCTTCTCCTGTCAGTTCAGCCCTGCTCCATGCTGCAAGGGAGTTCTGTGTGGTCTGAGCTTTGCTAATTGATTACAACACCTGGGTGAGTCCATACTGCCAGACAGCTCTGTGTAACCTGACCATTGCTAATGATTAAACACCTGATTGAGACATGCTCAGCTCTCATTGATTGAGGCACAGGTGATCCAGTTCCTTGTGCTTCCTATAAAAGGCAGCCTCTGGCAGACAGACAGAGTATAGGTTCACTAACCTGCTCCAGCGTTCCCAGTGCTTGGTCTGATATCCAGTGTTACCAGTGTATGATTCCGGCTATTCTCCTGACTATTCTCCTACCTGCTCCTTGTGTACTACATCCGTGTCAGGTCAGGGCTAGTCTGACCATGAGTATTCCAGAGCTTACCCTGCCTTATGCCCAGTGTTTACCAGCACCATGTGGGAAACCTGACCAGGGGACCGCGACCGGTGTACCGAGTGCAGCGAAGCCCAAATCCCGCTTGGAGGGGTCACTGTCGAAAACCACCGGTACGGTTAGACTCCGCACCCCTGAGTCAGGTCAAGCCAATTCCCGGTCTGGCATTCACCCGTCCGAGTCAAAAACCATGACAGGTATTTTAAACCGTGTTAAGAGCAGGATCCTACACGTTTCTGAGCCATCTGAACAGCTCAGAAATGGTATTTGCTACAAATGATAACCACACAAAGGTGATAGGTTATCTCCCTGCATGATCCCCGCCCACAAGCAGGAAATAAACATTTAAAATGACATTGTAAGGCTCTATGGGTGAAACGGGTTGAATCTGAAAGGTACAAAAACGGTATTGAAACTGCAATATACCATTTACAACATGCAATATGAAAGGGGTATAACTGCCTTGTTTTGACCCGTTTGAAGACACGTTTACAAAAATGGGTTGAAAGCAGGTTTGCAATGTGAAACCAGTATTAGTTACACTGAACAGTACAGTTACTTTGTAAAGCGCAATGGAATATGCTGTGCCAGTGCTATTTTTGTCAGAATAGGTTCAGGAACTGGCGGGGCCAGAAGTGGGCGGTGATGTGGGTGGAGCTACTAAGGGCGGGGCATCAATTGGTGCATAAACTTTTTTTTAACACCTACTGTAATGCCCTTAGCAGTGCCATATATATACACAATGCTCCCAGCAGTGCCATATATATGCCACCAAAAGTGCCAGTTACTCAATGCCCCCAATAACCGCAGTGATGCCAGCTACACAATGCCCCCAGCAGTGCTAGATAAACAATGCCCCCCAACCAGTGGTGCAAGTCAAAAAAAAATACTTAGCAATATTTTGTGCGCGCACCAGAGGTGCGCCAAAAATGGAGAGAAAAAGGTGAACCTCGAAACCAGTTAAAGCTGCTGTATATGGGAGTGTGTAAAGCTCCCTGTTAAATAAATAGGCAAAAGGAAAAAGTATACAGCGCTTGGGTTAGTCTGAATGATGACCAAACACAAATGTGATAATAAAATACAAATACATTTATTTCATTACACAACAATTAAGAGAATTCTCTATATGAAAGAAATAAAAATTGAAAAAATGAAAAAATTGCGCAATGGATAAAAAAATTGGGGGGGGGGGATTAAAAACAGCCAATGCATGCACATGGCTCCAGAGGGAAAGAAAAGGCAGTTCATTGGGCCAATTTGTTTGATATAATTACCACCAATGATGGTCAGATCATTACCTCACATGCTGGGAATTAAACCGGAATTACTCTTGGTCAGACGTCAGGGCCTCATCTGGTGACCAAAGAGTAATTCCGGTTTAATTCCCAGCATGTGGATCCAAATAGTCTCAGATGGAATGGAGCAGGAATGGTTGGTGGAGTGATGGATATGCCACCACCAAGCGTCACTGCAAAGGAGGTATGGACCTGTGAAGGCACAAGTAGGTGGAGGCTGGTCCGGAATGGAGTTCACCGTGAAGGAGCC
Organism: Crinia signifera; assembly: GCF_055691185.1. Classification (NCBI taxonomy): domain Eukaryota; kingdom Metazoa; phylum Chordata; class Amphibia; order Anura; family Myobatrachidae; genus Crinia; species Crinia signifera. The sequence goes on from NC_139220.1 coordinate 226,250,870, forward strand.
TGGTGCAGGATGGTATAAGGGCTCTTGATTGGGGCCAGGTAAATGGTGGGGCTCAACGCGTTTGGACGTGCTGACACGTCTTCATTACTGCTCCTGATGAAGACGTGTCAGCACGTTGAAACGCGTTGAGCCCCACCATTTACCTGGCCCCAATCAAGAGCCCTTATACCATCCTGCACCAGGCTCCTTCACGGTGAACTCCATTCCGGACCAGCCTCCACCTACTTGTGCCTTCACAGGTCCATACCTCCTTTGCAGTGACGCTTGGTGGTGGCATATCCATCACTCCACCAACCATTCCTGCTCCATTCCATCTGAGGCTATTTGGATCCACATGCTGGGAATTAAACCGGAATTACTCTTTGGTCACCAGATGAGGCCCTGACGTCTGACCATCATTGGTGGTAATTATATCAAACAAATTGGCCCAATGAACTGCTTTTTCTTTCCCTCTGGAGCCATGTGCATGCATTGACTGTTTTTTAATCCTCCCCCCTTTTTTATCCATTGCTCAATTTTTTCATTTTTTATTTCTTTCATATTGAGAATTCTCTTAAATGTTGTGTAATGAAATAAATGTATTTGTATTTTATTATCACATTTGTGTTTGGTCATCATTCAGACTAACCCAAGCGCTGTATACTTTTTTTGTGCGCCAAAAATGGGTGTGCCCACATGCCACATAGGGCATGGCCATTGAAAATGGGGGCGTGATACACATATGACCCCAATAGTGCAGTGCCAAATACACATATGCCCCCAATAGTGCCAGATACACATATGCCCCCACAGTGCCAGATACACATATGCCCCCACAGTGCTAGATATGCCCCCACAGTGCCAAATACACATGCACATCGTGCCAGAATTTCCCAACAGCAGTGCAACTCACCGTTGTTGCTGCTGCCACCGTCTGTTGCTGCTGCTGTTGAGGAGAGGAGAGTGGCCTCACAAGATAGTGAACTGTTTATATTAAGGGCACTGTCCTATAGGGACACTTCTTGGCGCTGCCAGTGGTTAGCGCATACCTGGGCATACCAGTGTGCCGCTTATTTTACCCATAGAGAAAGTGGAGAGAAGCCCTAGAGATAGGCCGGGCAGGGAGAGCAGTTTTGCAAGAGCGTGCAAGACACCAAATTTGTGGAGGCCCCTATACCAATTAGAATACCTGCCCACCACCAACCAAGCCCCTCAGATGAATTTATTCTTTGCTTCCTACTTTCTCTCCCTGAGTTCAAAGAGAGAGATTAAGCTGGGACTGTTTGTATCTCCCTTTTGTGGGGCAACCTAACTCCCTTTTACTAGCCAGAGCAGGAGCCAGTGACACCCAGGCTCTGCTGCCTAAATTCATGGGGTACTGGGAGGGGTTCAGTGTACCTGGGGGAATGTTGATGCTCCTGCCATATGTCTATGATCCTACTGCTACCGCTGCAGCTTCCAGATGGCCCGGGTCAGTCACCCGTTCTATCGGCTCCTGCCGGGCAGGAGTCCGTCTGCGCTGCTCCTCTCTGTGGCTGCCGGGCAGGGAGGTCCATCTGCGTTGCTCCCGAAACAGTTAAGCCTCAGATATATATGCCTGCTGAGGTAGATAGTGAACCATTGAAGTGAATACAGAAATATATTGCATTTATTGTGATAACTTACTGCAATTATAGGACACTACCCACGGGCAGTGTCCCCCTGTGTTTTTTCCTTTTCACCGGACCTCTTACGCAAAATAAATGACCTCAAAGCGGTCATGTGTACCGCTTTGAGTACACATGGCCACAAACCGCAAAATAAATGACCTCAAAAGCAAAATAAATTACCTCAAACGACAACACCCGTGTGAGCCTGTATTCCTTCTACTAACTCTCTAAGGAAAAAGAAGTACCTGTGGGGTGGGGGACTTACACCAGCAACCCCGGTGAGTGCATTACATCTAAAACACTGAGCAGGGTGTTACAATTACCACTGAACTGATATACTGTAGCACACTTGGCAGCACCCCATGAATTATATGGCGGACTTGGATTACCCCAGGAATTATATGGTACAGATGGTGGCACCCCTGGCCTGATAAAGCACACATGGTGGCACACATGAAATTATACGGCACAGATGGTGGCACCCCTGGACTGATGCGGCACACATGGCGGTGCAGTTAAAAAAAAAAAAAGAGAAAACTTTTTTTATTCTTCTAATAAAAAAAGGCAGCTCCCCAGGAACTATACGGTTGATTTAGCCTCAACCCAGAAATTATATGACTCACTTGGCTTACCCCAAAAATGATATGACACACTTGGCTCACCCCAGAAATGATATGACACCTTGGCTCACCCCAGGAATTATACAGCACTCTTGGCTTACCCCTGGATTGATACAGAACCCCTGCACACTTAACAGCCCTTGCAGTAAAAAAAAAAAGGGCAGCTTTCCTGGACTAATGCGGGACACTTATCACCACCCCATGAATTATACAGAAGACTTGGCAGCTCCCCTGAAATTATACGGGACATTTGCAGTTAAAAAAAACTACTTTTTATTTTAATTTAAAAAAAGTGCAGCACCCATGGAATTATACATGACACATTGTGGCACCCCTGGAATTATACAGCGCACATGGTGGCACCCCTGGAATGATGCGGTACACGTGGGACACCCCTGGAATTATACTGCACATATGTGACACTCCTGCAGTAAAAAAACTTGGGGCACCCCTGGACTGGTATTTTTTTATTTTATTTTTTTCAAATACACAGCATTTTTTCAAATACATCCCCATTTAATAGCCCCCTGCCCCCTTAGTAGTGCCCCCATAATAGTACACTTTTAGTGTTTCCCCCTTAGTAGTTGTCCCCCATAGTATGTTACCTCTTAGTAGCTGCCCCCCATAGTTGTTCCCCCTTAGTAACTGTCCCCCATAGTAGTTTCCCACTTAGTAGTTGTCCCACATAGTAGTTTCCCCCTTAGCAGTTGTCCCTGGTAGTAGTTTCCTCCATAGTAGTTTCTTCCTTGGTACTTTTCTCCATAGTATACTAGTTTCTCCATAGTATTTGTCCCATTAGGTGTCACCCATTGTAGTAGCCCCCGCTCAGCCCCTCTCAGACTCCATTACAGGCAGCCCCTAGTAGCAGACAACACAGGACACGTCCATCCTGCCTGCAATCAAGTATGTGAATGAAGATGGTGCAGATGACTGGGACTTATATAAAGTTTGGGTCTCGCGAGAATCCGACATTGGAAAGATGATGTTCGGCCTAGTTTTCGACTCGGATTTTCAGCAGGACAGAAGCGAGCTGCTCAGAAATGCCTTGGATCAGGTTAGTTCTGATGTGTTCGGATCTCTAGTATCCAAACCCGCTCATCCATAGTTGGAATAGAAAATTTTATATGAAAATCTGCACAAGCTCACCCAATGCCTTACAGTGTAACACCGCCTTATACAGAGCTGTTCCATTGCTTCATTTGCTATTGTTTGAATGCGTGTCATGTACAGTAATTGTGCCATAAGAGGCTATAAGGTCATACTAACATTATTACTGTGTACATTTTCCCATGCAACCCATGTTAAATAAATCCATGTGGCTTCCATTACATTCTATAAATTTTGATTTGACCTTACATTTCTATACAGGGCTGCCGAGAGGGGGGGTGGGTACTAATTACCGGGCCCAGGCTTGCTGTAGGGGCCCGGCAGGGGCCCTGGCCCGACCCCCCCCCTTCCCCCTCCGTCCCTCCTGGGCAGCAGCAGCACACATCTCTATAGCATGTGCTGTGCTGACAGCAGGCTCAGCATGAGCGTCTCACTGACAGCGTGAGAGCTCATGCTGAGCCTGCTGTCAGCACAGCACATGCTGTATGAGGGGAGGGGCGCAATAACACCCCTCCCACCTCGACTTTAGAGTGTTTTTTTTCACCCCCTCTAAACATTTGGGGGGGTGGCCTAAACGTGGGAGGTGGTCACGCCTCCCGTGATTAGGCCCCACCCCTAAAATTTTACCCGGGCCCGGTATTCCTCTCAGCTGCCCTGTTTCTATATAGTAATTGTTTGAATACCAATGCCATCCTCACCACTGAATACAGAAAAACGTAATTTAGCAAGTTCTATATGCAACAGGATGTGCTATGCTAAATAATACCCCTTTTTATACCAAAAACACCGGGTTTTTGGACCCAGCTTCAAGCCGGGTGTGACCCGGCGTTTGGTCCCTTTTATACCGGAGCTCCCCCCCACCCGGCGCAGGCGGTTCCTGAGCCGCCGCTTGGAGATGACATCATCTCCAAGCGCCGATCAATGCCGCCAGGACCCGGACTGCTGCGCTGGGGGCAAGCCCAGCACTAAGGTAATCTGCTGGGATGCCCCCGTGCACCCCCTCAGCCCTTGCCGCACACAGGCATTCATTCACCTCCTCCGCTGCTGTCTGCAGAGTACATCAGATAGCAGCAGGGGCTGCGTGTGCCCCTCCGTCCAACCTGCGGACACTGTGGTCCGCAGGTTTTATGTCCCAAAAGTGTATTTTCCATTTGTGTAAGTCTTCCACTAATCTGCAACAGAGACAGGCTGGAAATGGTCAGTGCTGTCGTCAGAGACCCCCTTTTTAAACACAAAAAATGCCATGTTTCCACCCAGAAATACCGGCTTCCTGTCAACTGCGACTACTATGCATTCGCACTCTTAGTTGCAAAATTCAATTGTGCAATGCGAAAGTGTTACACGCGCAGTGGTTCGATAATTACACTCTTCTCGCCGTATTAGCGTGCTATGTAAAGAAGAACTGGTGTTCTGGCAAACTAAGGAGAGCAATGATGTTCTTATGGATGGCACATGTCTACCAAATATGACGACTAGATCTGGCACTCAACTGGCGCAACTATAACTGCTGTTCAAGGAGGGGTTAGGTTTTTCACCAAAGACAATAATTATATTTACATTTAACCAATGAAGTTTATTCCCTAGGGCTGTTCACTTTTGTCCTATTGGTACTCATCACCTGTCTACTTTTGGGCTATTACCCACTGTATTTGCAAAGCATGGTTGAGTATCCCTTATCCAAAATGCTTGGGACCTGAAGCATTTTGGATAATGTATTATTCCGTATTTCTGAATATTTTTTATATTTCAATGAGGTATCTTGCATTTATGTTGTATAAACACATCAAACACATGAAATACACACAAATATATTTTATTTGTGCATGAAACAAGGTTTTCAAACATGAAACAAGGTTTGTGTACTTTCTCAGGCTCTAAATCTGATTGGCAAGCAATCATTTTCTTGCACATATTTAGTGCCAGTTAAATATCATGTCCTCAGTAGTGCCAGCTACATATCATGTCCTCAGTAGTGCCAGCTACATATCATGTCCTCAGTAGTGCCAGTTACATATCATGTCCTCAGTAGTGCCAGCTACATATCATGTCCTCAGTAGTGCCAGTTACATTATGTCCTCAGTAGTGCCACATACATTATGTCCTCAGTAATGCCAGTTACATATCATGTCCTCAGTAGTGTCAGTTACATATCATGTCCTCAGTAGTGCCAGCTACATATCATGTCCTCAGTAGTGCCAGTTACATATCATGTCCTCAGTAGTGCCAGCTACATATCATGTCCTCAGTAGTGCCAGTTACATATCATGTCCTCAGTAGTGCCAGCTACATATCATGTCCTCAGTAGTGCCAGTTACATTATGTCCCCAGTAGTGCCAGTTACATATCATGTCCTCAGTAGTGCCAGTTACAGATGTAACCAGTAGGTTTTTCAACAAAAAAAAGTACATTATGAAAACTATGGATTTTGGAATAATTTAGATAATGGATATTTGAAAAAGGGACACAACCTGTACAAGAATCATTTACACTGCAATAACAGTTTGATTTTGAAGTGAAAATGATTGCGCTTTTAAAAAACTGAAGATGTCTTACCAAATCTCTCACTTTCTGAATCTCTCATCCTATTAAATCTCACCCTCTTTCTTTTTCACAATTTTTATCCTCCTGACCCATGGCCAAACTGCTGGGTCACCGTATCATACAGCACACCAGGAACCTTTGCATTCTGGTGGAACTAAGGCCTATTTCCCTATAGATTGTCAACTCGCGAGCAGGGCATTCATACCTTTGACTGTCTGTAAATACCCAGTTTGTTGTATCGCATTCTCCTATTGTAAAGCGCAACGGAATATGCTGCGTTATATATGAAACTGTTAATAAATACAAATAATGTGCAGGACAGGTCCAATGATTGCATTGTAGATTTGCGAATGCCTCTGTCTGAATGACAGGCAGAGGTGCTTATAGGGTGGGATGAGACGACTGGAGTTGCTGGAAACGGGGACGTTTTTTGGAAGCGGTCAGGCCAAGGACTGTGCTGCGAGGTGCAGCTTCCTTGGGCTCACAAGCCACCCTGAGATGAACAACCTGAATAACATCAGACTTCCTCAGGCTGCCGTCGCAAAGGAGCAATGTGACCAATGGGCAGTTTGACGTGATCGCAAATGCAGACAGGAGATGGTATGCACCGCCATTTGCACTGCTATGGATCGCATATACTAAGCTGCTTCGATAAGCTCATCATATGTGCTGTGATCCCTGCTGAATCAGACCCACAGCTAACTCTATTTCCACACTTTTAATACCTGCCTCAACACCTTTTTTCAGGTTTCAACCTTTTGCCTTTCAAACATTTGTGGTCGACATATTGACTGTCGACCTTTTCTTATTGACCCTATGACCCATACCCTCAATGATTGCAGTAACCTGCTGGCCAGGAAAGTTCTTTGGTTAAGCCTCCAAACTTCGCTCCACTACAAAACACCTCACTTTACTGCACTCTTTGCATTAAACTCGCTGTACTGCACCCTCTGCACTGCAATCTTTGCACTACACCCTCTGCACTGCACTCTTTGCACTACACTCTCAGTTACAGAGAGCCAGCTGCCTCTACAGCGCTTTCTAGCTCCTTCTGTCACTGCCAGCACCTTGAGGCAAAGTTACTGTTCAAATACATAAATTGGTTATAAGGGAAACTATATAAAACAGAAAAACACGAAATTACCAGAGGAGGTTGGTGGTGGCGCTGTGACAGGAGCAGTCCTATCCAGCAACTGCTTAAATCCAGGGTAGTTGGTCCTGGAAATTGGGAGAACAAAAAGCAAAATGGTAGCAGCGCTCAAAGATTAAAAAACAGTAGTCATACAACTGGATCGATTTTTACAATTAATTTATTAAACACAAAAACAGATAAATTTGGCAATATCCATGAATCATTTAAAAACACTTGTTAAAAGTTTGTAAATAAATACACTGCATTTGTAGGGTCATTGGTAATTTTGAATTTAGACTGTCCATTCCTATAATGCCCCAGGAAGTCTGTTCAAATAAACCAAGAGGGAATTAGATTAGATTGAAAATGTTACTGTCCACCATATATATGTAGAGGCGTAGGCAAATCTAAGGGGTGGCCTGGGGGGGGAACCGGACCACCCATTAGACCGCTGCTGTCCCAACCATTATGCAGTTTAAAGCCGTGACAGCCAGGCAGAGAGCTGTGGGCTGTCCGGCTGTAAGCTGCTTCCCTTGCACCCATCCACAGCCCAGCTCCGCAGACTTCACTACCCTCCTGAGGAATTCTGCCACTTGCTTGCCCCGAAAACTGAGTGCAGTTCCTGGATTTCTGAACAATGAACATCCGATCCCCCCCGTCCCCCGTCCCCTGCATGTGGCCCCACCCCTGATACACGTAGCTCATCATGCTCTTCAGGCAGCATACTCGCTCCTTCAGTGCTTCAAGTTCTCAGACTCCGCTGCTCGGAGCACCCTGCACTGCCAAGTATGACTCTTCGGCAGTCTCTGACATCATCAAATCAAACAGTACAACAGAGCCGTTGCAGAGCCACATCACATAGCAGGGTAGGCGCTGTTGACAGAGATTCAGTGCTGGAATTATGTTTTGGTTTCACTTTCTCCCGACCTTCTGCTGCTCACTTACTACCCCCCCCACACACACACACACATATGTTCCCTTCTGCTCACTCACTCCCCCATCTGAGGCAACCCCCCCCCCCTCCCCCAGTCATGTGCAGCACCACAGACAGCCCCACCTGCACCCTCTGCATAAGGAGCATTATTACTAGTAGCCATATACTGCAGTATTATATCTACAGCACAGCCGGTCATGTGCAGCACCACAGGCAACTCAACCTGCACCATCTGTATAAGGAGCATTATTACTAGCAGTACACTGCATTATTATATCTTTCCTGCTGCAGCCACAGCACAGCCCGTCATGTGCAGCACGGCACACAGGTTCCCTTCTGCTCACTCACTACTCCTCTCCCATCCGCAGCACCCCAACCCCCCTTCCCACACAGGCTCCCTTCTGTTCACTCACTCCCCCATTCACGGTACCCCACACACACACAAGTTCACTTTTGCTCACTCACTCCTCACTACCTCTCCCCCATCCGCGGCACCACTGACCCCCCTCCCATACACATTCCCTTCTCACTCGCTCCTCACACCCCCTCCCCCAAACACTGCACCACTGACCCCCTATTGAGCTTCTATTGGCTCATGAGGCAGCACAAAATTTAAAAATAGCAGCAGAGTATACCTCGTACTGTCATGCTCTGAGTCTAACAGCCGGGCAACGCACAGCTCTCTGCCTGGCTATCACCGAGCAGGATTTCAGCCCTTGGCAACGAGCATCTCAGTCCCCCTTTGCAACGAGCATTTTACTCCCCCTTGGCAACAAGCATTTTACTCCCCTATGGCAACAAATCCCTATTGGCAATGAGCATGAAACACCTTGACAACAGGCATGAAACCCCCTTGGCACTGATTATGAAGCCCCTGGCATCGAGCATGTAACCCCTGGCATTGAGCATGTAGGTAAGCAGCACTTATGTGACATAATATATAATGCTCATCACGGTGTGAGGCACAATGTGTAATGGGCATCACAGTGTGTCCTTATGTGTAATGGGCATTTCAGTGTGTGGCCTTATGTGTAATAGTCATTATGGTGCATGACATAATATGTAGTAGGCATTACAGCTTGCAGAATAATGTGTAACGGTCAAAACGGCATTTGCTATAATTGTGCATTACGGTGTGTGGTATAATGTGTAATACAACGCCCCCTATTGTGAGGTCATGCCCATTTTTCACAGCACGGCTTAGCCGCGCAAGGGTCCCTTCACTGTACTTAGTTGGATCTGGGACCACCCATTATTATATTTCTAGATTCCTTAAAAACTAATTTTTCCAGAACTCAAGCGCAGAGGAAGTTGTGCAGCTCAGTCTACAAAGATCAGTGTTTGTCAATCACCAATGATAGAAACGAATGTGCAAAGAGAATATTGTCAACACCATTAAGCGCTACTTCCAAATCAAAGTGAAACCATATATTTGGAATGGAATACAATACATAAATATTCCTCTCCTCAACTCTAAAATAAATAGTCTCCAAAAAAACCCCAAATTTGAGGGGTTTTTTTGGAGACAAAAAACAACAACAATTGGTGCAGTATGTTTGAAGTAGAGGGAGGAGAAACTCCAAATGGCAAAAACAGCTGGGCTTTTCCACAAGGTATATCCCTTCAATCCAATATCGATGCCTCTCTAATTGAATGGAGTGGAGTCCAAGCGCCGGCTCAAGGATCCAGTATCCAAACAAAGGAGAGGCCGGGCCAGCAAGTTTGTGGTAGGCAGGTCACACACTTAACGCGTTTCGGACACTAGGTCCTTCGTCAGAAGTGTGTGTGATATATCATACAGCACATGTATCCAAAGAGCGGAAGTGCGTCATTCTACACTACTGGAAGTGCAGAATGACGCACTTCCACTCTTTGGATAGAGCGCGTCTGCAACTACAATCCTGACACCCACACGGACTGCAAAATACCGGATATTAGAAACAGGTGTATTTAACTTAGTGGGGTATAAATATGTGCTGTATGATATATCACACACACACTTCTGACGAAGGACCTAGTGTCCGAAACGCGTTAAGTGTGTGACCTGCCTACCACAAACTTGCTGGCCCGGCCTCTCCTTTGTTTGGATACTGGATCCTTGAGCCGGCGCTTGGACTCCACTTGCCTCCCCTGGTTACCATCGTGGGTGAGAGATCCTATACTGGAGTGGCCCAGCAGTATTTGCCTGGTAGAATTTGTGTTTTCTGCTTTTTTTATCAAGTCTGAGTGTATTTTAACAATAAATACCTGTTATACTTTTAAGAAGTATTGCACCAATTTTCTTTGTCTTTGATCTCCACCGCATCCCAATAAAAAAACATCGGTTTTGGATGTCGTGGAGATCGATTCAATTACAGAGGCATCGATATTGGATTGAAGGGATATACCTTGTGGAAAAGCCCAGCTGTTTTTGACATTTGGAGTTTCTTTATATGCGTTGATACATTCCATGTTTGTGAGTGCATATCATTTAATAAAAACCTCCTCCCTCTACTTCAAACGTACTGCACCAATTGTTGTTGTTTTTTGTCTCCAAAAAAAACCCTCAAATTTGGGGGGTTTTTGGAGACTATTTCTTTCAGAGTTGAGGAGAGGCATATTTATGATTGAGATGCAAGATGGGGCAATCAATACTGCCTAAGTTATGTATTGTATTCCATTCCAAATATATGGTTTCACTTTGATTTGGAAGTAGCGCTTAATGGTGTTAACAATATTCTCTTTGCACATATTTCTAGATTTGCCAATGTGTAGAGGTTAGACAGCGCTCCTTTTCCTCCTAAAGCTGGGTGTATAAGCTGGTCCAGTCCATCATGGAGGTTAAGCTTGAGCTGGTCTTGAGTGAATCGGGGTGGCAGGTTCCAGGTCCAACTCGCCAGACACGGTGCAAGTTGCAATCACAGACGCATCATAGCTACTTTCAGGGAGTATATTTGCCGTCAACTGTGACATGGTGCCTGGGCCTTTACTGCCATGTCCACTCTGCTTAGCTATAGGCCAACCCGTAGCATACCTTCCAACTTCTCCAAATTGGTATTCATTACACCACCAGGCAGCCGCCAGGAAAAGAGGTGTGGCCTCGATAAATGGCATAGAGGATTCACAGGGATAATGCTCCTGCTACCCACGCCCCCATTTTATATCATTGTGGGGGCATGGCCAGTGCACTGTGAGCTGCTGGCCATTCCCCCAGCCCCTTTGGCACACAGCCTTGATTCATTGTAAGTGACAGGTGGACTCCCGACTGCACCCTCACTGTGGGGCACTGCTGCCTGCGGGTGGGACAGCGGGACAGTAACAAAAAATTGTGACTGTCCGACAAAAAAACAGGACAGTTAGGAGGTATGCCTTACCCAATGTTGTTGATTTTTGCTTATGGGCTGTGTATGTGTATGCAATTGTGAATGAGAATGCAATAAAACCAATAGGCTTCTCTCTTCATTCCTGGGCGGCACCTTCACTTGCTAGTATCAGCTAAAGCAAGTGCAAATATGAATTAGGCAAAAAGAGTAAAATTTACAAAAATGGGTGTTCTATTGAAGATGAGATGTTGCTATGGGCAACCAATCATATGCTATCTATTATCTTCTAGAAGGTGCTAAATAAATAAGAAATATAATCTGATAGGTTGCTATGGGCTAGATTCCATCTTCAATAGAACGCCGATCTTAGTAAATTTACCCCAAAGTGTCCAACTGCAATATGTTTGACCTGAATAAAACTGTCTTTCTGTGATCATCCACAGCATATGTATACAGCAAACATGATGGGAATCTACCCATTATCGTAGTTTAAATTGAATTTCATAAAAAGCTAGAGCAGTTGTCTCAGATGGCATCCTGCAAGCTCCCGTTACTTTTCAGACCAGAAATAACTCCATCATGAGCCATTTCAATGCTCAAGAGGCCTCATTTCATATCTCAAATGCATCACAGTGTTATAGTGGCCGCTTAATTAAACGTATGCCATTGTGATACCCCATTTTGATAGCAGAAATTGGTGCTGTAGCAAAGTGACTTCATAAAGCAGTTTTTCTTACTTGGCCTGATATCTACAAGCTTTATAGTCAATGCAAGAGATTACACATCCCAGTGGTGATTTGTGCAATATTTTGTCATTCTGATTGAAATGTGTGATGCCTAGTCCCCATAGTTTAATTTAGAACAATTAAGGTTCAGAGTACACGAGCTGGCAAAGCACATTACAAACAATGACTGCAGAATATACTGCAAATCAATCCCCAGTAAATCACACTGAAAATCCATGCTAACACAACAAAGACATTCGGTAGCTGGCTCCTGTAATATCCCCTCTTCTCCCTCACAGCTGTCTATAGTCAGGCCCTGCCTCATAACATGCAATGCTGCAAAAATAGTTTTACCACATGAGGGTAAAAAATACAAATTAGGGTTTTATTGTTGTTTTAAAGAAGCTGATACTGATTTAAGAAAATGCTTTAGGTTACATTTTGAATAGATTTATTTTTAGATTATTTTGATTTTCTACACAAGCGATTAGTTAGGTTGACATAAAACAATTAATTTTGTTGTGTTTGTTGTTTTATGCTTTGACTTTGGAAGAATTACGGAACACGGAACATAACTGTTTACTTTAAGCTGTGCAATCTTTAAATAACGGTGTTGAGGGTGGTGCCTACATTATACTGACTTTTCAACTCTTTCACTTCCAGATGGATTAGCAGAGAAGGAATATTGAACATGTTGACATGGCTGTAAGGTGGGCAGTGAGGCCGGTGCCACTGGGGTTGCGCCCTCACTGACTGTCCATCTGACTAGAATGATTCTGCTCAGTACAACGCAGCAGTCAGTTTCACCCTCTAGGCTGTACAGCCCCTCCAACCACCTTACGAATGCCCAGAGCAGTGCAAATGTGATCTGTAGATGGTAGACGTGTACACCCATCCACCGCTGTGGATGTAGACTTATGACGGTATGCGCTCACAGAGATGCGGGGTAGCTGCACAGAGCATGCTGTCACCCAGATATGGTGCTGCATGTTGAAGTTTAATTTCCCTTATAAAAACATTTCAGTTTTAAGTGGAATTTTAGTAAAATGAAACTTTCCAAAAAAATTACTCACCTGAGGTCAGGCATTCCACCTGAATAGGTGGGTCTCTCTCTCTCTCTCTCTCTTTTCCCAATAGCCCCATATATTAATTAATATGCTTCATGTGCCTTTGGCTCGCAAAGCATAATCCCAGGTACGCAGCCGCCAGACCCGCTGTAACCATATGAGATCAGGGACATGAGTTTTCGTGCTATTGCAGGTCCAATATTCACCCGGTAGAAACGGCCTCTAATTAAATACCGCGACAATGACCATTGGCCATTTTTCACAGCTGAAAATATATAAGGGCTATTTATCTACCCCACAATGACTTTTATTGCACACATGTTCTCATGCGTAACTTGCATACCTCCCAACAACCAATCCCTGGCAAGTGGGACACTCCGCACACCCACAATTTGGAGGCATAGCCTAGCGGAAAGGGGGCATGGCCTATACTAGCGATGCTCCCGCAAGGCCATTACCCCATTCTAGCCACTGTGTGGGCATGGCTAGCGGTTCTGTGAGCCGCCAGCCATGCCCCCAGCCCCTCTGACTTTGGGAATAGATGCTGTTCGCACAGCATCTATTAACTGCAGAGCAGTGCCAGGCAGGGGGGACACCCAAATGCCCCCACACCACGGGACACTACCGGCCCTGGGCTGGGCGCCTGACCGTCCCAAAAAACCAAGACGGTCCCGCCATAATCGGAGCAGTTGTGAGGTATGGAAACATGTTAAACACGTCATTTTAATGTCAGTAAGTACGTATATCAGCTTGTATGACTTAGAAAAATATGCCACATGTCCTTTTTCGGTAATAAAAGACCTATAGACAGGATCCTTTGTAATAACATTTGGCTTTGAGTACTTCTCTTGAAATGTTGCTTTTCTGCTCACAGGCATTCATGTATATTTCCTGTTATGATCAATACGTAAAAAAGAGGACTCCATGTGGCCAGGCTGTATAGCAGAGGTGGTTACTAAAAGGCACCACTTTACTCATAAGTGCAACAAGAAATGTGAGAGACTGAAAGCTTACTCCAGATGACTAACCCACAGAACAAGTTTGCAGGGAGTAGATTTACATTAGTCATATGTGGCTATTTGGAACCTTTGTGACTTTAAGAAAAGAGCCCAGGTTATTGATCTTTTGTGGATTTGTACAAAGCCTCCCTTTCAGTCTGATGACAATATGCCGCTCATGACAATCACAGTTCTGCAGGAAGAAAAAAAAGAGAGTTATGAGGTTGAGCTGAAGATATTAAGCCCTATGACTATTTATATCAACTGAGCAAGGCAATATTATAAGTAACAAAAATCTGAGTTATAGGATTACTGTATATGCAAAATTGTGTCAAAATGTGGTGTACATAGCGCACATGTAGGGATGCAGCCTAAAGGTACACATCTATATATTTAATTTATTAACAATATATGATTTCATCAATTACTTTGTCATTTCACTACATCTCATTAGGAGACATCATATTGTGAGAGTATGATAGATTCATAGACAGATAGATAGATTCATAAAATAGATAGACAGATAGATAGATAGATAGATAGATAGATAGATAGATAGATAGATAGATAGATAGATAGATAGATAGATAGATAGATAGATGGGGCAGTACGGATGGTGTAATGGTTAGCATTTCTGCTTCACAGCACTAGGGTCATGGGATCGATTCCCACCATGGCTTAACTGTGTGGAGTTTGTATATTCTCCCTGTACTTGCGTGGGCTTCCTCCAGGTACTCCGGTTTCCTCCCACATTCCAAAAAAATACTGGTAGGCTAATTGGCTTCCAACAAATTAACCCTAGAATGTCTGTGTGCGCGTGAACATGTGGTAGGGAGTATAGATTGTAAGCTCCACTGGGGCAGGGACTGTGATGTGAATGTTCAAATATTCTCTGTAAAGCGCTGCAGAATATGTGTGCGCTATATAAGAAACTATTCATAAATAAATAATAGATAGATAGATAGATAGATAGATACGGCATCCAAATGGTTGACAGACAATGTCTAGGTTGACACTATATAGTTGACATGGTCAAAATGCTGACACAAGCTTTAGGTCGACGTGACAATGGTCGAGAAATGCTATACATACATGCCCTTGCCTTAACGTACCCTTGCATCCCACCTTAGACCCCACACTGGCTATGAAGGACCACTGGACTCCAGACATGTATATGTGTAAAAATTAAATAAGTGCCACTTATTACTTGTTTGTATTTTAGAAAACAAATATTTCCACTCTCGTGCCATTTTATTGCTTCTACTTTGTCAACTCATAAGTGAATAAACTTCTTTCCTTCTACATATATAAACATGTGCCTCATAATTTGCATCTATAATTAGACTTAAACAAGGAACGTTATGCTCAAGCCTATATATGCTTCATTAAGTGCCTACATCTATACTGACGTGTTGACTAGTCAACCCTGTTTACGTGCAAAAAAGAAAAAACTCTACCGTTGGCAGTATAAAATGAAAACAAAAAATATATCTAACTTTTCCGTGCTTACTTATTTCAAACTAAAACTATTGCTTACTTTATACTGCGCTGATCGGTTCCAGCGCTGATCGGTTCCAGTGTCCCCATACCCTATCCTATAGTATTTCTGAATCGAGCCTCGGGATGCATATACGAATTTATCATGTTCAATAGTAGAATTTACTAAATTGACAAATTCCGCTATCACTGGGCCTTTGGAGGACATCCATTGACGTGCGATTATCACTTTTGCAAAAGCTGACAAATTCTTTGCCAGCTGTTTCACATCCCGAGTAATTTCCACCTCCTCCCATATCCCTAAGACCAGGTTAAGTTTATTCAGGGTTCTGCTAGGTATACCCAGTTGCACAATAATTTTAATTATCCCATCCCAGAATCTGCTTACCCTCTTACAGCTCCACAATAGGTGTCCAAATGTAGCCTCTCCTTCTCCACACTTTGGACATCTATCGGATCCTGAGCCTGCATACTTTTTCATCCTTACTGGGGTTATATATGTCAGCAACCGCGGACCTTTGTTAGCATATTTCTGGTAGACTTCACAAGGTAGTCCATCCGGGCCCGGTGCCTTTCCCCCTGGAGATGAAGGAATTGCTGACATTACTTCCTCTAGTGTTATGGGGACCTCTAACAGCTCTCTTGAACTGGGAGACAAATTTGGCAAGTCTATCCTCCACAGATACTCCCCAATAGCCTCTTCACTATGATTTAGTTTTGATTTGTACACACCCTCAAAATAAGTGGAAAATACTTCTGCTATCTTGGGGGTTTTTGTCACCATTTCCCCCGTATCTAACCTAATCATAGGGATTATATTAGAAGGTCTGTCCTGTTTCATTAGGTATGCCAAAAATGTCCCAGTACGATCAGAATTGGAATACCATTTATGAGCCTCTGTGGTCATCCTTCTATAGGTCATGTCTTGAAGATACTCGACCCACTCTTTTTGGGCCGATTGCCATGCAATTCTAGCTTGTTCTGATTTGTCTGAGAGGTATACATTTTCTAAATTGGTCATTTTAACTTCCAATTCCTTTACCCTTTTATGGTTTGTCTGTTTCAGAAAAAGCAATTCTTTTAATAAAAACACCTCTTATAAATGCTTTGAAGGCATCCCATACATACATATTCAATGTTGAACCTTTATTTTTATCAAAGAACTTTTCCATCATGCCCTCTATTACTTCCTGTTCCCCTATTTGTGTCAACCAGTATGACTGGAGTTTCCAGTATCGAAAACCCATCTGGATCACTAGGTCAATCTGAATAGACACCGGGGAGTGATCCGAGATCCCTCAGGCTTTGTATTCCACCTGACAGATCTTGTTAAGAACTTTCTCAGAAACCAGAATCATATCGATTCTTGAGAAGACTTTATGGGACGAGGCGTAGCAGGAGAACTGCTGGAGGTCTGGATTCCTTAACCTCCATGGGTCCTTCCAACCTATCTCCTCTATAAACTCTGCAAACCTATTTCCTTCGTTAGCAATTTCTTTTTCAGACCTATTCCATCTGTCCAGGCGGGGCTGGAGTACCTTATTAAAATCTCCCAGGCAAATTACCAAACTGTCTGGATATGAGGCGGCAAATTCAACCGCAGTTTTCATAACGTCATAGGAAAACGGAGGTTGGAATATACACCGTAAATATGCAAAAACGTATATGGTCTATAGCACATTTCAAAAAGATAAATCTACTCCCCGCGTCTATCTTCAATGAACCAACTTCAAATACCAAAGATTTCTTAATCAACATCGAAACTCCCCTAGAGGTCGAAGAAAAGGGGGCATGAAAGATATGACCAGGGACGTTTCAGGGACTCTAAACGTTCCCCATACATGTGGGTCTCTTGCAAACAAATAATCGGCATCCATGCTCTTACAGAACTAATGCTCTTTTGACCCTACAATTCAGCCCTCTAACATTCCAGGTCATTATTCTAACCATGTATGCTGCTCAACATGGTGAAGCGAATATTTGAAATTTAACCAGAGCTCTATAAGGCCTTGAGCATGGGAACAATTGGCGGCTCTTATTGCCGAGTTTCCCAAACTTATTGAGTACGTACTGTGAATCAATGCTATTGTATGCTTACTGTGGACAGACAAGGACAAATGCACACAAAAACACCCCCCTCCCTCCTCCCGCACCCTGTATAGCCTAATCCCCTAGGCATACCTTCTTCCCTATCCCCCCTCACCAAATCCCCCTCCTATACACTAAACCAACTAAATTGACTTCCGAGGCAATAAACTAATGGCCACCAATGAGGCCTACCCCCACCCTCCCCATGCTCCCACCGCCTGCAGTCACATGATTATAACATCTTAATATCGTCAGTTTCCCCCCATGTTTTTACTCCCAGCATAATCTCCCCGCATCAAGCATAGCGAAAGTAGCCATTGTACTTAGAAGCAGAGAACATTTATTTTCTTATTAGGCACATTAGTTAGATGAAACCTGTTTTCTGCCAGGACCAGCTCGCCGCCTCCCCTGGTGTGAAAAAAAACTTTGTGGCCCCCTCCACCACTATTCTAAGTTTGGACGGATAGAGCATAGAATATTTCAGATCAAGCTCCCTGAGACGAATTTTAATGTCCTTAAATTTTGCTTGGTCCTTCTGCACCTCTAAGGGAAAGTCCGGAAAAGCAGAGATTCTCCTGCCATTATAGGCAAAGTCCGGTTTTTCCCTAACCAGCCTCAACACACAGTCCTGATCTTTGAAATTTAAAAATTTTGCTATCAGGGTATGTGGCGGGCCTCCGGGAGGTGGAGCCTGGCCAGGGATGCGATGGGCTCTCTCAATTGCAAACTGCGCAGAAAAGGCCTTGTTGCCTAGCTTCTGAGTTAGCCACTCTTCCAGGAATTTTTCTGGGGAATTTCCCTCTATTCGCTCCTCAAAACCTTTAAGACGAATATTATTCCATCTTAGCCTTCCTTCCATGTCCGACATTTTTTGATGCATATCTATCATTTGACCGTTCAGAGATTTGACCTGAGTTTGTAGAGGGGCAACTATATCTTCAACCACGAGATGCGATTTTCTACCTCTGTTACTCTTTCGCAGATCTTTTGTGCGTAATTTCTCAAAAGTGTAATATCTGACTGAACTTTGTTAATCTGTTCAAGAAGGCGGGTTTCACAGGTATTAATCGCCTCAAGGACTTGTTGCAAGGTTACCTCTGGGGGTTGCAGATTTTTACTCTCCTTAGTGGGAGTCGATTGAAGGGTACCTGTCTGAGAGCTACCACCTGCTTGGGACCGGGCGTACTTCTCAAGTCGGGCCGCCGCCGTGTTTTGGCCTGTTTTACCATATTTCCTGACCACTAGTACACAGCTCCTGCAGGCATATCAAGCTCTCTTACACAATTCAGAATAGATAGAGTAAATTTATTCAGTCCACACTGCCCATAAACTGCCGCTTAGTCTTGGCAAAGCCAAACTGCTGACCAGCACCAATGTCGTCCTCTCTTGACCAATGTTGGATAGACAGTGTAAATTATGCTCACAGTTCTTAAAGGTTACCCACTTATCTCTTTAAGGATCACAAGGGGACACAGGCAACTCTGAAAGATCGTTTTAAACTGTACTGAGATTTAGACGGCGGGCCCCTCCTGGACTTATACAGTGAGTGGCAGTGACACATACGTTACAACCCTGCAGGCACTGTCTCTCACTGCAAGCAAGAACTCACTCTTACAATTATAATCTGTAGGGTTTATTGCTCAATTCATGCAGCCTATGTGTTGCCGCTCCCACTTAACCAACCACCGATTCTTTATAGTGTCTTCTCCAGCACCGGTGCCACCTTCTCTTAACCACTCAGTGCTTGGGACACTGAAAGTCAGTTTTGATCTGCACCGGGGAATTACAGACCGACCCCCTCTCAGTGAGTGATGGAGAGCAGTAATTTTTAAACCCTCTGATACTGTCCCTTTGCCAGGTCACCCTGGGGAACTGCTGTATACTCCAATGAGGCTGTATCACTTCCTCAGTCTATAACTCTGCTATGCTGAGGGGTATACAGACAGAGTCACCGTATGTTTTTTACTGCCCACAAATGCAGGGGCTGCCACAAGCCCAATAAAGCAATGTTCGTAGGGGAGCTAGGGGGCATTCGCTGCACCCAGCGTTCACTCACCCACAGATTCTTGTGCTCAGTCCGCCCCTCTTACTGGAGGCAGGAACGCTGTGCAGCTGTCTCTCCTGGCACTCTGTTCCTCCAGAACTTTAGGACGGGCAATGCCGATGGCCACTCACTGTAGGACCCCTCCAACTAGGTCCGGTATTGCCTCTTGCCCTGACCCGCCGTACCGGCAGTCCTCCTGCAGGCTAGCAGGGCAGTGTTCCTCCCGGCGCCTCGTCCGACACCCACGCCCAGGCACCAAGGCTGTATACAGGGCCTCGTTCCACCTCCGTTTTTCCGGACCGGCACTGCTGGGGGTAGCTCGCAAGAGGACCCCGCTGCTGCATCCGGGGCCGTCTCTCACACGGACATGCCAGGCTTCTCCGCAGGACCACTGAGCCGGACCAAAGGTAGCCACTAATATCGCTTCTCAACAGGGGTCTACGATTGGGGGCTAATTCAAGCTTACTACTCGGGGGGAGCTTATTAACACATGGGGAAGAGCTCCATCTACAGCGGTAGGCACGGGGGAGCTCGGACACACAACCTTACTCACGTCCTGCCGTGGCCACGCCTCCTCAAATATTCTGATACTTAAGGTTGTCGTGATTGAAAAAGTTTGGGAACCACTGAGGTAAGGCCATGTGGGTGGGTGGCTGGATTACCAACACAGTTGTACAAAAAGTATTAATGGGCTGTGGAAACTAAGCGCTTTACATCAATTTTTGTCCAAGCATAGACTAGATCAAGATTCCTAACATTTGATATTCCTCCAGCCCCTTAGTAAAATCTGCCACCGGCTGTTTTACAGAGATCTACTGCATGATCTATTTTCCCTATTCATCTGAAAGTACATTAAACTCCAATAATCAGGCCTCACACACTTGCATCTTATCTTTATTTTTTATTTCTACAGTAAAATACATAACAGTCACTGAAGTCAGTAGCTATCTAGATTTGGCAAAGCCTGTTAGTTTCTTTCTATAATCTCCATATAGCTCAGAGAGTGAGCAGCTCAATCATTAAAGGCTTCTAAGTAGACAGAGAGCTGGAACTGTCAAGTAGTTCAACAATTAATTTTCTTCTTCCTACTAGATGGGCGAATTTTACTATCCAGAATATCTGGCCAAATTATTATCCTGTATAATATTAGATGTGACTTATGTGTTTTGCTATATCGCATTAGGATTTTTGTTTTTCCCTGACTCTGTATATGATTCTGTCTTACCCAGTAATATTCTTTTTACCACTATTGACTGCCATCGCTATTCGAACTGATCCCGTATATGTGCACTGATTTGAAGTGCACGTCAGTATTCCTTTTTTTTCATCGGTGCTCATAAATTGCGCTATACTGCCACTAATAAAAAACATACTTCACCATTAGAAGGACGTTTTATGATGCATAGCCCCATAATCTGAGTGGATTTGGTCCTTGAAATTGACCTTTCTGTAATTGTTCACCTTGTAAAAATTCCAATAACTGTATTCCTAACACCATGGATGGTAAAATAGTTTTCTAAGAAGACT
The DNA here is from genome assembly GCF_055691185.1 of Crinia signifera. NCBI lineage: Eukaryota > Metazoa > Chordata > Amphibia > Anura > Myobatrachidae > Crinia > Crinia signifera. The sequence goes on from NC_139220.1 coordinate 226,272,080, forward strand.
GGCCCAAACAAATGCCTCTTATTTTTCTTCCCATGTACAATTCCTGAGATAGGATACATTGCACGTAGGATTCATCGGAATCGCAGGTGTCAGGTGCACATCGTTGCTGATTTTAGCAGCTGTGATACATCGCATGCGATTTGCTTTATATAGCCATATTTGCCAGCCCTGTAGTACAGCCCATCAGATAAATCATGATAATTTGCATGTAAAAATAGCACATCAAGTACGGAATCAGAAGGAAGGGCTTCCGGGGAGCTGCTGGGGGAATTCAAGGGAAATCAGATATGCCTTAAGGCTCAGACAAGTCTCAGTAGTGTATGGGGTCTTAACTGTCCAAAGGGCCACGCCTTATTCCTGCTATCGAAAGTCGTCCTTCCCTGCAAAAATCACTTGGGCGGGCGAAGATCGCTCAATGTGTGTATGCACTGAGCGATTGGCAGCCCAATGATTTTCCCCATCATTGCTGTACATACAAAAGGAACAAAAACACCCAGTTTGTATGCACCTTTGCACTTATGGTATATAGTAAACTGTCGTTATTCAATAAACGATCGTGACACAGTAACATTTAGATAAATGCATTGTAGAATGCATTTAATAAATACATTTAATAAAATGTTTTTTATTTCAAGTAACATGTTTTACTGGTTATTGTTATATCGGTCCAGTGACTTTTATTTTAATATTGAATGGAGAGGAAAGTTCTGGCTCTTTCTTTTGCCTTTATAAAATTTTCTTCAAATTGATATCCTGGGCCTTATTTTGGTTCATTCTTTCTGACAAAATCCTTCTTAGATGGACAAAACCATGTGCACTGCAGGGGGGGCAGATGTAACATGTGCAGAGAGAATTAGATTTGGGTGAGTAATTTTGTTTCTGTGCAGGGAAAATACTGACTGCTTTATTTTTACACTGCAATATAGATCTCACTTTGAAGTAAAACCCCACCCAAATCTAATTCTCTCTGCACAAGTTACATCTGCCCCACCTGCAGTGCACATGGTTTTGCCCATCTAAGAAGGATTTTGTCAGAAAGAATGAACCAAAATAAGGCCCCCTGTGAGGTATCTGATGAAGCCGCTGATACCTGATAGGAGGCGAAGAAACGCGTCAAACAGGTTTTTTTTATCCTCACCTTCCTTTCTGGATCTCCAGAATAGGATCCCGTATCTGCCTGCCTAAGAAAAGCAAGTATTGTACACCTTTTGATCTACCACTGCATGCAATAGTAGTAGGTCAGTAGCAGCCCGGGACTCAATTCACCCATTTTTTTAATATAACTTTTCTATTCTTTTGCGCTTTTTATTGCAATTTTTATGGATTTTTTTTATGGTCTGGCCAGACACTGGACACTCAGAACTGCTCTCAGTGATTAAAAATATCCGGGTACTATCACCACAGGGAGTTTCGTATTGGCTAGATTGTAAAACCAACTGCTGGATAGTCACTAATGTGTTTGTATATATTAGAGTGATTTAAAATGTTGAATAGCACTGGCCAGTGCAACTTAAGTGTATAATAAATTCTTAAAAACTTTTTACATACATTGTTTCTAGCGCGTGTATATTTTTTTGATATCCTGTGATATATAGAAGTAAAAGTGCAAAAATCACATTTATTATAATGGTATTTAAAAGAGTTAAAAATAAAAATAAGAAAAGTGACCCTTTATTGGTTATAAATAGACTTTGGACAAACTTGCACTGATGTCCTGCAGTGGTTGCTTTCTCTGTAACTGTCTTCCTAGCCCACAAACATATGTACAGGAACAATAGAACTGGTTATAAAGAACACCTGCCCACTTACAAAATATAAAACATGCCCCTTCCTTTGAACAGGCCTGAAGAGAGGATGCTTATACTGTCGTCCTATTTTTATGGCCCTAATTTCTTTTCGATTCAGTACTCTTCCCTTACCTTCCTTCCTCTACTCATCCCTCAACTTGCCCCAGATATATACTATCCGCAAAGGCAATCCCATCCCTCCACTCCCTTCACAAGGTTTGGGTGCCCCTATCTTGTTGCCTCTTTGCCTATCTCATCCTGGATGTCTGTGTTTTTCAAGTAAAACATGTTCCAATCTGAACGTATAACCTTTCCTCTTCTTAACAGGGACCCACTCATCTCCCTCTCTACACTTATAAATTCCACCTCTGTAATGTCTCTTATACCTTACCCCTAATGTCATTAAAGCTCTAATCAATGTACAGTACTCATCATCCCATAGGTCAATTATACCCCTTTTCTCTCTGTCCCCTCCCTTACTTTTTCCCATTATAATCATTAAGAAGGCTGCCACATATATTATTTCATTTCTAAATGGTCTGTACTAGCCTCCCTTCTCTGCAACTTTCTTCACTTGCTACCCACCCCCCTTTGGAAATCAGTTCTCAATAACTCTGCACCCTCCTACATCTCTGACCTTATTTCTGTCCACATGGCCATCCCCCTCTAATACCTCCCACCCCCCATTTGTCTCTTCCTGTTATACTTGCTTCTATGAATTGTATATAAATATAAATTGTATAATTTGTTAGCTGCCATCTGCATGCTACCCAAGGGCGTAAATACCATAGGTGCAAGGGGTGCAGCTGCTATGGGGCCCAGAGCTGAAGGGGGCCCATATTTGCTGTCTAACTAATATTTTTTACATACATTTATCACCATCACAAATGTAAATGTATTTGTAGCTTTAATGTTCCCAAAGCTCCTGATATGTCCCTTAACGCAGAAGAGGTATTTGGGCTATTCTGAATATATATTACATGTTTTTTTATATTTAAGAAGCTACTATTCACTTTAAAAAATGTATAGCAGTTTCAGAAGATCATCATAACAAATAAACATATTTTGCAAAAACTTATAGTTGGCAGTGATTTGTTTTCCAAACACTGCTTAAAGTTGTATGCTGTGTACACACGGTTTCACATTAGATTTTGACTATATGCCAATGCGAGCTCCCGTCAGCTGAAATCAAAAAGTCAAATAGACAGTGCAGCAATGACTATATAGTGCAGATTGAATGTAGATAGTACAAACTGTATGTAAAGAGCACATGAGTTAGCAAAGATTGCAGAGTAATCGAATCTTATGGTGTGAACACACGGTGAGATTTCTTTGCTATTCAACTCAAATTTGATTGCTATGCAATCTTTGCTAACTGTGCTATTTACATACTAGTCTTTCAAATGCTTTCATGGACTAACTTGAGTGGCCATGAAAGCATTCGAAAGACTAGTACTGAAGTACCTGAGAGAAGTGACCAACTCACACCTTGACCCCATGCAGTTCGCCTACCGGGCGAAAAGAAGTGTAGAGAATGCAGTGAATCTTGGGCTGGACCATATTTTACAACACCTTGACCATCCAGGCACCTATGCGAGAGTCCTATTCGTGGACTTCAGCTCAGCATTTAACACTATAATCCCTGGCATCCTGCAGCCAAAACTCCTCTCGTTAGGAGTCCCAGGATCAGCATGTTCATGGATAGTGGACTTTCTAACGGCAAGGGAACAGGTGGTCAAAGCTGGCGCCTTCTCGTCCAGCACACAAACAATCAGTACTGGAGCCCCCCAAGGATGCGTCCTCTACCCTCTGCTCCTCTCTCTCTACAAGAATGACTGCACCTCAGCTGAACAGTCAGTGAAAATCATCAAATTCGCAGACGACACCACTATCATCAGCCTAATCAAGGATGGTGACAAGACCGCGTACAGGCATGTAGTGGAGAAGCTGACACAGTGGTACAGCAACAACAACCTCGATCTAAACCCCACCAAAACATTTGAGATGGTGGTCGACTACAGGAAAAAAACAAATGCACTTGTGGAGAATGTCTTATGTTCCTCGATCTGGTACGGTGGCACAGGCAAGAATGACAAACAAAAACTGCAGAGGGTAGTGAAGCCTGGGAAAAGGATCATAGGGACCAACCTCCCCCCAATAAGGGATCTGTTCTCATCCAGGGTAAGGAAACGCGCTGAGAAGATCACGAAGAACAAGCTGCATCCCGGTCACAACCTGTTCAACATCCTACCATCCGGAAGACGGTTCAGGTCTGTCCCCGACAAAACTTCTTTCCGTTAGCCGTCCATCACCTGATCAATCTAGTCAAAGCGAATGCAATCCCAATGTCAACAGCCAAACAACCTGACCCTACTTGGCGACCTGACCACCATAGTCGTAGCAAGAAATGGAATGCATGTAATGTCTTAATGTAATGTATGTAATGTCTCCCCCCGCCCCATACCCCTGTTTGATGCTGCACTGTAATCCACAAAAAATTCCTAGTGTGCGCAAGCATACATGGCCAATAAAGTTGATTCTTTTCTATTCTGTTCTATTCTATACAATTCATGCTATCTATATTCAATCTGCACTGTCTATTTAGCTTTTCGATTTCAACTGAATGGAAGCGTGCATCAGAATCGAATATAGAAAGCTTAGAAATATGTTCTATCTCCATTTGATGTCTATGCGATCCCGATTCGATTTTGACTATATAGTCAAAATAGAATGTCAAGTTGTACTGTGTGTACATAGCATTAGTGGATTAGCAAAGGAATCTCACTGTGTGTACACACCATTACAAAATGAAAGGGCTCATACAAATGAGGGCTTCCCATGTGAGAACAGCATTCTGTCTGGATCTAGCCAGCACTAAAAATCCAATCCTAGGATAAAGGGGGTTATTCTGATTCACTTGGAAAGCCACAATCACTCTCTAATGGACAAAACCATAAGCACTGCAGGTGGGGCTGATGTACCATGTGCAGAGAGAGTTAGATTTGGGTGTTTTATTGTTTCTGAGCAGGGTAAATACTGGCTGCTTTATTTTTACACTGCAATATAGATATCAGTTTGAAATACACCCCACCCAAATATAACTCTCTCTGCACATGTTAAATCAGCCCCACCTGCAGTGCATATGGTTTCGTCCATTAAAGAGTGATTGTGCCTTTCCGAGTGACAGCAGCGTGAAAGGACTCGGAGCAGGATCGAGTCTCTGGTACATACCGAAGCACACGTCCAGGATAACCAAACGGAACAGGACGCTGGGACAACACGCGTCCACACCGCCCATGACATCAGGACACAGAGGAACCCAATCCCTTAAATGTTCAACCACCCCCCTGCGGGAGATGGTCAAAACAAAGGGGCTCACCCTGCTCCTTTAACCTGCAATATTGTTTGGCATATTGTATATCATTTAGAAATCATCTGAACTATTTATTGATGTATTCTATCTTCTATGGGCACACGGAGACGGGACTTACTTATTGCCAGCTACAGGCAGCTAATTACCACCCAACAAGCATTTGTGCGTTTGCCTGGCAAATAGTAACTTTTATGAACATACAGAGCCGGGACCATTCCATTGCAGCTATTTGCAGCCAATTATCACCTCTTAATTAATAACACAGAATCAAACACTGTGGAATGTTCCTCTCATATGTTATGCTTATTATCTCCCATAGAATAATTCAGAATAGTCCAAGGGTGTAGGTGACTGCATACTTTGGAGAGAATACTACAAATAAGAGCTTGATCATCAGCCACAAATATAAGCAACATTGTAACTTCTCAAACTGTCTACAAGTGAAGCTCAAGTATAGCTACGTATAATTATTATTATTATTATTATTATTACATCAAGGCTGTTTAAATATTTGTAATACTTTCCTAAGTAAATGTTTCCCCCTCACTTGTACACGGGGGTATTTTTCAGAGCGGCTATTTGATTTGTGGTACTCATCAAACATAGTGATATATGACACCCACTAAATGCACAAATAATTACCTTTCTCCCGAGCATGGGCTTATTCAGATCTGATCACAGTACAAATTTGTTTGGAAAATGGGCAAAACCATGTGCATTGCAGGTGGGGCAGATGTAACATGTACAGAGAGAGTTAAATTTGGGTGGGGTGTGTTGAAACTGAAATCTACATTGCAGTGTAAAAATAAATCAGACGGTATTTACCCTGCACAGAAACTAAATAACTCACACAAATCTAACTCTCTCTGCACATGTTACATCTGCCCCACCTGCAGTGCACATGGTTTTGCCAATTTTCCATACAAATTGGTACTGCGCTCAGATCTGAATAAGGGCCATGGAGTGATGCTTTGTTTCTAGACTGCAATTCTTTGCGATATAAACAGTAGATACCCACTGGCTGTAATCAAACATACAGTCCTACCACACTAACTACGCCCAAACTCATCCCGCACTTGGAAGCTAAGAAGTGTTGGCCCGGGCTAGTACCTGACGGGGAGACCTCTACGGAATACCCAGGTACCGTATGTCTGTTCATATACAGAACACACCGCCTAAAAGGGATCATACTGTATTGCATAAGTGTCTATGGTTGAAACTGCATCACACGAACATAAGACAGGTGACCCATGATTTAAGTTACCATGCTACCATGCTATCACTTATGCTATGTGGTGAATAATGATGGTATGAATGAAGGTCCTCCTATAACGACACATTTATACACAGGAGAGACATTCTGCATTTAACTGATCCTCTGAGCAACCGGACTGACTCACCATTACACAAATTTGTGACACATTGACACATATGCCATAATTTCGCGATTGCTATATTGCAGGCAGCAGGGACATTATAGGAACTTATATTTATTTTCTAACTAATAACTTAATAAAACTATTATTTTATAGCAAAATATCTTTTATACTGGTTTCTCGGAAAATGTGCTCCCAAAAATAGTTTACTTTTTCTCTTCCCCCTATACAAGTCTTTCCGAGTGAATCAGAATAACCCCCCAAAGTGCCAACAGTGTGCATGGATATTCTTAGTGGATCCCTGACAGACTGAAGACATAAGACAATAGAGTAGACCATATACATTTCTGCCTGTGTTTGCCCCTTGTAGAGCTTTCTTCATTTGAGTCAATGAACTTGATCTGCAGAAACAGGTAAGGTGGAATCAATATAGATGGCGCTAGTGAGCTACCTATTCAATGTAGTGATGGTAATATCCTCACACAGAAGGATGAAAACAGGAGTAACCACATTTGTTAGCCAATTCATCAACTATCTGTTTTTCAACTTCATGCAATTCTAATTCATGTTTTTGGACTCCACAAGAGAGCCGAGTGATAGAGCCCAGTGTAGATCATTGTGTGTCAGGCAAGAGGCTTCAGAAAAGACTGTGGTTTTGAGAGAGCCTGCATAAGTCCCAAGAGACTGTAACAGACTATGGGCCTCATTCTAACCACTGACACCATCGGTGATCGTAAATCCATGCAAACCTCAGAAAATGAGATGGCTGCATATATGCAACCTCACTGACCTCAACCACCTACTTGTGAGAGAAGCGGTCATCCCCATTATCTGCATTTACAGCCCCTTACTTAGTGCAGAAGATTTGACTGAAATCAGATTGATTTCTGCATACTCTCACATCTAATAGCTAGAGATGTGCGGGCTCGGATTCCTCAGATCCGAGCCAGCACGGACGTCATCAATCCGGGCCCGGATACGAGCAGCGCTCGGCGCTTCCCGCCTGACTCGAATCCGGGCGCACGGGCAAAACGTCATCGCCCGGTGTCGGATTCTCGCGAGATCACGGAACCCTTAAATTCCGCAACCTCGCGCCGCCATCTTCACTCCAATCTCGGAGAAGGGTAGGGAAGGGTGTGCTGCTGCTGTGTGTGGTCTCGAAAAAAAACAGTTTGTATCCCTATTGCACACTGAATGAGAAATATACATATAATAATCAGATAATACAGAGATCTTGGTTGCATATATCTGCAGATATAGGGTTAAGCCCCCAGGCCGTACGTCAAGGCGTCTCTGTCACTGGGCACCTGAATGACAGACCTCTGATTGAGCAGCTTACCAATAAAAGTGTTGTGCAGTTGAGAGGCATAGATGGGTCAGCAATAGGAGGGATTGCTGACACCTGAGTGCCATTGGAGAAGCCAGGGGTATCTCCAGGTAAGCTGGCTCTCAGATGTTGTAAGCCATTATCATGTGGCCTTACACTGGGCTATTAGGCCCATAAATTTGTTATTGTGCATGGGATGGGTTTGGGAGTGTGGTTCCCCCTTTGTTGGTATGGCTGGTCTGCTCCAGGGTAGCACACCCTAACACTTTATTAACATTTATGTTTTTTCCCTATTGTATGTATTATTTTAATCACACCTTCACCTCCCTACATAGCACTTATGTGCTTCTTATTTAACACCTACTAACTTTCATTTGTGTGCTGCCCTGGAGTAGTCAGCCTGTGTCGGCATGTTGGGGGCCCACACCCCAGACCCATACCCAGTGTTAGGGACCCCCAGTGACAGAGACGCCTTGACGTACGGCCTGGGGGCTTAACCCTATATCTGCAGATATATGCAACCAAGATCTCTGTATTATCTGATTATTATATGTATATTTCTCATTCAGTGTGCAATAGGGATACAAACTGTTTTTTTTCCTAACCAGATTTACCCCTCCCTGTTGGCACCTGAATGACAGACCTCTGATTGAGCAGCTTACCAATAAAAGTGTTGTGTGTGGTCTCTGCTGGGGCCCGTGCTGCTGTGTACTGTGTCTCTGCTCAGTGATCAAGACATCACCATTGCAAGGATGACTGGTGCTGTGTTCTGTCTCTCCTTTGTGCTGGGGCCTGCCTCTGCTGAGTCTGCTCCTGTATAGTCAGTCACAGTGTGATAGTCCACTGGTGCTGCTAGTGCCTATTGCAGTATATAATTCTAGTCTGCTGTTGCCACTGGCTACCAGTATTTATCGCAGTATATAATTCCAGTCTTCTGTTGCCGCTGGCTACCAGTATTATTTATCACAGTCAGGGCCGGCGCTACCCGCTCAGCGCAGCCTGCAATGCAGGTAGGCGCCGGCCCTGAGAGGCGCTCCGACGAGTCCTGCCCGCCAGCCTCCTCTAACAGCGCTGCTGCTGCCGGGTGCCGCAGTCGGCAGTGCACGCACCTGTCAAAATATATGACAGCCTTGGCGCCGGCAGCAGGCTCTGAGAGGCGCTCCGAGTACTGCCCGCCCCCGCCAGCTCCCTTTAACAGCGCTGCTGCTGCCGGGTGCCGCAGTCGACAGTGCACCTGTCAATATATATGACAGCCTCAGCGCCGGCAGCAGGATCAGCGCGCCACGCAGGCAGCACAGCGGAGCCCTGAGCCCTGTACCACTGTGTCAGCCATCGCTGGCTGCTGTCAGCGTCATGGTCAGCCAGGAGAAAGCTGGTGCCAGGAAGCCACTCCTATTAATGGAGACTGGAGGTGCTGCTGAGTGCCAGGAATAAGGTAATAACCACAGACCATATAATTTTGGTGCTCCCCCCCCCCCCCAACTATATATATATATATATATATATATATATATATATATATATATATATTGTCCAGTCAGATAGCACAGCAGTTCTGGATGTATTATAATATGTGTCCCTGCACTCATAAAAAAAACTTTTGTGCTCTACAGAAAGTGGTACCCCTGCTACCTTCCAGAATGCTGACAAGTAGCAGCATCAGCTCCCACCCAGATACTTCTCGTCAGCAACTGTTACATGGTGCTACTACTGTCAGCAATTGGTGTGGGCATTACACGGTGCTACTACTGTCAGCAATTGGTTTGGGCATTACACGGTGCTTCTACTGTCAGCAATTGGTGTGGGCATTACACGGTGCTACTACTGTCAGCAATTGGTGTGGGCATTACACGGTGCTTCTACTGTCAGCAATTGGTGTGGGCATTACACGGTGCTACTACTGTCAGCAATTGGTGTGGGTGTTACACGGTGCTACTACTGTCAGCAATTGGTGTGGGCATTACACGGTGCTACTACTGTCAGCAATTGGTGTGGGTGTTACACGGTGCTACTACTGTCTGCAACTGGTGTGGGCGTTAAACGGTGCTACTACTGTCGGCAATTGGTGTGGGCATTACACGGTACTACTACTGTCGGCAACTGGTGTGGACGTTACACGGTGCTACTACAGTCGCCAACTGGTGTGGGCGTTACACGGTGCTACTTCTGTCCGCAGCTGGTGTGGGCGTTACATGGTGCTACTTCTGTCAGCAATTGGTGTGGGCGTTACACGGTGCTACTACTGTCCGAAACTGGTGTGGGCGTTACACGGTGCTACTTCTGTCGGCAGCTGGTGTGGGCGTTACACGGTGCTACTTCTGTCGGCAGCTGGTGTGGGCGTTACACGGTGCCACTTCTGTCGGCAGCTGGTGTCGGCTTTACATGGTGCTATTACTGTTGGCAACTGGTACTGGCGTTACACGGTGCAACTACTGTCGGCAACTGGTGTGAGTGTTACACGGTGCTACTATTGTTGGCAACCGGTGTGGGCGTTACACGGTGCTACTTCTGTCGGCAGCTGGTGTGGGCGTTACATATAATCAGCGCTTCTAATGAGGGCAACAGTGAGCTTTATGTATAAGCAATGCTACTACTGTAGGATACATTTGGCATTATGTATAAGCAATGCTACTACTATCAGAGCTTGTGGTCCGACAGCTGCAGTTATTGATTGGCTGTCGGACCGAGAGCTCCAATTGGCTCATGAGCTGGCGCCATATTTGAAAATGAATTCCATGCCTATGTAGGCTCTGCTGGTCTCAGGGCTAGACTGGACTTGATTACACAGCAGTACTGGGGCATTGTTTAAGGGGCACTACTCGTGGCATTATGTGTATAAGCAGAAGTACTTGGGGCATTATGCATAGCATAATGTGTAAGGTGCATCACGATGTGTGGCATATCTTGTAATTTACATTACTGTGAAGCATAATGAGGAATGGCCATTATGGCATGTGGCATAATGTGTAACAACGGTGTTATTGGTACTGTTATGTGGCCATGCCCCTACATTTTTTTGCGCGCACTCTCCCTGTTCTCTCTGAAGTGGTGGTAGTGGGGTGGGGTCACAATTCCTTTTCTGTCACAGTTACAGCTCTGGTGCTGTGTAATGAGAATAAGATTGTGCTACTGTGTCATGATTTGAACTGGGAGTACTATTGTGTGCCCATGCCCCTTCCTTGTGAGACCACACATCTTTTTTCGGTGTGCGCTGTCTCTTTGTAAAGTATGAGGGGGCGCAAATGTAAAGTTTGCAGGAGGGCGCCAAACACCCTAGCACCGGCCCTGATCACAGTATATAAAAATCCAGTCTGCTGTTTCCACTGGCTACCAGTATTTATCGCAGTATATAATTCCAGTCTGTTGCCACTGGCTACCAGTATTTATTGCAGTATATAATTCCAATCTGCTGTTTCCACTGGCTACCAGTACTATCAGTCCAGGGGTGCCCACATGTGTGCTGTATCCATCCAGGGGTGCCCACATGTGTGCTGTATTTGTCCAGGGGTGCCCCCATGTGTCCTGTATCAGTCCTGGGGTGCCCGCATGTGTGCCATATAATTCCAGGGGTGCCCCATGTGTCCCATATCAGACCAGGGGAGATGCCCTTTTTTTTAATGAAAATAAAATTAAGGTTTTTTTTTTTTACTGCAAGGGCTGTTAAATGCGCTGTAGTCCAGGGGTGAGCCAAGAGTGCTGTATAATTCATGGGGTGTTGCTAAGTAAGGTGTGCTGCTCTTTTTTATAATTAAAAGAATACACATTTTTATTTTTACTGCAGGAATTTGTCTGCCGTATAATTCCATGCCTGCCGCCATGTGTGCCGTAACAGTCCAGGGGTGCCGCCATCTGTGCCGTATAATTCCATGTGTGCTGTATCAAGTCAGGGGTGCCACCATCTGTGCTGTATAATTCCTGGGGTAAGCCAAGTCTGCCGTATAATTCATGGGGTGCTGCCAAGTGTGCTGTATTAGTCCAGGGGTGATGCTAAGCATGCCATATCAGTCCAGGGGTGATGCTAGGTGTGCTGTATCAGACATGGGGAGATGCTAAGTGTGCCATATCAGTCCAGGGGTGATGGTAAATGTGCCGTATCAGTCCAGGGGTGATGCTACCTGTGCCATATCAGTCCAGGGGTAATTCTAGGTGTGCAGTATCAGCCTAGAGGGGATGCTAAGTGTGCCATATCAGTCTAGTGTTTGTGCCGCACACTTGTGTGGCTTATCATAGTTATCCAGCTACCTCGGTGCAACCTTTTGCCCTAAAAACAATATTGTAAGGTGTGAGCTGTTCAGAATAAACTGTAAATGAGTGGAAATGAATGTTATTGAGGTTAATATAGCAGAGGAGCAAAAAAAAAAAAAAATTATGCGATTTTAGCAGTTTTTATGCTTTTTTAACAAAAAAATCAGAACCCAAAACCCAAGAAATCCAAACACAAAACACTTAGGAGGTGTTTTGGCAAAACCCATTAGAACCTAAAACCTCAAGGTAATCAGAACCCAAAACCCAAAACCCAAAAAGTGTCCGGTGCACATCTCTACTAATAGCGCACAGCTCTGTCTACACATCTAAAACACACCTACTGGATGCTTATTCCAGATGTAAAAGCCAACTTGTGTCCACTTTATTGCCCAATAATGCCCATTCATTCATAAATGAGAAGTGACTGAGGTGTGCAACTCTGTATCATTGATAAATGTTATGAATGCAGGCCATGATGCATGTAAGACATTGCTAAATATCATGATATATGACTGCCTTTGGAATTATGCGCTACACCAAATCATGCTCAGTGGACCAGATGTACTAACTAGCTTGAAAAGTGTTAAAATGGAGTGATCAACAGCCAGCCAATCAGCTCCAAGCTGTCAGCCTGTGACATGACATTTGAGAACTGATTGGCTGGTTGTTTATCACTCTTCAAGCTTAGTAAATCTGTCCTTATGTGTCTAAACTGTAGCTGGAGCAGCGCAGTGAGGTAGTGTGCTGAAATGGCAGTTATTTACTTAGTTTCATTGTTTCTGAAAGTAAAAATACCATTTATGCTTAACCATGAGTTGCTGGCTATTTAGAACCAAACACTGCACAATTGAAATTATCCATGTTTTACAGTTTATGCTGCATTATGGAAGGTACACACATAGCAGAGACAGGCGTTGTGCAAACCCTATTGACACTTTGGGTGTAATTTAATAGGATGAGAGACTCAGAAAGTGAGAGATTTGGGACCTTATTCTGATTAATTTGGTCCTCTGTGCATTCGCCAGGTGCACGCACCCTACACGCCGAGCGGGGAGCGGAGGAGGGCAGGGGCGCCGGCCAGCCCCATTAGCATAGTGGAACGCCCAGCATTCCATGGGAGTTCCCAGGCTAATGAGGCCGTGACGGATATGCAGGGGGCGGGCAGCTGACATCACCAGATGCCCACCCTGTCCTTGCACAGGGCGCCCGCAGTTTAGACTATATAGGTCACTCTGAACTGCGTGCACGGGAGAAATCACTTCCCCATCTGCGAATGGATGATTATGTAAATCATCTATTCGCAGCCGTGCGAGGGGGGGCTGCCGGCACTGTGGGCAGTGGGTGGCGTCTGATGGACTTGCAAGGCTGCGAATTTCACAGCCTTGTGAATCAATCAGAATAAGGCCCTTGGTAAGAAATCTCCAGTTTTTTTAAAGCGGCAATTATTTACACTGCAAATCAAACTGGTTTTGCAGTGTAAATGATTGCCGCTTTTAAAAAAAACTGGAGATTTCTTACCAAATCTCTCACTTTCTGAATCTCTCATCCTATTAAATCTCACCCTTCTTGTTCTCAGTAGAAGTCATAATATAATTGAGTTTAACTATTTGCAAAGATGGATACATATTTGTAAACCACAAGAAGTTATACTTCTGTTCTTCGGACATGAATTAGTACTTAAAAACCCTCATTGTATGGTGAATTTATTGGAAACAAACTACTTCAGATTGAGTTATGATGTAATTATGAACTGTTCTGTGTGTGAGCTCCAAGGCTGGGCATCCTGCCACAACGAGCATTTCACAAAACGCACTGTAGTTATTGAACCCAGGCATGTCCTTTGCCAAAATTAACCCCATTATACTACTGGAACAATGTCTTACATGTAATTTTCTGTACAATAATTAAATAAATGGAATATTTGATGTACAATACCAACAACACTGTTATTTAAATGGGAGAATGACAATAATCAAACATTAAATGTAAACTCTAACAAGCTTAATTCCTAGTCCAATCGCTGATAAATGTTTTGCTTGTTGGCAGGATGTGACCTTATACAGCTGGAAGGATGAATCCAGCAGGGCTTATTACATCTTGACCGATGTTTTTGCAACAACAAAAAAAAGCTTTACTCAAAACAGATTGTTTTTAACTTGGATGTAGCTACAAAGCCCTTCCCTGGTGTATAACCTTGTATCCAAATGTGCAAGGATTGAGACGACTACTGTCAACCTCTGTTGATTGTTATATTCTGCTTGGATTATATTTAGACTAGTGGTGTCATCTATTCTATTGACATTGTATTTCTAGCCGTGATTTGGATCTGGATCTGTTCCAAAACACCACCATTTTCGTGTTACGTGTTTTGTGTTTCGTGTTTTGGATCTGGATTTTATTTTATTTTTTTTGCTCCTATGCTATTATTAAGCTTAATAACATTCATTTCCACTTATTTCCACTCTAACCTGTACGTTCCTTTTTTTTCTTTGTGTTACTGAATTTTGGCATTTTGAATTTTACATGCCCTCTACGATGACATTGGGCATCGGCATTGGCGTTAATGGCATTTCATGTTCTACGTCATGACTAGTAGCAGCAGCTTCAGCACTCAAGGAAGTGGTTCTTGTTCTTTCAATATTTTATCCTCCAAATTTTGGTTCTCCATTATCTTTCTGGAGTATCACTGGACTGGACTTATGTAGCAGTATCACTGGACTGGACTTTAATTGCAGTATCACTGGACTTTAATGGCAGTATAACTGGACTTTAACAGCAGTGCCAATGGACTTTAACAGCAGTACCAATGGACTTTAACGCAGTACCACTGGAATTTAACGGCAGTACCAATGAACTTTAATGGCAGTATCACTGGACTTTAATGGCAGTATCACTGGACTGGACTGATGCAGCAGTATCACTGAACTGAACTTTAATGGCAGTGTCATTGTACTTTATGGCAGTACCACTGGACTTTAACGGCAGTATCACTGGACTTTAACTGCAGTACCATTGGACTTTAACGGCAGCACCACTGGACTGGATTTATGCAGCAGAATCACTGGACTGGAAGTAGTACCACTGGACCTTAACTGCAATATCACTTGACTGGACTTATACAGCACTATCACTGGACTGGAACTGCAGCAGTATCACTGGAGTTTAACAACAGTATCACTGGACTTTAACTGTAGTATCACTGGACTTTAATAGCAGTGCCACTAGACTTTAATTGCAGTACCATTGGACTGGACTAATATAGCACTATCACTGGACTGGAACTGCAGCAGTATCAGTGGACTGGACTTTAACGACAGAATCACTGGACTGGACTTATACAGCAGGATCACTGGACTGGATTTATGCAGCAGTATCACTGGACTGGACTTTAACGGCAGCAGTATCACTGGACTGCAATCAGCAGGACATGACATGACCACAGCACACCCTTCCTCTCCCCTCTCCTAAGCTGGAGTGAGAAATGGCGCCCGCCGCCCGCATATATATATATATATATATATAGGGTCCAGATCTCACAAGATCCGACGGCGTGATCTCGCGAGGTCCTGAGACCCACGGGCTGGGTGGGAAATCCCGAACAGGCTTGGAAAGCTGGTTCGGATTAGTGGTGTCTGGATTCCCCTAATCCGACCTCGCTCATCCCCAATTTACACAGTGTAACATAAAATGACATCAACTTCATTGCTTAAAGAAAAATTGCTACTGAATTACAGCTGATATTTTTCAAAATTGTACAGTTATTTGACATTACTAAAACAAGGTATCTCATGAGGATCTAATGCATGTTAACCTGAAAACTGTCAATTTAAGCAGTGTAGATCTTCCATATCACACTTCTATAATGAGCACAAACTACACATCTCTTAATTTATATACAAATACACCAGAGTTGTTCAACATAATAAATGTTATTGGATTTCATAATGAATTATGCTGACTGTTGAGACACACTCATCCCTCCAGAGGAGAATCCTCACCGTGTACCTTACCTACGGTATTGAGGAGCACAGAATTTAGATCATTGATACCTACAGCAGTTGGCTTGTGTTTTTATTCTGGATCTATGATACCTTGACAGTATCCACTCCGGTCAGGGCACAGATTCCCCTTTTTTTCCATCCAACCGGTTTATTTGAATTCACCTGTCGATTGATACCCTAACACCCCTGAAGAAGTCCCATCGGGACGAAACGCGTAGGGTCTTTCAGAAAAAAGGGTTCTTCAACTGAGAAAATAAGAAATTTGATTGTATCATAATTACAATCTGTCAGAAAGTGTGTGTCACACATGAAATTTATCCTATTAGGATCATGTGTACTATTCAGTATGTTTTATGTTATTTTATGAAATAAATTTTTTTAAATTTGTCATTATACATTTGTGTGTACACACATTCTGTGAAACTATCAGCGCACCTCTATACCCTTTTCTTGTCTTCATGTCTATTATATACCTCTATTAACAGCGAGGTATCTAGAGGTGCTGCGAACCTTAGAGCGCAGACAGGGCCACAACCCCCCTTTTCTCTTGATATATATATATATATATATAGATAGATAGATATATAGATAGATAGATATATAGATAGATAGATATATATACAGTATATAGATATATAGATATAGATATATATCTATATATATATATATATATATATATATATATATATATATAGCCATCTATTCTGCTTTATCAGTTTTGAAAATGCATTTTGCTGTGTTTTGATGAACTGGAACAAAAGACGATCTCAAGGCACAGTTCTCTCTAATACTATGTCTAACCAAATAGGACAAGCATTAATTGTTTTTTTATCCTTTTATTTATGTCTTGAATTATGATAACCTAAATCAAACTTGAAATGTTTTTTATTAGTCTTCTGGGCTTATAAATAAACAAAAATGTTTTGTTGTTCTTACCTAAAAAGCTAAAATTATACTCATGTCCACTTGAGAGGACAGCAAGCATATGCAACAACAAAAACTGCTGTATTATCATGGAACATTATTTTTTACACATATTATGGATATATTCAGATAATTATATTCCAAAAACAAAAAAGTCTGTTTAGCACAAATATTTTAAGTTACTTCCACACTAAAGTGAACATATGAAATTACATCAACTGTAAAAAAAAGTTTGGTAGAAATCTAGTATTGTCAAAAGAGAGTTTCTATAGGTGATAATGACATAAAAACAGTTGTCTTCCCTAGTGGCCTCCATGCATGAACGGGTTAAATAGATAATATGAATAACAAAAGATCATTTACACACACACACACACACACACACAAAACTTAAGCCATGTACACACAGGCAATTCATCTAAAGGCATGTACACACAGGCTGTAGCAAGGAGATTGTAGTCCGTGATTACAGCCTAATGGCCACGCATTGCCATCGCCTGCTTTGTACACACGGAGCAATTCAAGGACACATTCTAAGTGAAGTCAAAATCACTTAGATGAATAGCCCCGTTAAAATCGCTTACAATGTGTCCTTTAATCATCCCGTGCGTACTCAATGGGCGATAGCAATGCATGGCCACGTAGAGTTACTATTGCCCAACCAAACAGACAATGCAGGCAAGAATATTCTTGTTAGACACTGCAGTGTCTATTAGGCTAGCCACCAGCTTATCTCCGGCAGTGACTGGGAGATTTAGACTAAGCAAATATTGCTTAGTCAAAATCTCCCTGCTACAGCCTGTGTGTACACCTCTTTACACACCTTACGTCATGCTAGTGGACACAGTGGCGGATTCAGGGGGGGGGCACCCGGGCACGTGCCCCCCCTGTCATTTATTTTGTATCTGAGGACCAGGGCTTTCCAACGAGCCCAGCCCCATGTCTCTAGTCCCCCGGGAACCGGAGATATTGCCTGGCAAACCTGTAACGTTTTTTCCCCATAGGATAATATGGGACCCGTCAATTCCAACCCCCACCCGGTTCCGACGGCTGCCAGTTCCCGTCCTGGCATCTCAGAAGCTTGTGGTTGATATCATTCAATTCCAAATCGCTGGGCCTTCAATATGATACCAGGCTGGTCCAAATCGGTCAATCGGTTCCAGAGATAATGCGTGTAAACCAAATTTTTTATTTTTGAAATGTAATTTCATGGCTGTTCATTTTCTGGTGTGAAAGGGGTATTATTTCAAATAGCCGGGACCTGCAGTGCTCTGAATACAGCCAGGCTCTGCCACTGTCAGTGGCTATCACTTCTGCCTGGCGGCGGCTGTCCCCCATTTACCACGAGCATGTATTCCCCCTTGGCAATGAGCATGTAATCCCACATGGCAACGAGCATGGAACCTCTGGCAATGAGCATGGAACCCTTGCCAATGAGCATGTAGAGAAGCAGCACTTATGTAGCATAATTTTTAATAGGCATTATGGTGTTTGGCATAACACATAATGGACATAATGGCGTGTAACTTAACGTGTAATGGACATTATGGTGTAAATGTTTAATAAGCGCCTTTGGTGGACAATGTCCCTGTTTATGAAGTGTATTGTGAATTTTGGCTTAATCTGTGTGGCATTATGTGAATTCTGGCTCAATCCATGTGGCATTATGTGAATTTTGTCTCAATCCGTGTGGCATTATGTGAATTTTGGCTCAACCCATGTGGCATTATAAGAATTTATGTGAATTTTGACACAATCCATGTGGCATTATTTGAATTTTGGCTCAATCCATGTGGCATTATGTCAATTTTGACTCATTCCATTTGGCATCATGTGTAAGGGGCAAGTATAATGGGGTCTAGTATTTTGTTGCATAATGTGTAGAAGTTGTATATGTGTTGACACGCCCCCTGTTGAGTGGCCACACACCCTTTTCTGGAGCGCGCCTTTGGCGCGCGCACAACTACATCCTTCACTTTTGTCGCCATGGTGGGCCTCCGTACTTTAAATGCCAGGGCCTATTTTTAATTCCATTCCAACCCTCTCCTGCCGCTCTCTTAACATGTACACTGGCACCATTAACACCGCCCCTCCCCTACCCAAACCCTTTTTTTTATCATGGTGCCCCCCCCTGTCATTTTATCCTGGATCCGCCCCTGAGTGGACATTTAGACAAATGATGCCTTTATTTCCCAGTCAAATTCCTTCTCAAATGGACAATCGCCATGCGATTTATCATATAAAACTCCCGGGGAGCTGCAGGGGGAGAGCGGGGTGAGGGACACTGGGGAGCAACAGGGGGGAGCCGGGCATTGTAGCTGTCAAATAGGCAGCGGGCGGTGGGGGGGGGGGGGGTGGACGCCGGTGAACGGAGCTGGCCGGGCGCAGCATGACCGGGGACGGGGAGAACGCTGCAAGTAAAAAAAAAAACATTACAAATGAATTGGAAGCCAGTGATTGGCTGAGAGCTCTCTCAGCCAATCACTGGCTTCCAATTCATTTGTAATGGTTTTTTTTTTTTCTTGCAGCGTTCTCCCCGTCCCCGGTCATGCTGCGCCCGGCCAGCTCCGTTCACCGGCGTCCACCCCCGCCCGCTGCTGCCTGTGTCCCCAACCCGGCTCTCCAGCATCGCCCTCCCCAGCGTCTGTCACCGCTGACGCTGCCCGCTCTCCCCTGCCTGGCTCTGGCGTCCCCCGCCCGGAGGCTGCACATAAGATTTAGGAAATCTTATGTGCAGCCGGTCCGACTGCCCGACTCCGATCCGATGCGCACGGGACCGCGCATCGGATCGGGGGGGCTGTCAAACCATGCGATTTGGGCCGATTTCATGGCCCGATTCATCCGAATCGGGTGAAATCGTGCCCAAATCGTATAGTGTATGGGGGCCTTAACTTGTGCAGAAAAAATTTGATTTGGGTGGGGTTTTACTTCAAAGTGAGATCTACAGTATATTGCAGTGTAAAAATAATGCAGTCAGTATTTTCTCTGCACAGAAATGAAATAACTCACCCAAATCTAATTCTCTCTGCACAAGTTACATTTGCCCCACCTGCAGTGCACATAGTTTTGTCCATTTGAGAAGGAATTTTCCTTTGCGAGTCAACCAGAATAAGGGCCAATGTCCTCAACTTCATATTAAGTTATATTACAGGGCCCCATTTTCACATCATCAAGCACAAGCTAGTGATCAAGCCAATGGGTGAACGTGCTTCTACTTCCAGGGTCCTGACTGATGAACTGGATCTCCCCGCCAACACCACACAGATTATAGCCAATATGCATTAATGCCACACCACAGATACCACCATACCCTCTCACTCCTATCCTACAAGTGGGATTTATGTACGTCCTTGGTACATTTTTCTTCTGCAATACAAATGGCACCAGGACTCCCATACAGGACTTACCTGTGACCACTATAAATAAATTTTAGGTTAAACAGTCTCCCATCAGCACCTCAAAAATACATTAATTCTGTATGGGCAAAATGTATACCTTATATACAGTATTTCAGATAGTTGTTACAGTACAACAGATTTGACACATTTGTTTAGTCTTGTGCAGGGTCTTTCAATGCCCGGTTTGCAGGTTCCGTATTGGTGGGACAGAGAAAGGCAACAATAGACATCCATACCAAAACAGTTATATAAATGTACAGTACATATGTATTTCCTGACTGAATTTAATTTTTCCAGATTGCTTAAATAACCACAATAATAAGTACAACCCATCAGCTGAATTCTAAGCCATCCTTTCTTTATTTCCTACCCATAAAAATCTGTATAATTTTGCTGCTTACCTAATGAGGTGGATTTCATTACCTCTTTCTCCTCATTTCTGGCATTGGTTTTCTAGGATTTATTTTGTTTTGTGTTATACTGAAGAAGAAAAAATGGATCGATAAGAGTGCAAATAAAAACACAGGAAAATCAGTTTATGTTACGTAGGTGAATTGCAGCAGTAAAGTCATTGCAGTTTGACTTTGTACAAAAAGGGTCACTGAACAGAAGGTCAAGCAGATGGCCATTTCCATTTCAAAGATGCTATCAAAAGGCCAAGAGTCAGTTGATCCAGCAGCCCTTTAGCAAACACGATTTGCTGCCTGCCCATTTAAGATATATTTTGTATGCTAAAATAGTTTTCAGAGCACTCTTAGTCCATTACCTATCTTTCCATGAGTAGTTTAAGTGGGCGTGACAAAACATACAAGCTGAAAACACAAGAGGCCAGCAGTCTTGGGGCCCATTTTTTAACCCCAAATCATTGTGATGCTATGGCTAACTATAACAAATTTTTAATATTAATAATAATATTATTATGATCAATTGTATATTGTGTTTTTATTTCTGGGAAAAAGTGATTTTTATATAGCAATTAATGCTTAATCATGTTGAAATTGTAATGATAAAGTAATACATTGCTTATATTAACATCATGATACATTAACAATTGTCAAAATTGATAAGGTTCCTTTAGTAAAGTCAATATCATCATATATAATATTTCTAGAAGGTGATTTTTGGGGACGATCCCTTTTTCTTCCATCATACTTAACCAAAATCAATTAATGAAGTACCATTTGAAAGATTAAGGCCCTTATTCTGATCTGTGCGGAAATTCCCGCATTCTTACGGAGCGGTCCGCACGCCACGGTGTTTTTCCGCATGCGGCCATCGTCCGTAGAAACGCCCACGTGTCCTCCGCATTCGGACGGACTCACTCTTTAAGAACAGGGCGTGTTTACGGACGACATACAAACCATGCGTGTGCGGGAGAAACACTCCGATTCGGCACGGTATTACAGAGTATTACAGAGTATGCTCGGGAATACCGCATCCGACCGGGAGCCAAGCGGTGCTACCGCACGTAAGCGGAGTATTTACGCCAAACAACCCACTATGAAGTATCTTCTGCAAGACATCACATGACCCACTTATTCAATTACCTATCCTCATAAAAAACTGCTTATTTGGAATTGGAATCAATTAGATTCCAATATATCCTTACAAGCATGCCTAACACATGCATTGCACACATTAACCCTTACAGCAATTGAAGTGCAATGGTTTCAATTAAAGCACTGACAAGCGTCCTATTAGTGAGTAATGAGTAAAGGAGTAGATTGTATTGGGTTCAGGTGTTAATGGTTGTAGTCATTAGGCGTACGTTCGCCTACCGCATGAACGAGTGGTGTCCGCAAAGCAATAGTACACTTGTGGACACCGCACATTTCAGCCCTTTTTGCTCGCGTGCATTCGGAGTGGTTTCCGAATGTACGCCCCCCAACATAAGTGTACTCCCCCGTGTCCGCCCATGTTTCCGCCCCGTTTTGCCCACTTTGAAACTACGCCCATGTGTCATTCCGCATGACGCCCATAATACGCCCCTATTTCCCGACTGATTGCGGTGACCAGTTTTGGACGGGCTTTGTCCGAACTGGTACCGAGTCAAGGCGTGGCACATGCGCGTTGCGTTCTCTACGCATGCGCAGACGCCGTAAAGACGCAATCCGTAAGAACGCGGTAAAGTCCGCATCAATCAGAATAAGGGCCTAAGTTCTCCACTTTTGATGAATTTTTAATTTAGAATTGCACATTGTATTGTTTGTTCAATTTTAAAAGTTGACTTTTGCACTTGGATGCGCCAATACGGCATGGCTAAGATGATCAGTTTTGCTCAACTACTTGAAATTGCTACAAATGAACCAGTTCTTCTTGCACCCTACTACAAACCACCAACCTTGCTATAAAATGAATCGCATTTTATTGCGGGTGCCGGGCCAAGGTGAGGGGGCTGTGGCAAGGGGGAGCAGGGAGTGCTGAATGCCGCTATTCTTTGATGCAGTCAGGACTGGGTATAGAGAGAGCAGCAGCCCCATAGCAGTTACATCCCCTGCACCCACGGTAGTTATGCCACTGACTGATGTGCGGCGCTGAGTGGTGCTCGAAAAGCTCTTTCAGCATTGTTTAGATATATAGATATATATCTATATATAGGAAAAGATAGAAAGATAGATAGATAGATAGATAAACAGATTGCTGGAATGTGTCATTAAGGGAGCTACATGTAGAGTTTTGGGGATACTATAATATAATTACTTGTAATAAATTGAAATGACAGGAAATGTTTCAAAAACCATGTTACTGAGATCCACCCAGAAAAACATGAGAATTCAGAGTATATCTCCGAGCCCAAAGGTTAATATGAAAATATTGTGTTTTGGTGATGCATAATTAAATTGGACTAAATTTACGAGGCAGACATTACAATCCATTTTCTGCTGATTCTGTCATTATGCTCTGCACAAAGACCTTATGGGAGTATAAGAAATGCCTGCGAATAGTAGTCAATGAGGTGTGCATACACTTGCCAAACAGCATATAGGGGCACTTCACATCACTTACTATTGTCTTTCCTCTATACCAGGCGACGATACAGAACCACACTCTGAATGGATAGAAATCTGAAGGGGATATTCATCTCAGATACGGATAGCCTCTAATGGAAGAATGAGAATGTTCTTCAAAAGTGTAATACTATGCAAAGAGCTTTCTATGCTTGCTGCCCTTCCTTGTTGTGTAGACTACATGCAACCTCTGATATTGTGTTATATCAACGCTGTCTCCTTCGGTCACATAAAAGGCTTCTGAATGTCTAAATGTAGGTTTCTGCAGATGTGTTGCTAGGTAGCTAATTACATGTACCTACACATTTGTATTTAAGTCCAACATGTACACTGACATAAGACAAATGAAAATGAAAATAAAATCTGAGACTGATGAAAAATGTTTTAGACAACACACTATCAGGCACAGACTCTGGAAGTTCTAATTATACTGATTTTACACCAAGTTACATTAGTAATTCAAAAGACACATAGTAAGGAAATTTAGGTTTTTATTATTATTATTATTGTTGTTATTATTATTATTATTATTATTATTAAATTTTAATTATAAGGTGTTCCAGCATATTAGCTTGTCCCAACCTGGTGTATAGGGCATATCTGGCCCAGTATCCAAGTGCAGTAATCAGTCACAGCCCAGCATTTAGAGCTTAATCAGTTCCATTCAGAGGCGGATTTAGACCTCTTGGGGCTCTAGACAAGATACCAGCTTGGGGCCCTCCTCCCTCAAACAATACATAGCACTATATTTTTGTTTGTTGATACCACCCGACACTGATAGAGTACCTCGGTGCGTGCACAGTCTAGAAATAAATGTCCATTTGCATGAACATCAGCATTGTATACAAATCTGAATCAGGCTCTAGGTCTTTTGGATGTAGACTTTATACCCATGTCACATTTACAGTTAACTGACTGCCCACATACAGTAGATAAAACCATTTTGTGTGTCCAAACATTATCTTATAAAAGAGGACATAAAAGGGACATTGGGAGTGCCGGCAGGTCCGTGATATGTCATGATGCCATATTGTAGTCCCACACTTTTCCTCTGGTAAAGTTTTGGATGACCAGGAAATCTTTATGGGGCCCCCTGGGACCTGCTGCGCACTAGACGGTCACCTAGGTTGCCTTGTGGAAAATCTGCCTATGGTTCTATCCCAGTACTTTAATAATAGTGAGTCCCTGTCTGTCTTTTATTTTACAAGTTAAAACATTAAAAGGTATATGCAAAAACATTACATTAATACAGTTATAAAGATAGTTACAATTACGACGGACACAAAACACAGAACTATTCGACAATTTATATATAGATATTCAACATAGATATACTGTTACCATTTTCACATGACATCAAAATGACAATATTATCACTATTATATGCTAAAATACTATTTTATTATTGCACAATAATATACGTGCTGCAGCTGTAGACTTTTACTTAGTCTCTCTTTTTATTAGGTAGTCACTATAACCAAAGCATATATTTTTGTTTTGTAGATTAGAGTCAGGCACTGAGTATCCTGGCAATGGGTTTATTGTATTTGTAATCCCCAAGTGAAAGTGAATCATGTAATAATTGCTGGCTTTCTCACAATGGGGGTTATTCTAGTTCACTCTTTCTGACAAATTCCTTCTTAGATGGACAAAACCATGTGCACTGTAGGTGGGGCAGATGTTACTTGTGCAGGGAGAATTAGATTTGGGTGGGGTTTTACTTCAAAGTGAGATCTATATTGCAGTGCAAAAATAAATCAGTCAGTATTTTCCCTGCACAGAAACAAAATAACTCACCCAAATCTAATTCTCTCTTCACATTTTACATCTGCCCCCCCTGCAGTGCACATGGTTTTGTCCATCTAAGAAGGAATTTGTCAGAAAGAGTGAACTAGAATAACCCCCAATGTAACAACACTGTAGCAACACTGTAACAACACTGTATATATCCTCTCCACTTTTCTTCATATCCTTTGCCTAAGCATGTAAGTCACTGTAACATGAAGCCAGCTGTATAAAGTATTTACATCTTATTGCTTATTACAGTCACTATTTCTCCATCAAATAATATTAGTCAGGGAAAACGACTTCTTCTCTCCTTCTGATGAGGAACCAAATAAATGTCTGCCGGTGGTCTGCCGGTGGTACAGTTATCATCTCACGTAAACGCAGTCTCTGTGTCACCCCCTACATTAGGTAAAATGTATTTTTCTGAGGTAAAATGTCTTTAAACTGTATACAGCTGGGGGGCGTGGCCTGGAGCGCGAGGAAGAAGGAAGCATGAGAGCTGAGCTCCGTACCTGAGCCAGCAAAAACACAGATATCAGCGGATTTCCTTGCTTCTCCTGCCGCGAACTACCACCGCTAAACCCCCTACTACCCAGGCTACAGTGGGGTGTCTTCTAAAACTCACCCTATCCCCGCTTCACTGACATACGGAGACGGCAGAGAAGGCCGGACGCCGCTATCTTTTGCACAGACACGGAGTTCAGCGTCTCCCGCTCGGCACTGGCATAACATCAGAACAGTGCCTGGAGCGGTGAGGAACAATCGAAAGCACCGACGTGCAGCACTGACATACCCGCACGAAGTGACAACCACGCTGAGACAAAGAATCTCCGCCAGGCTAAATCTGCAGATACTCCGATCAGGACGCCATCTTGCAGGGTAAGCAGTGTTACACGCAAAAACTCTGAAACCCACACTGACCCTGGAGCATATCTTAAGAATATCTACCACACATATTGATACAAATATCTAAGCATATCACCCTGTGAAATTTCTGTTTATTGGACACTTTCATCTGACCCAGCCAACTGATCTTACAGACCCATGTAGCTTATAAAAAGGTCACCATAACTAATCAACCTATGCTTACTAACTGAGTGAACCGTCTCATAGGCAGACTGGAATAAACAAACTATTCAAGTTGCACCGTCGCCAAAATATCCTCCCTAACCTAGCAAGCTGTCTACCCCACGGAAATCCCGCTCTAGATCTCCCAGACATCAGCCGAGCATTATGGACAAATTCAAATCCCCACCACCTCCTGCTAAAAGCCAACACCAGAACCTGCAATCTCCACAGCCGCAGAGACAGGAGAAGAGACGGGGAGATCACTCCCTAGCCCCAAACCCAGATAACACCCAAGGCACACCACTTGCGAAAAAACCAATAGGGGAACAAACATCAGAAATGTCTTCCCTAACATCTATAACAGGCTCATCCTCACTTTCATATTCTGATCTAGTGGAGGCTATTCACAGCACTATGGCCCCACTCCTACAGAAAGCTGTAACCGATATTACAGAACAGATTCATGCTCTTAATTGTCGTGTCAATACAGCAGAAACTAGAATAAGTGATAATTCAGATCACATTGTCTCTCTACAAAGGACTGTAAAGTCATTACAAGCCGAAAACAAACGCCTCATTGATTCTGTTGAAAACATGGAAAACAGGGCAAGGAGATGCAACTTAAGGATAACAGGCCTACCCGAGACCCTAAAGGGTACTCAGTTAGAGCATTTCGTGAGAAACACCCTGCCAAAACTACTAAAAGTGGAAAACGAATGTGCCGATCTAGTAGTGGAGAGGGTCCACAGAATGGGAACTTTACAATCTCAACCCACAGCAAAACCGAGAGTAGTGATCTTCAAAGTATTGAACTTTTTACATAAACAACTACTTTGGGCGGCTTCAAGAAAAATCAACCCTATAACTTGGGAATCACATACAATCCGACTTTACCAAGATTTCTCACTGGAACTATCCAAAACCCGCAGATCCTTTAACCCAGTCTGCTCTGAGCTGGTAAAGACCAACACAAAATTCTACATGATGAACCCGGCACGCCTAAGAATTTTCACTCCTTCAGGCTACAAAGATTTCATATCCCCGGAAGACGCCAAGAAATTCATGGACAGACTTGACACTGACCAAGAATCAAGAGACATCACGGATGTTCCAATACCAGACTGAACCGTAATTTTATTACCTTTTCCATGTTACCTTTTTCTTTACAAGGTTATTCTAAACCACGTATTTTGGAAAACCCCGCAATGGGATTTAAAATGTTTACACCTTAGATCTTCTATCAGAAGATTATAGTTAGGAGGTATCCGGCTGGCGGATGCTAAACACGTTAGTTAGTATTGCGTTGTTGTAGTTATGGGTTCTAATTTAGAGTCAAATCTTAGAATTCTAAATATCTCTTGCTATACCAGAATTGTCTTAGAAGTACTTAGACTAGTATTAATATGATGTTTGTCTTTATTGTCTTTTTTGTCTCACCCTTGTTTTTCTTCCCCTGTGTTTCTTCCCTTGCTCTAGCCCATGCCAGCGCCACATTTTATTGTATACTATCTGTATTGAAACTAACATGTCTCTTGTTATAGGTTCATTAAATATAAGAGGTATACACACACCAGCAAAGAGGCGCAAACTACTAACCTACCTGGGTAAACAAAAAGTAGACTTAATCTGTCTACAGGAAACGCACCTCCTCCCTCCTGAGATTAAGAAATTGGGAATAATGAACTGGGAAGTACTAGGCTCGGCCTATTTAAATTCTAAATCTTCTGGAGTAGTCATCCTGGCTAAAAAACAAATTAATATAAAAGTTCTCAAGGAGGAAGCGGATCCTGCTGGCAGATATACCATAATATCTATAGAAGTTTTTAACAAAGTTTTCACTATATGTAATATCTACGCGCCAACACAATATAAGAAATCATTTTTCACAAATATTATTGCCAAATTATATAACTATGATCCCAAATCTCTTATATTATGTGGTGACTTAAATCTATTGTCATCTGTGGTACTAGACCGCACTCCCCCACCTAAAAACCCGATTACTCTCCCTAAAATTCTGGTCCCGTACCTTGCCAAATGTTTTAACTTGGTTGACTCATGGAGAACACTTAATCCAATTGAACTAGAATATACATGTTTGTCCTTGACACACAAAACATGGTCGAGATTGGATTACATATTAATTCCTGAGCCGCTACTTCCAAATCTGTCTGCAGCGCAGATTTTACCCCCAATACTATCTGATCATGGCCTGATTACTATTCAAGTAATTCTATCCCAAAAAGAAAAAACCACACCTCAATGGAGATTTCCCTCCCACCTTGCTCAATCTAAAGCATTTAGAGATAAATTGACCCAATCCTGGACAAATTATGCTAATGATAACACGCAATATGAAGAACAACACCCAAAAATTTTCTGGCAAGCAGCAAAAGCTGTAATTAGAGGAGAAGTCCTGGCACATGTTTCAAGATTAAAGAAAAAACAAAACACTGAATATAGAGACTTACAATCTAAACTAACACTAGATTTTTTAGAATTTTAAACTCTCCCCTACATTGGAAAATAAATCCAAATACCAATTATCTAAATCTAAATATGATGAATATCTCCAGCTTCAAGGCGATAAATACTTGTTTAATGTAAATGCAAAATTTTACAAGTTTGGAAACAGAGTGGGAAAGCTTTTGACTAATTTACTACAGGGCTCTAGAACCCAAAACACTGTTCAACCGTTATTAAAATCGGATGGATCATTGACAAAAAATAATAACCAAATAGCCGAGAGATTTAGACAATATTATCTAAAACTATACTCTCCACCTGAGGAGTCCCCGAAGGAGCGAGTGGAAGCAGATACTCATATTCCTGAACCCCAATTAAAAGATCCAGTGTACTACTGGGACTCTATCCCAATGCCGCAAGTCCCGATACACTTGACAGATAACCTTATTCAGCCTATTACCAAGGAAGAGGTATTAAAAACAATAGGAAAATTAAAACTCGCTAAGGCCCCAGGCCCTGACGGGTTTACAAATGAATTTTATAAAGCATGTCCCAACAAATTGCTGAACCCCTTACAAAGTGTTTTAATGAAATTATACAAAGTGGAACTTTACCTGACCATTTCTCCGATGCAATTATAAAAGTAATCCCGAAACCAGGAAGACCCCTAAATTTAACAAGTTCATATAGGCCTATTTCGTTACTCAACGTTGACTATAAAATTTTTACTAAGATCATAGCAGAGAGGCTAGCCCCTATTTTACCTTTCATAATTCATGAAAACCAAACAGGCTTCATAGCAGGACGACATTCAGTCGTAAATGTCAGAAGGGTTTTAGCTGCTATACAGCAACTGAATGGTGACTCATCAGCCTCCTCGGCGTCTGGTGCGGTTCTGACGCTGGACGCCGAGAAGGCTTTTGATATGGTGTTGTGGCCACATCTTTTTAATACTTTATCAAGATTTGGATTCCCATTGCTATTTATTAATACAATCCATACGCTATACACGGCGCCAATCTCCACAATTGCTTGCAATGGAACAATCTCATCCCCCTTTTTATTGGCCAGAGGAACTAGACAGGGGTGTCCTCTCTCCCCCCTCCTATTTGCGATGGCTATTGAGCCCTTTGCTATCACAGTAAGAACATCTCCTTTGATTCAGGGTGTCCAAATAGGTAAAGAGGAACTAAAAATTGCACTGTTTGCGGACGACACCCTCATATTTATCACTAAACCCTCCCAATCCTTACCTGCTCTGCTACACCTCATTCGCTCCTTCGGTGCTCTTTCGGGATATAAAGTGAATCTAACCAAGTCAGAGATTTTACCCCTAGGCCCAGACAACCCATACTTGTGTAATAATCCAGACATACCATTGGTAGTAAATCCCTCACACTTCAAATATCTTGGAGTACAAATCCCCGATGATCTTTCCAAGCTATACGCTTAAAATTTTACACCTGTTATCTCAAAAATTGCCACCAAATTGGAAGCATGGAGAGATCTACCAATTTCTCTTCTAGGAAGATTGGCTATTATACAATCAATAATATTCCCAAAAAATTTTTAGAACATGCAAATGTTACCAATCACATTAACCCCACTAGATATTACAAAACTAGATTCACTATTTTTAAAATTTATCTGGCAAAACAAAAGAGCCAGAATAGCCAAACGTAAGCTTAAAACTTTGAAGTCCCAAGGCGGACTAGGTTATCCTGACCTATTTGCGTATTCATTAGCTGTACACTACAGATACTTAGCAGACTGGATACTTGCACAGTCTGTCTACACAGACTATAACTTAGATTGTGCCATATTTGCACCCTATTCTCCTAGCGCACTCATTCAGTTGAACACTTCTACGATTCCAAAGAAGATAAAATCCCACATACTCTTCCATGATACTTGTGTGGCTTGGACAAAAACCAACAAAAAAACAGGTAGAAAACCGCTTCTTACATCACATGTCCCATTATGGGGAAACCCACTATTCCCCCCTTCCCTTTCGACTTCGGGATATGCAATTTGGAAAGAGAAAGGCTTGGACAACTCGTCAAAAATGTTTGACCCAGGAGGCAATATACATTCTTTTGAATACTTGGCCTCAAAATATAGCTTACCTAACTCTCATTTATTCATGTTTTTACAAGTAAGACACTACTTGCAATCTTTAAAATTACCAAAAAAGACAACCAGCTCTACAGCCCTAATAACCCAAATTACAAATTTGGACTCTTTATTAAATTACATTATAGCTAAACCTTACAAGGTGAAATTTTTATACAATATTTTATTGACCAACGATTTAGACAAAGATCCGCAATGGAAAATACTGTGGTCTAAATGGAATACAGATATACCAGAACTGTCACAAGTCAGCTCAATGTTAGAATCATACGAACTAAACTGTAAATCCCTAAAATCGGTTTACCTACAGGAGGTTTATGTGAGAACCCTACATAGGGCCTACATTACACCGTCTAGGCGAAAACATATGGTTCCAGAAGAAACCGGTCAATGTACTAAATGTAGAAAAAACAATGCCGATTTCCCTCACTGCATGTGGGACTGTTATAAATTAAAAATATATTGGAACAAAGTTCTGCAATATATAAACAACATGTTTCATACTAATTTCACTCCGAGCATAGCTGTCTATATGGGAATATCATACCAAGCATGGCCTCTTCAGGCCTTCAATAAACAAGAAATATCCTTACTTATAATGATACTCACAACAGCAAGAAAGTGTATATTAATAAACTGGACTAAAAAAACTGCACCTACTATAATGCAACTCAAACAAAAACTCTTACAAATGTTATTTTTTGAGAGACGTTACGCTAGACTGGATTTGATGAATGGTGCGAGATCCTTTTATCAAAAATGGTCTACTTTTATTAATACACTAGATGTTCAAGTAAGAGAACATATCTCCTCCGTTTTTGAGAACAGGATATCACTCAATATCCCTTGTCTAAGCTGATGTCTTTATTGTAAAATATAGGAAGCTATTGTCTATACATCTGTCGCTACCACTTCATGGTGTGTATGTTAACTTATAACATAGGAATAATAGATATTGGATTATTTAATTGTTATTTATGCTAATGAGAATGTGAAGACTGGATGGACTGAGACCCCTCCCCCCCCCTACCCCACCTCACCCCCCCCTCTTACCCTCCCCCCCTCCTCCCTCCCTCCATTTTTATTTCATATTCTTCGTTTTTATTTTCTTTGCCGCCCCAGTAGTGTCTATATGTCTGTATGTTTAAATGTTTAGAATAATAGGAATGTTTGTATTTCAAATATATATTTTTTCATATATCTTCTCAGATATCTCCTAGGCACAAACAATCCCACGAGCTTTAGTTATTTGCTTTAAAGGAGTCTGGATATAAAAAGTCCCAAGGTTTATTTGAATTGATAAAACTTTATTATCGACAAAAGTTGCTTAGGAGACATATTATATAACAGTTAACATAGTAATTTCTATGTAAAATTGTCACAGTATGAAACAAACATTAACCTGTTTACTTTTTGTATTTCATGCCTGAACAAAAATACTTTAATAAAAATCATAAAAAAAAAACTGTATACAGCTGTGCAGGTAAATATGAGAACACCTCTTTCCTGTCCTGGTACAGGTATGTATGTATTTTGGGGCTGGACTCACCACACCTCTCCTTTTATCATTTACAGGGCGGGATTCTCTGTCGCTTACCGCCGCGGCCAGGGTCAGTCTCCTCCACGATGGCTGCTCCGCATATTCTGTGTCACTCACCGGTGTTATGGAGCGCCCTGTACTTCCGCATTCTTTGTTTTTTCTCTATGCACGCGCCTCCCCATAAATTAACATTGGGGAGACGCGCTGTTCATATTCTGTATGCCCCGCTGCGGTACTCACTGCAGGTTTTTTATTCGCCTCACAGGTCTGGCAAAGAGGTATTAAATATATGTTTTTTAATGTACTGGCATATGTGTTATGTGTTTATGTGTAACAAATGAACCAAATTCTACACATACTTTTTAACCACAGCACCGTATGGTGACCCATATCACCGTATGGTGACCCGTATCAGAACATATATTAAAACGCCATATACACTTACGGATGGCCGAGGGAAAAACCCGCCCTGGCAGAAACAGCAAGACGCGTGCTTCTTTTAGCTGCACAGCGTCCGGAAGCCGGAAGATGCTAGTGCGCATGTCCGCTATGCACACAGCGGAGGCATGTGCACTGGACACAGAAGCCGGGGATCGCAGACGGGTCAGTTACCGCAAACAGATTGCGGTAGCTGAAATATTACAGAATATGGAGAAGTGAACAGCATTAACGGCGTGAAGATGTGACGTTATATAAGCTGTAAATACACTGATTCGCCGCAAATGTACGAGAATCCCGCCCACAGTCCGACAGGTCACAGTGAAAACTTGAGAGGGATTCCCAGCAACTGATGAGCCGTCTCCGCATGCCCCAGTAAGTATAGGCATCCTCCGTGCTCTCGCTATCTGCTGCACTTTCTCCCTGGACTTCTCACAGACTGGATTGCCCAACTGCTGCTCACTCTCCTCCTGACACTGGTCCTGTGACATGCTACTGACTTTCTGTGCAGCTGCCGAAGCTGCTGGGATTTATTCACCACTGTAAACAAATTCACTATAGCATGCTTCATCATGACACACAATACATTGTATAGCAGATTATTACAATCTAGCGTCAGACCTTGCTTAATCACTCCAGCATCCAGCCTTATTTTTATCCTGTTAATAGGGGAAGTGTATACCTTTTAGGGGAAGTGTATTAATAGGGGAAGTGTATGTTTTTTTATCTCCAGTAATAACTGTAGTGGCTGTTCCCTGCTTAGCCAACCATAGCGCTGACAATATTTATACACCTCCATCACTGACATGTTGGGGTCTATTTATCAAGAATCTAATTTGCAATACATGGTATTAGTGCCAAGATTTGCATAACAGGATTCAATTCTTACAGCAAGATCAGGGGCATCTTAAGGTAGAAGGAAACATTGGTGCAGTCTGATCCACCCTCCTTTCTAGTTGGAAGTGCTGTGGGACTCTAGATGGGTCACTAGAAGGCCAGTTTACATGTGCAGGTCTCTGGGAATATGGGGTAGCAGCCATTTTACCAGTGGTTTTCCTACTGTGTATGTGCCACATCATTTTCCCTGTGATTTGTACAGTGCATGTTCATTGGACACCTTGCACTCATTATAGATACAATACTGGGCTGGATGTATCACTATATACCTGATGTACCCTGAGTTCTGCCAGGGTTTCTGTTCATTTGCTGTCCTGTTAACTGTGCCAGTGGCCATTGGTATGAAGGGTTCCAGTGGAACCCTCTGATGATTAATTATGTGATCTGTAGCGGCTATCTTGAAATGGCAGTAGCTGCGAAGATCACTGTCCAGAATAATAAAAGCCACAAATATTAAATTATAAATGGACCCTTATATATGAAATGTATTTGAGAGAGGAACATGTATAAGCTACATTCCAAAGCCACAACATGTAGAATATACACTAGTTGGTCTATATAACTGGTCAATAACTATTTACAGTAAAAATCTATACTATAAATGTTCTAAATTAATTATAACATAAAAACATGAACATATTTAAACAAAAATGATGAGGAGTGGTGTAGGCTGTTGAAAACATAGTACTTATTTTAAATACAATGATTGTAATTGCAAATATTTTCTGGCACTGTGTAAAAATTTTGTAATTAGACAAACACAGCTGTATGACTACATTTACAATATAAGAGTCTAATAAACTCATACTATTGGTCATTAAACAAACTACTGAATAATTTGCTTTTCATACATAGTTATTTAATTTAATTCTTGCATTATAATGACACAGTACCTAGGCCTGTGCCACCGGGAGATGCTCAATGGGTGTCTCAACCAATGGCTGATAAAAAATATCTTGCACAGTGCGCATAGAATTTTCAAAGGGGGGAGCCTGACCATGCTTCTCCCATTGGGTCACTTCCCTTCTTTTCCCCGGCCCCACAGCTGTCTCAGCAACCATTATGTCTGTTATTTGTCACGACATGAGATTAGATTTATCACATTTTCTGTCTTTGAGAGAGTTAGATTATTGATAATTATTTCCTTAACTGTGCAATACAGTATATATGTGCAGTAGACAGGTTAAAACAGAAATTAACCTTGAGAAAATATAAATTAATACTGTAAGACATTTGGGATAATACATCAGTTATACTGATTTTATGTTTCTGCAAAAATATACCAGCCAACTCCTCATTAAATTAGACAGGGTTGCGCTGATAAAAAAGAGAAATTCCATTCTTGGTTTAACATTGTTGATGCCATAAAGTCAGTTAATGACTTTTATTAAAGCAAATAACATTCTACCAAAACTGGTCTGGAAAAATATATCTATAACCAGTATTGACATCACGCTTTTCTCTCATTAACTATCACAGCATGCTATATGAAATAACAACCTCTTAATAAAGTGAAAAATTACATTCGTACTGCTTAGACCTATGGCATCTACTACTGATTTAGTAATAGTTTACAGGTGGAATCCACACAAAGAGCCTTATTCCCAGGTGCAGGCAAAACCCATAACGACCGCGATCCAGAGTGTTTTGGTAGGCAAAAAGAGCTGCAGGTATTTGTAGAGATGATTCCCACCTTTGACATCTCTAATCCGGAGCATGCATACAAAAATTCATCATCTATCTCCTGATCTACATTATCGTGGCTCAAAAAATCCATCAGAACTAAGATGCCAGTGCTCTCACAACTGCATATGAATATGCAGTCACAGGCTGAGTAGTGCCTAAAAATGGTGATGAAACCCCACCCGCTCAAGGCCATTTGTGGGGCCGGGCAAGCCATGCTATCACACTTAGCACCTGTGGCCACGGACAGTGCTGTAAACATTATTCCATATAGAATACTATTGAAAATGACAATTCCCAAAATGACCGCCACCTCAAAGGAGAACAATTTTAAGGATGCTAGAGAAGGTGGAAGCCATTTTGGCAGGGCCATGTAATGGCAAAAGAAGAATGCAGAGGTGAAACTACTGGCAGTGCAGACGGTGCCCAAGCCAGTTCCTGGGGCCTGCTGCCGTCTGCACTGCATTCCGCCATTTTCATCCTTTTTTTTTTTTACTGAAAGTTCAGTGTGGTGTGTGCAGCCCGCGGGGGTCCTAGGAGGAAAGCAGATGTTGGGGACGTTGTGTGGCGAGGGGGAGGGGACCGGATCGGATCTCTGTTGTGGATCCGATCCACCGCACTGCTCCCCATGCGGAGTGACACAGCCATCACAGCCACCGGCGCAGTGTGGGCTGTGACGGCTGCTTTCCGAGCTGTCTGTATGATTGTGCAGCCTGCACTGGGAGTGGCCAGCACGCAGGCTGCACAAAGGAGAACAGAAGCCGGCTGCCTGCCACAGCTGACTTCATCCTGCCCGGCTTCCCCGATGTTCTGGTAAGTCAGAGTGGCTACCAGACCAGAAGGGGACCATCATAACAAGATAAAGGAGATGTTGGTCATGTGGGATGTGTAGGGGGTGGGGTGAGTTATGGGATATGTGATATGTGAAGTGCAGGATGTATTCTGGTAGCAATATATGAGGTGTTTGTAGGAGATAGGAGGAGTAGGGTATTTTAGGGGTAGAGGGGTATAGGGTGCATTTGTGAAGACATGGGCAGTAGGTAATGTAAGGGTAGAGGCATATGTGGAGGAGATTAGTGTGTGTGGTGGGTATAGGGGTATGGAGATAGCTGTTAGGGGTGTATTGGGGCTGTGCAGTGGTGACAAGGGGCGGAAAAGTGCAGGGGTGATGGGGACTGAGAGGTGGAGGGAGTTAGAAATGCAGGGATGATGGGGCAAAGAGCTGGAGGGAGTAAGAAATGCAGAGGTGATGGGGACGGAGAGGTGGAGGGTGTGAGAGATGCAGGCGTGATGGGGACGGGGAGGTGGAGGGAGTGAGAGATGCAG
The DNA here is from genome assembly GCF_055691185.1 of Crinia signifera. NCBI lineage: Eukaryota > Metazoa > Chordata > Amphibia > Anura > Myobatrachidae > Crinia > Crinia signifera. Next base: position 226,308,858 of record NC_139220.1, read on the forward strand.
GGGTGACGGGGATAGAGAGATGGTGACACACCGCCCACCGCCACGGTGTGCACTCCGTTCCTTGGCTGCTGAGGGGCTCAAACCAATGCCGAAGGAAATTTGAAATATGTCTCCTGCCCACCAGCCTATCAGAGCTCACGAGCCCGAACCGCAAGCTCCAATTGGCTCACTAGCCTGTGCCATATTTCAACTGTCTTTCAGCGTTGGTATGAGTCGCTCAGCAGTAGAGGAGCTGAGCGCACAGCACACAGGGCCGTGACAAGCTCTCCCCTCCCCTCTTATATGCAAATTTTGTAAGGGGCACTAATGTGGGCATTGTTTACTGGGAGAATTTTGTGTAAGGGACATTATTGGGGGCATAATATGTAATGGACATTATATGTGAGGCATAATGTGTAATGGGCATTACGGTGTGTGTCATAATGTGTAATGGGAATTATGGTGTGTGTCATAATTTGTAATGGGAATTACGGTATGTGTCATAATGTGTAATTAGCATTACGGTGGGAAGCATAATGTGGAATGGGCATTATGGTGTGTGACAATGTGTAATTGACATTACAGTGTATGACAAGGTGTAATGCAATTAGGGTGTGTGTAATCCTGGTGCAATGTGTCTAATTGGCTCTTTCAGATCGCTATCCCCTGTCGGACACTGGTTATTCAATTTGGTGCTTTCACATCGCACAACGACCTGGCAATAACCCGGTTATAACTGCGATCAGAAAGGGGTATGAAGGGCCTATACCTGGTGCAATGTGTACAATTGGCACACTGTGTGAATAATGGACACTACTGTGACCCTATTTGTCCACGCCACTTTCCCACAAAGCTATGCCATACATTTTTTACACCCACCATCGGCGCACACTATTCCTACTTAGAGTATGATGGGGGGAAGCATATTTTTGCACCTGAGCCCACAGCTTGCTAGTTCCATCTCTTGAAGGATGCCAGCAGGCCGGCCTTACAAGCAGGTACTGTGGCAGCAGCCGAATGACAATGAGCAAATATTGTGGCAATGTAGTATAATAAGTTAAGAGCAGTATAACTGTTTGAGACATAATATGGTTACAGGGGCATAATTGTGGGCAGGGCTGAATTTCCTGCAAGGCAACCTAGGCACCTGTCTCAGGCCCAACAGTTCTCAAGAGGCCCATGGGACAGGCCCCATGAAATCCATCTTCCCAGTGGGAGTCTCTCAGGTGTTCTGCATTTGCTGCCCACTACCCACCCCTAGAACCTTCTTCCTCCTTAAAAGTACTGGCAGCAGGGCTGGCCTTGGTGTTGGCTCCACCTGGACACTAGTAATGTGGAGCATCCCCCACTTCCCCAGCCTGGGGGAGTAACTTCAGCAGGGAAGAAGGGCTTACTCAGGTCCACTTCCTTAATTTTCTCAGCTACTTACCACAATGCTGTGGTTCCCCATAGGCTAGCAGCAGCAGCAGAAGCTCCATCATGCTGGGCACAGCCAGCGGACACTGCACACAACCACTCTCCTGGATATTGTAGTTCCGCCCACACGTCAGAAGTCATATTAGTGAGTTCTATTTAAAAGAGTTTTCTCTGGTCCCGCTCTGGTCATGAGATCATTTGTGTAGCTGTCTTTCAAATGAGCTGGTTGTTGAGGCTGTCCCCCAGTGACCGCTGTTAAACTACACTAGTATACAAATAACCATACTGGCAGCATATATATCTATCTCTATATGCATCTATCTATCCATCTGGATTTCCTGTATGACAAATCTGATTGGTTGCTATGTACAACTCCCATCTTAGTAAAATTACCCATACTGTATGTATCAACAATTCTACTATTGATAGCACATTATAACCCATAATTAGAAGTTAGCAATATGAGACTTAATCTCAGGCTTCGCAATTCTCTCTGGCTGCATTCTCTTCACATCAAGACAATTTACGTTTTCAGTTGCTATATTCTTTTCCTTTCCTCAGTGTAGATAAAGTTTATATAATGTTCTTCTGCTACTAATTAGCCTGCTGACATTGCTGTCCAGCTAAGAATAGCTAGTCCGTTTTACACACACACTAGATTCAGGGCCATCTTAACAGCAGTGTGGGCCCCTGGGCAGAGCAATGCACTGGGGCCCTTACCCATTCTCCCTTCCTAGGGGTGGGGGGTGCTATCAGCAGCAGCTTTGATGTCACACGGGTGGCAGGGGGTACTCTATCTTCCATTCAACATGTAGGACCTGGAGCAGTAACTTCTTCTAATTACTCCTTTACTGCACAGGTGGTGGGAGGGTGAACACTAACGTGTGGAAGGGGGAACTGAGGGTTAATTAAGGGTCCCTTGTAAATGACTTCCAGGGAGGTAGGGGGTGTTTTATATGCAGGGGAGGGTTGGATAATGGAGTGGGCTTAATATTCGTCATTTTCCGGTGGAAGGGCAGCTTGTTTGACTGCAGATATCGCCATTATCTGGAAATAGATTTCTTAGCCTTAAATAGTATAAAAACCTAGAGTCCCAACTTTCAGAAGGTGCTAGGAACTTGGGGATCAGAGATCAGGAGCCAGAGCAATCCATTGACAAAAATATAAAACTGTACACCAGACGTTTGGAGCTGGAGCAGGGACCGGCTGCTGGAAGGCTGATATCTCTGGTTCTGGGCATGATATAGACAAGCAGCTAGTGTTGTCAGAAAGGCGAGAGTCCCAGATATTGGAATATACCCTCAGAAAAACGAAGTCAGAGAGAACCTGAGAAATATGACTGGGATTTGCAATTAACAGGTCGGATGTGGACTGCTGCTTTGAAGTTGGATATCTCCAGTTCCCCAGGGCCGATTTTCAAAATTCTGGTATCCCTGGAAAAAGGGGATCCTCAGCTATCAGCATAGGGCCCTTATACACCTGGGGCCCCTGGGCAAGTGCCCATTAAGCCCATACGAAAAGACGGCCCTGACTAGATTGTACACAAGGTACCAAGAGCTTCTAGCTGCACCATACTAACGGCCTGATGCAGTGGTGGACTTTAATAGAACGCAATGCTGATCTTGGCACAGTTGAGTAATTATTTGCTACTACTCATGCACACATTGTTCTGGAAACCCCTACGGTGCATGTGTTACCAGGAGCATACAGGATTACTGGTGTCAGAGATGGTGTCAGTGATTGCATTCCTGGATGGTGACTGCAAGGTGGCCATAGGTGATCACAAAAGAATCTGCCAGGTGGGCATCTCATGGGAGTGTCAATGGCAAATTAGTGGAGGCAGACAGGGCAGCAGAGAGCCTGGCTGGACCCGGGTACTTTTTCTGGGGGCAGGACCTAATTGCAGGACGTGCGGCCATGCACCATTAGAATAAAACACAGAGAAAATAGTACTGTAAGCACTTGTTTTGCCACACTGCAGCTCAGCACACAGCAGCATGTGCTGGGTTGAGAAAAGCTGCTGCTGCCAGGTGATTGGGGCTACATTGGGTCCCATTATCAAACCTGGGCCTGGGCAATTAGTATCCCATCCCCTTCTCAGACAGGCTGCATTGTCAGATGCATAACCACTTCCAGGGAGAGCCAGCTTCTGCCATAAGCTGGTGTGGGCTGTCTAGAGACACTGACAGTGATACTGTTTACAGGGGTACAGAAAATGGCCATTTCAGAGCACACTAGTGCCCAAGGGGAAGTCTGAAAGCAAATGCACCTGCAACTCTGTCAATGGGTGATAGTGCGGATGCAGCAGCACCTATCTCTGAATTAGGCCCTAAATGTGCACATGCGTCCTTGACACTTTCCAAACATTCATCAAGAAATCATTCATTTTAATAACGTTTTAGGCTTAGCTTGTTTGTGTTAAGGAAAATATATAGACATTTGCCTTTTTTAGACATGTTGATTGGATCTAGCTGCCTTTCCATTTCAAAGCACAAAGTTCTCTTCAGTTTCCACAGGAATATAGAGCTGAATCACATATACTTACATTACATTTATTCCTCTCTCTTCTGTTTCCCCAGCCTCCCTGCACGTAAAGTATGCCCTCACTCTAATGCTGTTACTATGGTGATGTCATGAGAGTGGACATCACTGTCCTCATTACTGTACAAATGAACTGACAGCTGGGGTATGAGTATCGTTTACACTGGACTCCAGGACACTATCATTAATTACACAAAAATATATCATTTATAATGATTCCATCTACTGTATGTAGCAGGACGTACGTACACATTTATTATATATGAAGAAACATTTAATGAAAAATATAAAAGTAATTGTATAGGATAATTCTAGGCCTTTCCAGGAAGAAAAAGTTGGAGCCTTGTAATTGTACCAAACTCGCCCTCCAACAGCCCAGCTCTTCCCAGTGCCCCAGCAAATACCCATTTGACCAGTCTTTGCATTTCCTCACAAATCTAGACACATTTATGCAAATGTAGTCACGTGACATCATAAGACAGCTTTTGCTATGCAGTTTTCGCTTGCTGTTTGTAAATAAACATACATTATATTGGCCATATGACAAAGTATGTCATTTAATTTAACTACTTAACTGTAAAATTAGGGAACGCAATGTTTACAATTGGACAATACATTTTGCACAAATGAAACCAAAACATTCCTTTTCTTCTTGTAGCTACGACACAGTAAAATATTATTACAGTACAATATACCTTCTACGCCCTCTGTCTCAACTCTTGTTACTCACTTACTGAATCTAGGAATGTAACAGATATCAGGCAGAGTAACAGCATTACACAGTAAATTAGTACAATTCCAGGCTGTGTACTGTATCATGTTACATTGTTTTACTTTATGGAAGAAATCACTGTTGGCTTTAGAGACAGTTTGAAAGTAATTGTTTCTGATACCATATGAATGACACTGTTCTGTGTATGCTGGGTATTTTTGTGAAAATGTATGAAATTGTATTTATTGTATTGTTTTTCTTTCATTTTACATTGGCTCTTTAACAGTAGGTTTAATTCAAAAATGACAAAACAACACGTTTTTACTTTCTGTTGTTTTAATTTAATCTGTCTTCAACATTATACCTCTTTCTGTAATAAAATATATACAATTAACACATACTGTATAATGCAACTGAATGCATTTATTGGTACTTACGTATTATCTGGGCTCTCATGTTAAATGCACCCCATTTTTTCATTCCCCTACTATCCAACTACGCATGGAGTTGATTTTATATAGTGTGGCGAGCGCAGCGAGCCACCGTGCCCGAAGCGTGGCGAGCACAGCGTGCCCCGCGAGGGGACGTGGTCTCATAAGAAAAACGGGAGCCCAGATATTACATAAGTACCCATTTATTTATTTACAGTTTCTTATATAGCGCAGCAGATTCCGTGGACAATTGTAGACAGTGATAAAACAAACTGGGTAACAACAGACAGACTTGGAGGTAGGAGAGCCCTGCTGCAAGCTTACAATCTATAGGAACATGGGAGGGAAACACAAGGACAGGCACCAGTAATAGCATAGCAGTCCCACCAAGTTGCGGGTCCAGAAAAAAAGCTATATAATACATAAGTGCCTCAGAGGTTCATGCATGTGGTACTTAAATATGATAGGCTTGCCTGAAGAGGTGAGTTTTCAGGGAACGCTTGAAAGTTTGGAGGCTAGCGGAGAGTCTTATTGTGCGTGGAAGGGCATTCCATAGGGTGGGAGCAGCCATATGAAAGTCCTGTAATAGTGAATGGGAGCTAGTGATCCGTGCAGAAGAGAGACGCAGATCTTGTGTAGAGCGTAGTGGTCGAGATGGGAAATATGTTGTGATAAGTAAAGAGATATATGCTGGTGCAGTATGGTTAATAGCTTTATATGCTTGCAGAAGGGTTTCATGTTGAATACGGTAAAACACAGGCAACCAATGGAGGGACTGGCAGAGCGGATTAGCAGACGATGAGCATCTTGCTAGGAAGATCAGCCTGGCAGCAGCATTTAGAATGGATTGCAGTGGCGAGAGTCTGTTCTTGGGAAGAACAGTTAGGAGACTATTGCAATAATCAATGTGGGATATAAAGAGTGCATGGATAAGAGATTTAGTAGTGTCTTGTGTAAAATAGATTCTAATGTATTACAAAATACTTAAAATATATTCTAGCCATTTGTTCCTTCCATGGCTTTAATTGTGATGTGCAGCCACTGAGGATACAATGACACAGCACAATAACATTGTTAACAGGTGGCCCCATCCTTGCATGGTGCTTACAGAGCCACCCAACACATATAGGATGCTGCAGGTGCTCAGTTTCCTGTTCCTGGCTTCAATTTCCTGCTCCTGGCTTTCTCTTCTGCTCCATCAATATGTCTGTGGAGGGGGCATCAGGGCTTGCCACAGGCCATGCCACAGCTTTGGTTGTTTCTATTGAAATAGAAAGCAAGCAGAGTGCTGCGATGTATCCAGTCCATAAGAATGAGTCTTGACAAAGGTCCCTGTGGAGGACGTAACATCGACCAAATATGATGTCCTGATATTGAACCCGTGTATAAAAATTTTATTTTTGCACATTCTCAGTGCTGTGAGTGCCTGCTTTCTCTACAATGTTATATTTGGGATGGATAATCCTCTAATGTGGAGCACCACCCTGTGTCTTCCTATGATGGACTGAGTGCGGTTCTGCTTCTATGTATAGCTATATCTACTGTATATCTGGGAGATCATATGCATTGGACAGGTGATGACTGCAGGGTGTCTAACCAGGTATATCATAAGAACATTTCATTTTGAAATAGAACTTCCCTGAAATTTGTATGCTTGAATTCGGGCAGGGACTTACAGTGTGGAATCTGCAGAATTATATATGCTTTGGTTTTCTGCATGTTGACATTTGTAACAGTTATACATATTTCACCTTGTGAACTTTACTGTGACATTTACCTCTGCTCCCTGTAACTCCTTGCAGCTAGCAGCTACAGCACATATTTAGACCTACACTCCTCTTTAACTTTGTGCCTGAGAAAAGATAAGTATTAGTACTGCTCGGCATTAATCATTGAGCTAATCAATGAAGTGCTGTTTCACTGTACCAGCATGATATGACTAGTTACTTGGAGACGGGAACTCAAAGGCCAGCTACTCAAAGCTTTATTGTGAAGGGTAGGTGAATGTCACTGTCAAAAATATCGGTAGGATGTTGTGTTCCTGAGAACACAGTGTACCAAACCTAACAAGTCCATGTCTCTTCATTCTTATTGTCTGGAAATGGCTGGATACTGACTGGGAAAATTATTCTATATTAATCACTATAAATTATTTATAGCCATACTGAAAATATTCAGGTTTCTGTGATTTGATATCAGCTATGCCAGTAGCTCTTTAATATGTATTAATGACTTATAACTGGTTTAGATACATGAGTCTTTAGCACTACAAAATATAGAACTGCCATTAAATTTTTTAAAAACGTATTATACCAACTTTAACATCAGCATTTATCAAGGTTGTAGCATATCTGCATTAAGGGCATTATTCTGGTCGATGCGGTCCGTTCTGAATTCTTTCGGAGGGTGCATTTTAGCCATCTGCGCATGCGTAGGCAACGCTATGCGCATGTGCCACGCATGGTCTCCGTACTCGTTCTCACTAATACCGTACAGAAATGTCCACCAAATTGACTCGGGAAATATGGGCGTTTTTGGGCGTCATTCGGACTTACACAAGGGCGTGGTTTCAAAGTGGGAAAAACTGGGTGTAAATATGGGCGTACACGAGGGAGTGCACAAACTCTGGTAGGCGTGCATTCGGACAGCACACCCACTGCAAACGAACCAACACGCATGAAATATGCGGTCTTCATAAGCAAGTTTCACTTTGCGGAGAGCACTTGTTCATGTGCTAGGCATTCGGTTCGCCCAATTAGTATGCCCGCACCTGAAGCACTGTCAGCTGAACACAATACAATCCACTCCTCTACTCATTACTCATTAATTACACTCTTTTCATTGCTTCAATTGGTAGCATTGCTGCCTAAATGGACCATTAGTTAAAGACACAAAGATAAGCTAAAACACCACTGCATGTTTGCTATTTTACCCACATTTACACTGCAAGCAATGGTCAGAAATTGGTACCAATAATATTTATTTATTTTATTTATTTATTAACAGTTTCTTATATAGCGCAACATATTCCGTTGCACTTTACAAAGGGGACAGTGATACAACAAAACAGGGTATTTACAGACAGTCAAAATGTAGGAGGGCCCTGCTCGCAAGCTTACAATCTATAGGGAAATAGGCATTGATACATGAGGATAGATACTGTATTCTTTATTGCATTGATTCCACCAGAATGCAAGGTTCTATGACTGGTTCTGGAATTTGATAAGCTTGCCTGAAGAGATGAGTTTTTAGGGAATGCTCATAGGTTTGGAGACTGGAGGAGAGTCTATAATATAATATAATTTTACATGTCACTTTTACATTCAGCAATAACACCACACATTTGGGGATAAGGGTTAATGTAAAGTGGTAGTAATGTGTTTAAGTATCAAATAGGATTTAATTGATTACAATTATAAACAAACCCTTTTTTATGAGGTAGCCTATTTGCATAAGTGTGTCATGTGACAGATTTATGAGTTCAGATAATAGTCGTGAGTTTTGCGTAAATACACTGCATCGGTGCGTACGGGCAGCTTCCCGTCCGTTCTGATGCTGTAAGACCGTGCAGAATATTTGTGTTCCCACCGCACACGCACGGTTTGGATGTGGTCCGAAAACACACACTCTTCTTAGAGAGCGAGTCCGTCCGAATGCGGAGGACCTGTGGGCGTTTGTTCTTACAATGTCCGCACAGCGTGGCGTTCGTTCAGCTCCGAAAGAATTCGGAAAGTTCCGCACCAACCAGAATAACCTCCTAAGTTTCATTGCAAGACTGGTTCCCCTTACATTGCACTGCAGAATGGGCACTGTGCAGGTCTCTGAGGTTTCTATGGCGGCCATTTTGGTTCTGAAGTCTGAGAGGAGTAAACAAATGCAGCAGCTCCAATATCCTGTCTCCCCAATTCATTACACACTAAAGGCCCATACAAACACAAAGATGTCATGTAGACGACTGTGAAAGATTTATTTTTATTTCACCACCCTGAACGACCCTTAGTGAGTCGGTCAGGTCGTGGATCGTTTGACATCGTTTTACATCGTCTAGTGTGTCTGCTTTCAACAACGGACGATGGCTGATGTTGCGCGTACCCGCGGATCGTTAATAACCTTAGTCATCGTCCTTGCATGCAGGTCAATTTGGATATGGTCGTTAACATCCTACAGTGCGGACGACGGTAAACGACGTACGATGACAGACGATCAAAGACGGCAGGTGACCTAGTCACTCCCAGGACCCTCCCAGGTGCCATTTTCTGATGAAACAACACGCCGCAGGTCGCAACAGCAGCACAGCGGCCATAGCAGGCATAGCAGGACATGGCAGGGGAGTTCCCAGAAATAATTTGGTGAATTGAGTGGGGGGGTGGGGGGTAAGGGGGCAGCTGCAGTGCAGTATGCTTATTTTAATGGGGTGATAGCTGCCTGTTTGGAGATTTATGTTTTCTGGGGGGTCTGCGGCCGTGTGCAGTGGGGATGCTGGATGGGTGGCTGGCTCTGGAGATATATGTGTACTCAGTGGTGTGGTGGGGATGGCTGGCAGAGTGGGGATATATTTTTTTGGGTGGGAGTCAGTGGTGGGAGGGTGGAAGGCAAGGTGTTCAGTGGGGGATGATGTGTGCTGGGGAGGGTGCTTTGCAAGACTGTTGTGAATTATATGTGTACTGTGGTTGTGGTGCAGTTTATGCATGCAGTGCCTGGTGCAAACTGCTGCGGCCCACCTGGTGCAGTTTATGCATGCAGTGCCTGGTGCAAACTGCTGCCGCCCACCTGGTGCAGTTTATGCATGCAGTGCCTGGTGAAAACTGCTGCGGACCGCCTGGTGCAGTTTATGTGTTCTAAAGAATATTTAATACAATTTATTTTTTTTTATTTTTTTTTATTTAATCAGTTTTGTATTATTTTACAGACATGTCTTCGGAAATCACTGAACAAGACCACTGGACTGGATTCCTTGAGCTGTACCAGTCCTATGAGTGTCTGTGGAAAATAACCTCAAAAGACTATGCCAAAAGGAGAAAAAAGCAAAGGCATACCAGCAGCTCAATGACTACTGCAAGGTCCGAAAAAGTCAAGCTGATTTGCACTGGGTTAAGATCCAAAATTCCTGGACAGTGTTCCTAAAGGAACATAAGAGAGTGAAGGAGTCGCAGCATTCAGGAGCAGGGGCTGATGAAGTCCGAAGGCCCACGCTGTGGTACTACAGCCTACTCCTGTTCACCCTTGAAGTAGATCCCAGGACGCAGTCTATGTGCTCAGTGATGGGGGACTTGCCCCAGGTAGTTGAGGAGGAGCCAGTGGGCAGTGAAGAGCTGGTAAGTACATATACATATTGACAAACACACCCTACACCAGTGATGGCTCACCTTGACACTCCAGCTGTAGTTTAACTGCACATGCCAATATGCTCTGCTGCAGTTTTGCTATTTGGCCATGCTAAAACTGATGCAAGGCATGCTGGAATGTGTAGTTCAACAACTGCTGGAGTGTCAAGGTTAGCCATCACTGTTCTACACCATATATACGGTCTGTATAATTAATTTTTGTATTCCTTTATTACAGCCTGCACCCTCAGAGAGCGAACTGGAACTCACCATCAGCGAGCCCACAGAGCCCGAAAATGGTGACGTGGATCCCTCTCCTCCACCGATTTGGTCACCACTGTCTAGAAGATGTCGGGTTGCTGCACAGACTACGAGCTCTGGACCAATGTGTACAGAACAATTTCTGAGGCGCGCGGAGCAGGTTCTTCAGATGCCCCCAGATGAACATGAAAATTTTGGAATGAACATCGCCACTGAACTGCAGGTGATGGATCCATTCCAATGTCTGCAGTTTAAAAGCATGGTTTATGATGTGCTAATATGTGCTCAAAATGGCAAATTACCTGAGAGCCCCATATTACCATTGCAGACTTTGCTTTGGCCACCTCTTCCACCACCAACAAATTACCTGCATTATCCGTCGTATCCACTATCACCAAATACACCCAATCCACTAGTCTGCATCCGGGGCCCCCTCCCCACCTTCCTCTGTTCCCTATAGAGCCTCAAGGGGTAGCTGCTCAGCTTGGCTAAGTGCCCATGCCACTCTATAAGGTGATGAGCAAGAATTTTTGAATTTGTGAATTTTCATTTTCTGTTTTTACGTTGTTTTTACAAAAAGTTATGCACATGCTGATCCCGACAGGCAGTTACCCGACATCGGGATCCCGACTGTCAAAACCCTGACAGCCGGGCTCCCGGCGGCCACCGGCTATTCTCCCTAGTGGGAATCCATGACCCTCATAGAGGGAGAACAGAATAGGTGGCGAGACTAGCAAGCCACTGTGCCCTCACAGAACTAGCACAGAGCATCAAATGCAGAGATTTCAAAATGGTTGAGCCTATTTATTCCCTGTACATATCCTGCCCACTTTCCATTGTTAAGCCAGCCCATTGTTTTTGCCATTTCTGTGTTTGGCAGCTCACTCTTCCCTTGACAATAGGTCTTCAATGACCACAGATCGCTCATCGTCGCTCATCGTCCATTGTCCATCATCCAGCATCGTTCTTCATCTTTGTTTTGAATTTACACTGGTCGTTCACTTTCCCCTTGAAGGGAGAAAGTAAACGATGGTCGTTAACGATGTGTCGTTAGTAATACATCATTATGTGTGTATGGGCCTTAAATACATGGTGTAAGAAGAATGGCAGTGATTCCAAAGGGTCTGCTTGAGAATAAATCTGCTTGATGGTAACATTGACATTTCCTGTATGAAGTTCTGCAGAGAGTGGCACATCTGCAGCTATGCTAGTCTTGTTGACCAATAAGTAATGGTACAATCTTACATGCTGCTGAATTTGACTGGTGCTGAGGCTGTGGACAAATCAGACATTTTTGTTTGTGCAGAGGAGGAAGATAATGAAGATACTGAAGTTCTTATTGGGAAGTTTAATTTGATTTTCTGATAGTGAATAAATGCTGGCAGATATTTAAATGGGCAAAACCATGTTGCACTGCAGGTGGGGCAAATGTAACATGTGCAGGGAGAGTTAGATATGCAGTGTACAAAAAAAACAGGCAGTATTTACCCTGCACAGAAACAAAATAACTCACCTGAATCTAATTCTCTCTGCACGTCACATTTGCCCCACCTGCGGTTTTGCCAATTTGAGAAAGATTTTGCATTAGTGATCAACTCTAAATTAGGTCCTATATCGTTACAGATGCACGCTCCCCGGGTCTTCTGTACATGCAGGAGGACAGAGGATATCACTAGTGAGAACCATGCTGCATTCCGCTCCCCTAACCCCAGGAACCCTCTGTCATTCATCAGTGATGGCATCAGCAAGTGTGTACGCACTTGCCAATGACAGCACCCCACCAGGTTCTCCATCGCCACGGATATTGCGTTGGGCATTTGTCATCTGATGTGTACCCAGCTAATCACTAAATATGTCCTTGCAAATGTCCCAGAGTAATAGACAGGAGAGGGACTGTAAATGTTGTCATTATTTGATGTTAGTATTGCTGTATTATTTACTAATCTCCCCCTAGAAGCAGGCTAAACCACATGAAAAACATTCAATTTTAATAGTTTGTCTCAAATACAAAAATCATACTTGTCTGAGATCAACATATATTTTATAGGCCATCACCTGGAAGTATATGTCAAGC